>NC_037676.1:144215399-144512830 GCF_003255815.1 Theropithecus gelada
CCCCAGCCACCCACACCCCCCCAGCCACCCAGTCACCCACATCCCCCCAGCCACCCCAGCCACCCCAGCCACCCACACCCCCCAGTCACCCCAGTCACCCCAGCCACCCACACCCCCCAGTCACCCCAGTCACCCACACCCCCCAGCCACCCCTGCCCTGAGACCCTTCCACTGTAAGAACAGGGGTCTTCCATGCTGTACTGACTCTTCTAACAGACATCCCCTCAGGGTCACCAGATAAAACACCAATGCCCAGTTAAATTTGAATTTCTCCTTTTTAAAAATTAATTTAATTTTTAAAAATAGAGACAAGGTCTTGCTATATCACCCAGACTGGAGTGTAGCGGTGCGATCACAGCTCAACAAAATCTCCAGCCCCTGGGCTCAGGCGATCTTCCTGCCTCACCCCCCAGGGGTAGCTGGCACTTCAGGTGTGCACCAGCACACCCAGCTCATTTTTTAATTTTCATTTTTGTAGAGTCAGGGTCTTGCTACATCGTCCAGGCTGGTCTTAAACTCCTAGTCTCAAGTGATCTTCTTGCCTTGGCCTCCCAAAGTGCTGGATCACAGGCATGAGCCACCATACCCAATCACTAAATCTGACTTTCTGATAATGTTTGAGTATAAATATACTCAAATAAACTATTCTCAAATAATGTTTGAGTATAAACATGTCCCAAATGGAAACATTGTTAATACCTTATACTCAAAGACCATGTGCAAGACATAGGGCTCTACCTAGATGACTCCAGCCCGTAGCGGTACCAGCAGCTGTCCTAATGCGTCACCCAGCTGTCCTGCATGGGGGCATCTGAGGTCTCCTAAAGCTAGACGCACTCCATATGGAACTCCTGACCTTTCTCCCGCCTCACTGGTCCCTCCCTCCACATACACGCTCACCCTTGGAGGCTCCAGGATCTCCACATGGGAGAAGCTTGGGAAGCTGTCGGTAGGAAGGGACCTGGAGCCACGACCTGAAACAGGATTTGCATCAGGTATGAGGTGCGAGTTGAATGGCTGCCTCTTTGGGGTGGCTTCGTGCAGAGCTGACTGACTCATGGCGGGGCTGGGCTGCCCTGCTGGGTCCTCTTGTGCTTCGCCTTCACTGGGCTGAGGGCTGCCCAGTGGCTGGTGAACCGTCATTTCTGTGATCATGCGGGTGATTCCGGAGGAGACTGATTAGCATGTGTTCATGGATGGAGTGAAGACGACCTGTCTCCACCAAAGTGGGTGGGTAGAATCTGACTATCCGTGGCAAGAACAGAGCTGGACCCCACCAAGGGCTTCCTGGGGGTTCCAGTCTGCAGATAGCAGATTTGGGCCTGCTCAGCCTCCACGGTCACGGGAGGTAATTCCCACGACACACCTCCTCTTACATGTCTCTCTCCATATGTAATTGGTTCTGCCTCTCTGAGGAGCCATGATGAATACAGCTCCCCGGGGCTAACATGGACCCCACCCTCCTTACTGTCCTTCCAAAGTCCCCCCTGCAGCCTTCCCCATGCCAGGAAATGGGCTCAGGTTCAGCCTCAGGCCAGAGGCCCGGGGCCATGAGTGAGGCATGAAAGGAGATTCTCCTGGGGTCGGCCACAACCTGTCAGCCTCCCAGGTCACCTGCAGGTCCTGCTGACTCCTGCCTCTCCACCTGAGGCATCTTCACCCCCTAATTCTCTCTCTCTCTCCACCTGAGGCATCCTCACCTCCCACCTCTGTCTACCTGAGACATTCTCTGGCCTCCTGATCATGGTTTTCCCCAGGTTGGGTGGGCAGAAGTGGCAGAGTGCTAACCCACATGGCAGTGGCTGGTAGCCTGAGAACGCTGTTGGGGAAGTGCCAGGGCCGGTTCTCCACAATCCCACAGGGGATCCTTCTAACAGGCGACAGCCCAGTGACGGGGCTCTGTGCTGGGTTCTCTCTCTGGGGTCTCACTTGCCCACCCCACAGTGCCTCTGGAACCCCTCCTGAGAGGAACACCTGCCCGCACTCCGGCCTCAGGTTTGCTGTGGGGGACCCTGGGCAGGCATTTACAAGTTTTGTCTCTCCTTACCACCGCTAGCATCCCACCTGCGAATCCCCGTCCCTGCGCTGTCTTCCTAGTTCTCTCAGCTCCACCGTCTCCATGCACGCCCCTCCCCGGGGCTGTGGCATCAGCCTCAGCATCTCCAGCTGGCCCCTCACTCACTCCACCTTCTCTTGCAGCAGCCAGAGTCCTCTGAAACACAGGCCATCGATGTCTTCCTCTGCCCTGGACTTGTACCCAGGCTTCTCACCAGCCCCCCAGGACCTGGCTCTGCCCACTTCTCTGCCCAAGCCCCTCTCTGCCCTGGGGCATTGGCTCATGCTGCCCCCACGACCTGGGCCCATGCTTCTGGGATAGCTAGGTCAGACCAGCCTTCAGGCCTTGTACCGTGTCCATCTTGGCATGGTCTCCCCACTGCCCCCTTCCTTGTTAGCCTATCTCCTTCCACACAGTAGCCATCATGGCACTGACTCCAGCGTGCCACCACACATCGGGTGGGTGCATATGCGTGTGTGGCCTTGTGTGTGGAGGGTGCCCTCACCAGAGCGTGAGCTTCGCAGGGCAGGCTCCTGTGCATCTTGTTCACCTTTGCATCCCAGCACCTGGAAGGTGTCCGGCAGGGAAGGGGTGTCGGGCCTAAATGTGAGGGTCAGGGATAGAGAGAGGAGCAGGCCTGCCTGGCTCAGGTCAGGGTGGGGTTCCAGGAGAGTATGCCGGGGCCACCAGCTCTGTGGGTCACGGTCGGGGCAGCTCTCCCGCAGCCGGGACTCCTGGCCCAGCCCGGACTCCTGCCTTCTCAGGCTAGGGAGCACACACGAAAGAGCCCGGATGGGGACTCAGCGGGCAAGGGTTCCTCCCCTCCCCGTCCTTGAGCCTCAGAGTCACCAGCTGGACAGCGGGAGGTGATGATCTTGTGAAATGACCATTGGACAGTCCTCCTGCTGTGCCCAGAGCCGCACCCAGCCCTGGCCTTCTGTTCCAGGTGGAGGCCCTAGAGCTTCGTTTCTGGCCTTTTGTTCGTTTTCATACACTTTATTTTTAGGGCAGTTTTAGGTTCACAGCAACATTAAGCAGAAAGTCAGAGATTTCCCACATGCCTTCCACCCCCACACATGCACAGCCTCCCCTCTGTCCACACCCCGCCCGAGTGGTACCTGTGTCATGACCGATGAGCCTGCAGTGAGACGTCGTCATCACTCTGAGCCCGCAGCCTCCATCAGGGCTCACTGTTGCTGGTGCATGTTCTGTGGGTCTGCACAATGCATATGATTTGTTTCCGCCATTGTCATTTCAAACAAAACTGTGCCACTGCCCTAAACATCCTCTGGGCTCCCTGATTCATCCCTTCCCCAGCCCCTGGCAACCACTGATCCTTTTACCATCTCTGTTGTTTCGCCTCTTCCAGAATGTCCTTGAGTCGGAATCCTACCACATGTGGCCTTTTGGGAGTGACTTCTTTCCCTTAGTCAGATACACCGTGTCAGGCTCTGTTTCTAGTGGTCCAGGGCCTCAGCTGTGTGTCAGCCATGGTGGATTGGCAGGAGTGACGGCTGGGCTGGCCCACACCACCTCCCTGGCTGCCTCATCTCCTGTTGACAGAACTTGGTTCCCACCTGTTGGCTCAGTCCCGTGCTGTTCTGGGGTTCCGCCTCAATCCCCTCCTCTGGGGCTTATCCTGGGAGGATCTGACCTGGGCTGCCGTCTTCTTCTCAGTCCTGCCTGGGGTCCCTAAGTCTCTGCTGCTGGCCGCTGTGAAGGGACAAATTGTCTAGCCTCAGCCCGTGGGTTTACCTGCCGTGAGCCTCGGCCCAGGAGCACCCCTCCCTGCCTCAGATAACGGGTCAGGGTCGCAGCGCTGGCCATGGCAGGTTTCGTGAGGCTGCAGAAGTGATATCACCACCACACCCTCCCCCAACACTTCCCCCAGCCCCAGAAAGGGGAAGCGTATGGTCCACACCTGGGCCAGCCTCAGTCCCCTGTAGCCATCACAGCTACATCCCTCCTGTCTTCCTTCTCCCTAAAATGTCCCCATGAAATAACAGAACAATAAACAACATTTCATTAGTACTCAAATAATTCTTATGAGGAACAGTATATTGTTCACAGATGGGAAAATACGTAAATTGAGGGCTAGAAGATCAAGCCACCTGCCCAAGATTTTGCAGCTGCAAAGTGACAGAGCTGAGTGTCAGCTCAGCTTGGGAAACCCAGCTGCAAACCCTGTCCTGACCATGCATGGGCTGGGCTTACAATCCCAGCTCAGTTACCCTCCACTTCCAGTGAGACCCTGGAAACACCAGCTAGGCATCTCGACTTCAGCCTCCTTGATCGTCCATTAGAAACCATGATAACGTGGGGACACGAGGATAAATTACATAATTCATGGAAACATCTGGTAAAAATAAACAAAAATGAATCTACTCCTCCGTCATCTGCCCACCCACCATCCATCCATCTATTCATTCACACACCATCCATCCAGACACCCACCCATCCATCCACACACCCACCAATTATCCACACATCCACCTACCCACCATCCATCTACTCATCCACCCACTATCCACTCATCCACCTACCATCTACCCATGTACCCATCCATTCATCCATCCCCAACTCACCCATTATCCATGCATCCATTCATCCACTTACTCACACATTCATCCACCCATCCACCCATCATCCACCCACCCACCCATCCACCCATCCATTCATCCGTCTCCAGTCCACCCACTATCCATCCATCCATTCATCCCCTCATTCACACATCCATCCATCCAACCATCCATCCATTCATCCATTCATCCATCCCCAGTCCACCCACTATCCATCCATCCATCCATCCATCCATCCATCCATCCATCCATCCGTCACCACCCATCCTTCTTTCCTTCCTTCATTCCTTCACCAGTGCTAATGAATCAGAGCTAGATTAGTTTGTGCTGAGGGCTGTGACAGGCCAGGATTCAAAGCCACCCCCACACTTGTTTCCACAGCCCTGCACTGAGGTGCAGAGAGGAGTGTCATGGGGATTCCCAGGTGAGAGGTCCTGAGACCAGGATAGTTTTTGTCCTTGGTGACTGTGGTGGATGTCAATGCTTGTCACTGGTTCCAAGGTCCCCTCCCCTTCTGAGCAAAAAAGGAGACCTCCCTCTGTCTCCCTCTTGGTGGGGTGGAGCCGGGTGCTGGCTATGCTGTGGCCAAGAGCTCCGTGCAGAAAGGACATGCTTCTGGCAGCCTCCATGTTAACTTGCTGGTGCACCATGTCCTCCTCTGGAGGTGCAGACTCTGGAGGTGCAGCCCTCCTGCCAGCCTGTCCCTGAGTGGCTCTGGTGAGCCATGCATCCTGCTGACCTATGAGGGCATGAGAGGAAACCGCTGTGGCTTAAGCCATGGAGACGTGGGGTTGTTGTCACACGCAGAGCTCAGCCCATCATGATCAACACCGTGACTCTCACCTCCTTCCCAGGGTCTTCACATCCTCCTCACCCTCTGTAGTCTCCAAGGGCTGCCAGAAGAAATGACCACAAACTTGGCAGCTTAAAGACACAGAGATGTATTCCCTCCTGGATTCTGAGACTGGAAGTCTGAAGTGCAGTTGTGAGCAAGGTTGTTCCTTGGAGCCCCTGAGGCAGGATGTGTTCCAGGCCTCTCTTCCAGCCTCGGATGGTCGCAGGTGATTGCTTTGGCGTCCCCAGCTTGTGGCTGCCTCACTCCAACTTCAGCTTCTATCTTCACATAGCCATCTTCTCCCTCCATATATCTTTCTCTGTGTCTTCTCCTTTCTTTTAACAACACCAGTTATTGGACGTAGTGCCCACGCTCATCCCGTGTGACCCCATCTTAACTTACTTCTGTAATGTGACCCTATTTTTAAATAGGGTCACATTTATTTTGAGGTTCTAGGTGGACATGAATTTTGGGGTGGACACTATTTGATCCAACACGCTCCCACCCCCATGCTTAGCTCAAGTCTACAAGCATCTGGAGAAGAGCCGCTGTGTGCCAGGCACCACCGTGCATTTGCTGAGGAGACACAGTTGAAGCCTTCCACAGCAGGAGAAGCTTTCAGGTGATGGACTTGGATGAATCTAGGCTGATGGCAGAGGCAGAAGAGCCCCCAGATAGGCTCAATGCAATGCAGAGAGTGCAATGAGAACAGAACTGGCCCTGGGGTCCCACCAGCTGGTACGAGTGCCCCTGGGACACCTACAGCACCTGTCTTTTCCGCCTGCAGCACCTCGTTCAGGGCTAGAGCCTGGCGGTTGCTCCATAAGTGCTGCTGGAATCCCTCACCCGGCTCACACGCAGCGCCTCCCTGTCTCTTGCCATGCTCACGATTGCAGAGACCATCTGTGAGTGCTAACGGGCCAGGCCGGCATGGCGGCAGCCCAACTGGAGAGGCTCGAGGTCTGCTCAGCGATGCTGGCCCGGGCCCCTGGCTCCCATGAGCTCCACGGCTCTCAACGGCACCCACTGGGCCCATCCATCATGCCAAATTCCCCGTGCATGTGTCAGCCCCGCTGAGCACGAAATTGCACGAAACTTACAGCTTCCTCGGGTTTCCAACCTGATTTTCTGATGGCAGCTTCAACTCACCAAGTGCTCTCCATAGGCCAGGGCAGCAGGTGGCTGCCCCTCCTTCACACAGAATGCACCATCCCGTGGGCACCTAGGAATCCTCAGGGACCTCCCCTCCAGGGGCGTCGCTTCCCCTCCCAGAAGAGGTGCTCAGCCCCTTCCTGTCCAAGTCTTAGAGAATGCAGCTTGGCCCCAAGGCTGCCCAAGCTATTCCTGAAGCCCAAGGGGCAGTTCTGGGACCCACAGTTTAAGGGGGGGGTCTTTACAAACAGGGCGTTGTAAAGACTTTGTCCAGGATGGCAAAGGGTCCATGAAACAAGCCTGGCAGATAAGGACAGGTTGGAGGGAGCCGCATCTCCAGGCAGATGTGGCCGGGCCTGAGGGAGGGAGGAGGGGGCTAGGACCGCTTCGGTTATGTTTACTGCTGGCTACGTGTTTGTGTTGAGTAGCAGAATACAACAGGCTGTCACTGCACTAACAGAAATAACGGAAACCACCTGTTCCTCAACTGCACAGGGATTCTTAGAGGGGAAAGAAGAAGGCCAATCCTGAGGGTTCCGGGGAAGGAACTGCCACGAAAGGGTGGATGTTACAGAGACCAGCATGGAGCATCCACCGGCGACACGGGCAGTGATGCTGGTAATGAGCTCGCCAAGAGGAAAGCACGCAAGAAGAGCCCAGGATCCTCGTGTCCTCGGCATCCATGCCATGTTGCAATGCATCCCGTAGAGCTCAGCCTTCCTGGTTCTATTCCCTAGGAACTCGTGACTATTTAGATGAATTCTCAGGTTTTATTCTCAGTTAATAAAGTGAATTTTTTATCAGTCAACCAAACCAAAGTCTTGAGTTTCCACTTAGTGCTCTTGGGGGCTTTCTTGCTTGGGTTCATGTCCTTGAGGTCTTTCCTGTGGCAAAGCTCCAGGCTCCCTCCTCCGCTTTCCCTGTCCCTTCCCAAAGGACAATGAGGGGTGTGCTGAGGTCAGATCTGGGAGAAGGTGCTCTCTTTAGAGCCGCCTGTACCCCTGATGCTTGTATGCTCCGCGGCTCCAGGGGTCCTTGGGGACAGGGTAGTCATCTGCAGGGCGTTTGGGCTCATAGAAGCCCACCACCCACCCAGCTGCCCTTCCAAGCTTGCGGCTTCAAGGAGCTCCACAGGCACTAAAGCCAACATTTCCACTTCCCCATGTCTGCTCCTCTGCCTCTGGCTCACTCCTCCAGGACCTCTGAGTGAGGAGGAGAAGGAGCTGCCTGGTCCTCGGTCCACATTCTCCACAGCTGTAGAGAAGCAGCAGAGCCCAGCCCAGCAGAGCCCAGCACAGCCCAGCAGAGCCCAGCCCAGCACAGCCCAGCACAGCCCAGCACAGCCCAGCAGAGCACAGCCCAACAGAGCCCAGCACAGCCCAGCACAGCACAGCCCAGCAGAGCCCAGCACAGCCCAGCACAGCACAGCACAGCCCAGCACAGCCCAGCAGAGCACAGTAGAGAGCACAGCAGAGAACCCAGCAAAGAGCACAGCAGAGCACAGTAGAGCCACTGGCATGGCCACAGCTTCGGCAGCAGCCTCGGCCCTGGCACTTACAGGCTGTGTGATCTCAGCAAAGAAATTAACATCTCTGAGCCTACTTACTAAGCTACAAATAGGCGATAATAACAGGAACCAGGCCCAGAATGAGGATTAAATGAGATAATTCATTTGGCCAAGTGTCTGGCTTTACAATGGAAACCACTTTTACCCAGAAGATGCCTGCAAGACGGACCCCAGGCACTGCTCCTGCTTCTCACCCCCGTGGTTCCCAGTGCCACTGACCTTCATCCAAGTCCCTCAGCCTGGGACTCAGCCCCTCTCGGCGGGGCCTGGCTGGCTGTCACATGGCTCCCCCCACAGCTCCCAGGGCCCAGGCCAGTTCCACCTCCAGGCTTACTCCAGGTCCTTCTAAGTCGAGTAAGTGTCTCCTCCCCAGACCCCGTGTGGCTCTCTGTGGCAAGAGCTGCCAGTGCCCGCTGGCCTGTGCATGAGTGGCCTGTGGCTGCCAAATCACACAACCACAAACAGGGTGGCTTGAGACTACAGACGTTGATTCCCGCGGCTCTGGAGGCTGGAGGTCTAACATCCGGGTGCCAGGAGGTCCTTGTGTCTCCAAAGCCTTGAGAGCAGGCTTCCTCCTGCCTCTTCCAGCTTCTGGGGGCTCCAGGTGTTCCTTGCCTCACAGCTGCATCCTCCAATTTCTGCCTCCATCTCCACATGGCCTTCTCTTTCCTTCTTAATCAATTACAGCTACAAAGACCCTTTTTCCAGATAAGGCCCAGGCACAGATTCTGAGGATTAGGATGTGGACATGTTTTCTTGGTGGCCCCATTCAGCCCATGACACTTTCCCCACCCTTATCCTCTCTGCTCCCCTCAACTCCCAGCCTCTGTAGCTGCATCTCTCTGCACGAGGCTTTCTCCCAGCCAGGTCCACTTTACAGACACGCCTGGGAGACACCCCCAGGGAGCTGCCCTCGGCCACAGCTCGGGGTGAGGTGCATACACACCCCAGCTCCCTCCCTCACTCCTCAGTGGGAGACTCCCCAGCCATCTTGTGCTCAGCACTGCTGTCCCGAAGCTTTCCCTGTGGGGTGGGCCCCCCCCCGGCTCCCCCGTGACTGGCAACACAGCTCGCTCTTGCTGCCCGCCGCTCCTTTCTTGCCTCCCTTACCCACCCCGCTACCTGTGTTTCCTGATGTCACTTCCTAAAGAAACGATCCCAACTTGAACCCATGCCATGGGGCCTGTTTCTGGGGAAACCCAAACTGGGCCCCTCTCCTGTAGTGCCCAGACCCTCCCAGCTGGCATTGTGTTTATGCACACGCCTCACCCAGCCTCGCAGATGGGGTCATTCAAGTGCCCACGCACCATCCGGTGTGGGGTCAGGTCCCTGGCGTGTAGTCATGTTACCTGGCATGGGGTCATGCACCTGTCATGAGACCACGCTATGGTCTGCTGGTCTTTCCGGGACAGCCCATCCGAGACAGCACCCAGGACCCAGGGGACCCTGTAGACAAGGATATCTGTGCATTTAACCACCATGACACTCCACCCAAGGGGAGCTCTTGGGAAGGCTATTCCTAAACACCCACCAGCCAGCCATGTGCCCCCACTAGGCAGCCATGTGCCCCCATTCATGATCACAGTGCCATAAATGGCTCATGTGACAGCCCCTGGGGAGCCAGCCTGCCTGCTAGAACATCAGGACAGTGACACCCTGGAGCCCCACCTCTCCATCCTGGGAGCTGTCGACACCTGGGCACCTGCAGCAGGACAATGTCCTTTCACTCACTGCTTAACCACGTCTCCCAGGAGCCTGGGAAATGTGCTCTGACGAGCATCAGCAGCACGCTCTGTGTCAGACAGTGAGATGCAGAGATGAGTAAGACCCAGTACCTGGCACGGTCTGGGGCTGGGGAAGGGATGGCAAGTAAGTGAACATCATCTGTGACTGAGAGTGCCGCCATTTCATGGGGGTGCCCACCAAAAAGAGAGGCTAACTCAGCGTGGGGGCCCCAGCCTGGCAGACCCTGGTAGCTGCAGAAATGAGTGCTGAGGGGTTCAGCCAGGGGTCCCCACACACTGGAGATGGTCAGCAGGCACGGGGTGAGCCACTGTGCATCACCAGCTCAGCTGACTGGTAGCTGTCCCTACAGCCCAGGACTGACAAGGAGGGCAGAGGTCTGCAGAGGGGCAGGAGCCAAATACAGCACCAAGCAGGGCCGGGGCCCAGGAAGCGGGCGAGCAGACAGAGGGAGCGGTGATGTCTGCTGGCGGCTTCTTTTTATGCCTGAGGCTCCCTCTGTGTGAAGGGGACCCCACCGAGGCAGCAATCCGGCCTCAGCCCCTCCCCAGGAGGATCAGGGTGCACCTGGCGGGTGCGCTGGGGAATAAATGGGGCTTCCCTCAGAGGCGAGGCCCTGTAGGCAGCCTGCATGCTCCACTGCTCCTCCAAGGGCTTCTCTGATGTGTGTCGGGGGGTCACTGCTGGGAGTCCCTCATTCCAGGGGCCAGGTAGTGCTTCCCTTGGCTGACAAACCCAAAGCCACATCCTCCAGCACTGAAGGTGATATGTGGGGCTCACCTGTCACTGCGTTTCGAAATCTTTTCAATTTCTCAGGACCTGGGAGGGAAGAGGGGTGCTCTTGGTTGGGTCCTCTCAGGGACCCCAGCATTTGGTTTATTTATCAGGAATATTGAGAAATAACAAGGGAAGAAGGTATTGGGAAGGGGATAAACGTGCCCAGGGAGGGCTCTGGTAAGGACCGGGCAGGAGGGACCCAGGTTCTGCATCCCCAGTTGGCTCGGCCGCGGTGTTCTGGATGTTTCCAAGGCTCCTCCGAGGTCTCCTGGCTCCCACTGCATTCCTCATTCTGCAGACAGAAGGTGTTGCTCCCCGGCACTGCCCAGGCAGTCAATCAAGGCAGGCGCTCTACCTGTTCCCTGGGTGTATCCCCACCTATCACCAGGGGACGCGGGAAGGCCAGGCGGCCACACCGGAGCTGACATCCTGCAGTAGCAGCGACGTCAGGAGGGGCTCGCGGAGGCAGGGGCCTTGCCCTCTGGAGGGGGGGCTCGCGGAGGCAGGGGCCTTGCTCTCTGGAGGCGTGGGGGGTGTGCAGGCCTCCGTGGCCTCCCTGGAACGGCCTGGCCTCCAGCTCTCGGACACCCTGCCTGCCTGCGTGCCCGACCTTTCTGCGGCCTCACTTTCCTTTCTCCCTTGTGCTGCCTCCTGGGATTACAGACTCGGTAAGAGTGGGCGAGCGTGCTTTGATTTCCAGGGAGTCAGGCTTCAGCGTGGAGGACAGTCTATCATGGGGGCTGCTTTGTTCACAGGCCGGGGCTGCTTTGATGGGACTGGCCTGGCCTTAAGAAAGCTGTGCAGCCTCCGGAAGGTGCAGGGCCTTGCTCCTCCTAGCCCCTCAGAGGCCGTCAGGCACAGGCCTTCGCAGGCCCGAGCTGCACTGGACGCAGGTGGCTGTGGCTGTACCCCAGAAGAGGTACGCAGACAGCGTACCCAGAAAGGCCCACAGACAGTCACCTGGGCAGGTGCCTCAGCGGGCAGGCCCTGCAGGGAGGAATGCAGAAAATCCTGCAGCTTCTGCAGCGCGGAAGGCAGAGGCCCCGAGGGTTCTCGACTTACACAGTCGGTGCCTGGCTTGCTGGGAGCAGACCCACCTCAGACCCATGTTTCCCAGACCTAAGCCCCTGAAGCCAGCGGGGGCTGCAGCCCTGGGTCACCTGTGGTGCCCGGAGCTCTCTTGCAGCCTCTGGGCGGGCTGTGTGCTTGCAGCAACTGGAGCCTTCAGGATGGGAGCATGGGAGAGGGTGTCCAGCTGTGGATTCAGTGACCTCAGAGTCTCTTTTGATTCATTTCAGAGCCTTCCGAAAAGGGCAACATGCAGAGAGTCTCTTAGCAGCCAGAAGAAAATAGGAGGAGCAGGCCCATGGCCTGGGGTGGGGGCAAGGGCTACAGAAAGGGGGCGGGGCCTCTTGGGTGGGCAGGGCTGCAGAGGGTGGGCGTGACTTTCTCCAGGACGTGGAGCAGGCCATGGATTTTGCCCAGTGGGGTGGGAGCAAACCCAGGGGAGCTCCACATTCCCCACTTGGGCCCTTCTCTGCCTGTTGTCCACGGGGGTGAGCAGGGTGCCTGAGTTGTGTGTACCCTAGCAAGTGGCAGCTGACATCTGAGCCAGGCTCTGTCCTGCGCTCTTCTCTCCTCGGCGACCGCCGGGTCAGTGCTGCCTCTGACCAGCAGCACTCGTGACCCAGAAAACAGAGTGGGAGAGGCCTTGAGTGAGAAGCCAAGGATGCAGGGCCCAGAGAAGGGCCTGGGGGCCACAGCATCCAGACACCAGGCAAATGACCAGACACCAGCTGCTCCAGATTCCGATCAATGGCACTTCCACCTAATCCATCGCCAAAGTTACCAGAGTCTCATAAGTGGTCCGGGAGCAAATGGCCTCCCAGGGGGCGCTCCTGAGGCAACCGTGCACGACATTAAAACAACTGCTTTGACCCTCCTCCGAGCACTGCTCTGACCTCTCCCCAAAGCCAGAACCACAGCCCCCAGCCGCTGCCTCCTCTGGCCCTCTCCAACCGTGCCCTGCCCTGCTCACCCTTCAGCCTGAAGCCACTTGGAAGAAACTCTGCTGGGGGCTGGCTGAGCTGCGGCAGGACGTCCTGAGACGGCCCCTGGAGGGAGCAAACGTGGGCCTGCGCGGCTGATGTGGCGGGTGGTACTGCAGTCCACGAGTGCAAGCTGGCAACGCGAGTCAGGTCCGGGCCCCACTGTGCCAGAGAGACTGGAGGCATCAGGCAGGGACTCAGCCTCCCTAGGTTTCTCTTTCTTCCTGTGCAGGATAGAGACCACCCAAAGGAGGACTGGGGCAGAACAATGAAATGCAGGTGTGGCTCCCAGAGCCCAGGGTGCTGTGCGCACCTCAAGGTGGAGTCCAGCGCTTCTTTCCATCACTAGGTGTTGTGGCTCCCTGGGACTGATGAATCGGGAACACTCCAGGAGGAGGCCAGGACTCTGCAGAGGCGGTTCCCAAACCTCAACCCACTGTGTCTGGAGGCGGGCTCTGAGCTCGGTGCTGTCCCCACTGTGAAGTGACTTGGGGTCACCGAGGCTAATAGACGAGTCCAGAGTTGCACGGCATGTGCAGGGTGGGCCCGGGGCTTGCAGCCAGGCGTGTCTTACCCCACAGCCAGCGTGGAGCCTGCGTGTTACCCCACAGCCAGTGTGGAGCCTGTGTGTGCGTCTGGGAGGGCGGCATGCTTAGCAGGGATTTATGCCATGCGCTTTCTCACAGGAAAATTTCTCCCACAGCGTGGACATCTTCGAGATTATAGCTTTGCAAAAGATAGCATGACATCCTTCAAATGGATGTTCATATTATATCCCTCTATAAAAGCCGGGGACATAACCCTAAATCACAGCTGTGGGAAGGAGGCACTGGAGCTGGACTGACACCCCGCACACACATCTCATGCTGGTGTTTTAGTCTAACCCTGGGACCACATCATTAACGCCATGGTTAATGTCCCAGATCTGGGGATATAAAAACAACCTGTGCTATGTTTGAGAACGTTTACTAAGAGGTAAGGGGCTTCCACATTCTGTTTGATAAGTGCCTGGTTTATTTTATATTGAAATAAAAGAAACCCCCCCTTTTTTTTTCTCAGAACCATCCTCTCCAACCCGGCCGCAGCCCATACGCATGTGTGAGGACACATTCCATCTTCAGCACCAGATATGGGGGTGTGGAGCGCACTGCTGTCGAAAGGAAAACAGATCATTCATTTATCTCAGCGTTCATTCATTCCATAAATATTTGCTGAACACTAAGTGGGTGCTGGGGACACAGCCATGAGATCGATGGGCGTGGACTCAGTCCTCACGGCAGCTGCAGAGTGAAGGCGGGGAGCCTCTCCTACAGTGACCGTGGGCACCTGGGACTGAGCAATTACTTCTCTGCATTCGTGTCTGCCCCAGAGAAATCCATGTGTGTGTCCGAGAGGTGAGGACGGAGACACCGCCACAGCACAGCTTGTGACCACAAAGCTCAGGAGCCACTTGCGTGCCCAGCACCAGGAGGAAGCAGTCAAGCCGGCCCCTCTGTGGGGCAGCAGGCAGGGTTCCCACCGAAGGCAATGGCTCTGCAGCCCTGCTGGGAATAAGTGTCCAGACCCACTGCTGGAGGAAGGCAGGAGCTGTGCAGGGACCTGCGCGGCACAGGCCATGGATGTAAGCACCCATGAAGCACTGGCACCTGCCCGCATGTCCTGTGGGGGCACGTCCACCCGTGTGATGTGCAGATAACGGCCCCGGAGGGCGCGCCGCAGCCACCGCAGAGTGAGCTCTGGAGGGGTTCTCCAGCCTCTGGGGAAGCTTTGAATTGTTTACAAGATAATGTATTCATGGATGACTTGTTCAATGAGGAATTAATGAAATTAAAAGAGAAATAAAGAGCAGGAAGGAAGGCCACCTCGAAGGCTCTGGGCACCTGCCCCAGGCCCAGTGTTTTCATGGTGTTGTGTCTGATCCCGGCGACCCCTGTCAGTGAAGTCCTAGAGACCAGTGTTCCAAGCAGGGACGGTGGGACACAGAGCTGCCAAGGACACTGCAAGGTCACATGTCACGTGGGTGACAGTCTACACTGGGGGGCCTTGGCTTAAAGCCTGGACCTCAACCCTCCCCTCCATGGCATGCATATTGCTGTTTAATGAACTAGAACTTGTTGTCAACAAAGACGGGACTCTCTCTCGCGCGTGCACACACACACACACACACACACGCACGCACAGCCGCCAGTAATTGGACTATGAGCAGGAATCAGGAGGCTTTCAGGATCTCAAGCCAGAGCTGATAGAAACACGGGAAGGAGAGTGAGGCTGCCGGGGGCCTGGGGAGTCGGCGTGTGGCGTGTGCCACGTGCTGTCTGTCCCTCATAAGCCAAATGTCTTGAGTGGGCTTTTGGCAGCTGCTGGGTCACTGTCAGTGTGGGTTCGGCCTGGAGTGCCCGTGGTCCCTGTGGTTGCTGGAAGAGCATGGTGCCCTGGGTTAATGATGGAGCTACCGCCTGGGTGAGCTGAGTCAGCGAGGAGATCTTACAAGATCTGACCCCGCCCTTCCAACCACTTTCACAGCAAATTGGGTGAGCTCTGCGGTGAAAGGTGGAAGGGAGTGGGGGCCTGGGTTTGCTGAGCTTGTACTGTGCACTAGGCATCTCAAATGCACTATCCACCCATTCACTAAAACATCTGCAAAGCTGCAATCTGTACCAGGCCCCTCGCTGCCTCTCACATGCTGCATAGACCTGGTGAGATGAGAATGGGTCTGCCAGCTCCTAGGAAGCCTGGAACTCATGAGGGGCTCACAGGCATGGTGGAGCTGCTCCCAAATGCCCACGACCTGCAGGGCAGGACACGCCCATTGGCAACCATGGCAGCGTATGAGGATGGAGAGAACAGCTTTGCCCATCTGGGGACACTGGCCGAAGACCTGCAGGTTTGAACCGCTCGTGCTATGGCTGAGGACCGAAGTGAAGCCTTGCTCAAGGCCACACAGCTGGTCAACCTCAGGCTGAGATCAGGAACCCAAATCTGCCTGATTCTACACCCCACCCTGCACCCCCCTCCCCACATGACTGGTGCCCTGTGAGCCCAGAGCCCCTCCCTGGGGGCTGCAGAAACAGGGAAAGGCCGGGAAAGTGAGGCCGGCCAGTGCCCAGAGCCTGAGGACCAGGCCACACCAGGCAGCCAAGTGTCGCCTGCCTCTCTTCTAGAGCCTCCTTCCCTCTTCTCAAGCCCAGAGCCATCACAGAGGTCTGATCTCACTGAGCTCTTCACATTCCTCATGCCCTAGAAACATGTGACAGGAAGTTCAAATTCTCCTCATCCCAGTATCACGAATAACATAGCAAGTCCCACCCATCCTCAGCACAGGTGCAGGTGTATCAAGATGAACACTTGCAGGTGTGTGGACAGGTATGAACGCCCTTCAAAGGGACCGCCAGGGGTCATCGAAGGCATCAGCTGGGCTGGACCAGGCTATGGTGCCCCACGTGTGTGGTCACCACACATCTGGATGCTGCCAGGAAGGTACTTTATGGACTTGATTCACATCTACGGCCAGTGGACGTTGATGAATCCAGCAGACGACCTCCCCAGGGTGGGCGGGTCTCATACAGTCAGCTGAAGAGCAAAGACTGAGGCTTCTCAGAGAGGAAGGGATTTGGCTTCAAGACTGCAACGTGAAAACCTTGCCTGAGCTTCCAGCCCACCCTTGGACTTCAGGCTTGCCAGCTCCCACAGTCGCATGAGCCAAATCCTTAAAATAAACCTCCCTCTCCATGTGTACATATACAGCCTGTATATATCTATCCATCTCCTATAGATGCTGCTCTCTCCTGGAGACCTCCCACTCGTTCTGTTTCTCTGGCCAGCCTGAGCGACACCAGGGCTCAGTGTATGTAGCATTAGCCCCCAAAGCCTGCCAGGCCCCAGGTCCTGTAGCTGGGTGTCTGACAAGCTCTCGGTGCAGTAACGAGGACAGTGAAACCACTCATGAACAGGGATGCTATCACAACAGAATCCGTAATGACAGACCCTTGGAGACAGTGTGCCAATTCACAGGAGGGGAGTGGGGAAGAAGTCAGGCCATCCACAGAGGACCGTAAGCAACTGAGTGAGAAAGGCCGCTGCCCACCACAGCGTGTGCGTGGTTTTCTACAGTTACAAAGAGACACAGGTGTGTGCAGACTGTGTGTCTGGAAGGGGGAGGGCTGCAGAGCAACCTGGAAGAAACACATTGAAATGAGCAGACCCCACACCCATCCTCCTGGGGACCATGGACAGCCAACACCTCCCTGCGGATGGCCCTGGGATGCAGACCCCAGCCACCAGGCCTGCTGCGCGGACCGCAGGCTGCAACTGCCTCCTCTCCCAGCCCCTTTGTGCAGTGAACACCGTGCGTAGCCATATGGGCAGCCCTGAGATCTTACCTCCAGGGTGGAGCTGGGATGATGAGTCATTGCTGTTTCTTCTTTGCTTTTCAACATTTTCTAAGATTTATACCATGGGTGTTTGTTGATTTCTTATCAAAGACAAATAAAAAGCACTGAAAGCAAACCAGCCACCCTCGTGCTGTGGCCCACACGCCTCCTGGCTGCCAGCAAAGACAGCTGGGCATCACCAGCCCGGCGGGCAGAGGACTAAAGTCCCCTCGAGTACTTCAGGGTCGGCTTCCCAGGCCTTTGCAGCCCGTTTGAAGCTAGAGCATCTGGGTGCCCTGGACCCCCACCCATGCCATCCTCAGTGAAGGAGCCAAACTCAGACAGGATGCCCAAGAGAAGAAGGACCTGAAGTGGCATCTCCGCTGATGCCCAGCTCAGTATGTAGGGGCTGTTGTCTCCCCTTCCACCCACCCCTGAGGAAGCCAGCCTATAGGTAACCCCTCAGGTCCTTCCCTGACCTGCTGGGCTCTGCTGTTATCCCCTGAGCAGCCACCACTCAAACCGCACCCACCGCACACACACACACACACACACATACACACCCATCACACACACATCACACCCACCGCACACACACACACACACCCATCACATACACCCAGATACACCACACAGACACAGCCCCCCATCACACACACCCGGCCATCACACACACATCACATCCACCGCACACACACACACACCCCCATCACATACACCCAGACACACCACACAGACACAGCCCCCCATCACACACACCCGGCCATCACACACACATCACATCCACCGCACACACACACACACCCCCATCACATACACCCAGACACACCACACAGACACACACCCCCATCACACACACCCGGCCATCACACACACATCACATCCACTGCACACACACACACACCCCCATCACATACACCCAGACACACCACACAGACACACACCCCCATCACACACACCCGGCCATCACACACACATCACACCCACCACACAGACACACACACACACCCATCCCATACATCCAGACACACCACAGACACACACCCCCATCACACACACCCGGCCATCACACACACATTACACCCACCACACACACACACACCCATCCCATACATCCGGACACACCACAGACACACACCCCCATCACACACACCCGGCCATCACACACACCCGGCCATCACACACACATCACACCCACCGCACAGACACACACACAGACATCAATACACCCAGACACACCACACAGACACACACCCCCATCACACACACCTGGACATATCACACCCACCACATAGAGACACACACACACACCCATCACACAGACCCAGATACACCGCACCCACCACACAGACACACGCATTACACACTCAGACATACCACACCCACCACAGAGACACATACCCAGACACACCACACCCACCATACGGACATGCACACACACCCACACCACACCCACGGTGCAGGCACCGACTGTGTGTGCACACACACCCATCACACACACACACCCCGTATCTAGCTCCACTGACTGTGGAATTGGGTCATTACTGAGAGCCCTGCTTCCATGCAGCATGAATTCGCCTCCCAACTCTGATCCCACCTTTATCTTGACGAGGATGTGAACGTCATGGGTCATCAGACAAAACTTCCTCTTTACTGAAAGAATACCGGCTTAGAGACCATCAACTCATCCGTTCACTCCACGAGCATCCAGGGAGCCGCACTCTGTGCCAGCCCCGAGGGGCATCCGGGTGCTACCTCCTGATGTTTGCGTATCTCCAGAATTCACAAGTGGAAATGCCAACCCGAGTGATGGGATGGGCAGGTGGGGCGTCGGGAAGTGGTGGAGTCCTGAGGGTGGATTCTCATGTTGGGACTGGTGCCCTTAGAGCATGAGACTCCAGAGAGGCCTCATCCGCCATGTGAGGTCACAGCCAACAGATGGCCGCCCGTGGACCAAGAGGCAGCCCTTGCCAAACACCAAATCTGCTGGCACCTTGATCTTGTGCTTCCGGCCTCCAGGACTGTGAGCCTTAAATGTCTGTTGTTGATGAGCCTCTCAGTTTAAGGTATTTTTGTTACAGCAGCACACCAGGGCTGAGACAGCTGATGAACAGGATGGTGTGGGGCCTCCTTGGGGCACGCTGGCTGGCTGGGAAGACACACACCTAAACGAGTGCTGTAATAAAGTGTGTGACTGTGACGACAGTGGTGGGGAAATGCTGTTCACACAGCTCTGGTCACAGAACCAGAGGACCACCAGATGTCCAAGTCAGGATGGCCCATGGCTTCCAAATGACTCAACATGTGACCAGGGTCAGGGCTCAGAGGATGGCCCGGGTCTGAGCTCAGTCTGGAGAGAAGGGCCATCCAGCTGTTCTGCACTGGTCCTCAGACCTTGGCCAGCACTCCACCCCCTGGCCTCCACATCAAGGCTCAATATGGCCATGAGGAAGGCTCTGTCTTTAACCCATCAGCTCTCAGTCAGTGAGCAGGACCAGGGCTCAGCCTGTGAGAGATCACAGCTCCTCCTGTGAACAGGGGCAGGGGTCTGTGTGGCTGTGGTGAGGACTCAGGATTTGTCCAGGATCAGGGCTCAGTCTGTGACAGGGGTTATGGGATGAGGGGTCAGCGTGGAGCCAGAGTCAGAGCCCAGTATGTGCTTGGGATCAGGGCTCAGTCTGTGACAGGGGTTATGGGATTAGGGGTCAGCGTGGAGCCAGAGTCAGAGCCCAGTGTGTGCTTGGGATCAGGGCTCAGTCTCAGCAGATCAGGGCTCTGGCCTCCCTGCAAGGGCCTCTCTGCTCCTCACTCTGAAAGCAACCTTCCTGTCCTGTTCCAAGCAGCTGGATGGCCTGGCCCCTGTGCCCTACCCACTTTTTCCTGTGGAAATCTCCTTTGGCTCTGGTCCTAATTATGTTTAAAACCCCATCTTGGCCGGGGGATTTCATCAGGGAGCAGGAGCTCAGGTCTAGGGTGCTGTGGAAAGAGGAGGATGGGTGGCCTGGACAATTCCTGCATAGCCCAATCAGGGCGCCTGCACACCCAGATTTGCATAAATCTCTAAGCCGATTAGAGGAACATTCAGAGGAAGCCGCGCAGGTGCCCAGCCAGTGAGGCAGGCGCCCTCCCTCTCTGGGCAGATTAATTGTTCCCAGCCCAGCTGGCTCCAAAGCCGAGTTCATCATCTCTCCCCCAAAACCGGCACCTCCCCTGCTCCTTCCCTGCTCCAGTGAGTGGCACCAAACTCAGAACCCCAGCTGCCTTCTCTCCTATGGCCCTGCATTTAGCCCTTCTGTCTGGCCTGGGCCGGGCTGAACCCCTCGCTCCCTCCCACTCCCCACCCTGCTAGGGGCCAGAGTCCAGCCTAATTCCTGCCACGACGTCCCCCTGGGCATTCCTGACACCAGCCTCCCTGCTCTGTCCATTGCACCCCTGCAGCCTGCGTAGAGGATTTGCTGCGAATGTGCCTGCAGGCCTGGTTCAGAGCAGGCTGGCATTTGGCCTTCTGGGGTCCCCGCGTCCTCCTCTGGAGCAGGCATTGCACCGCCCCGGGAGCTGCAGCCTACTGCCCTTTGGCCAGCACCCTGGAAGCTGGTGGGTGGAGTGTTGGCCAAGGTCTCAGGACCAGCACAGAGCGGCTAGATGGCCCTTCTTTCTCCGCTTGCCCTATTGCCACGGCCCCTTCATGCCCCCCTGAAGGCAGGGGCAGCCTCCCACCCTCCTGAACAAGCTTCTATTCTGCCCCACTCAGACCTGATGCCTGCCCTTCCATCCTGGGATTGCCAGGGAGAACTCCAGGCCAGGCCAGGAGAGGATTTGGATGGAGGCGACTTTCACGTGCGGAGCCCTCACCCCCGGGGGTTGCAGGTGCTGGGACCTCAGGGCCTGTCTGTTTGACCCTGGCTCCCAGCTGCTTCCCTCTGAGAACAGAACAGAGAAGGGGCTCCCTCCCCGGGTCCATCCTAGCAGCTGCAGAGATGCCAGTGAATGCAAGAGTGGAAGTGGGTCCTGTGGCAGCTGCACTTGTCTGTGTGACCCTGGGCAAGCCGGTCACTCATGGAAGAAGGAGAAGGTTGGGTTTGCTGGCCTGTGAGCCTCCTCCTGACGGCAACGCTTTAAATCTGCAAGATGAGCTTTGTGAGCCTCAGATGAAATGATGCGTTCGCAGGCAGTTTGGGTCAGCTTTCGGGGAACAGTGGCATCCACCCAGGCTGGCTCTGTGGTGAGCAGACCGAATGCCTGCCGACATGGGGAGCCGGGCACTCTCATTCATGCAACAAAAACCTGCTGGGCTTAAGAGGCTGTGGATTCTGCGAACCGGGTCTGCCACCTGCCATGCGTGATCTGCTCCACTCACCGGACCTCTGTATGCCTCAGCTTCCTCATCTGTGAGATTGGAGAGAGGTGGTACCGTGTGCTGTGGCTGTGCTAACATGGTGCCGTGCAGCACGTTCCTGGCCTGCAGCGAGGGCTGGATGTACCTGCGTTTGCTCACAGCTGCACAGAGGTGCCCCGGCCTTTCCCATGTCAGGGAGGGACAGGGTCACATTTGCAAGGCTCGTGGGGAAAAGGCTGCTTGAGGGAGAGGACAACAGGGCTAGGGGCTCTGGCAGCCCCGGACCTGTGGACCTGCCCCAGGGCTGAGCAGCATTCGACTCTCTGTGCTCTCGGGGAAGCCACGCCCCAGGGCAGAAGATGTGGACCTCGATGGAGTCCTGTGTCAATGGGACAAGCCTGTTGTCCCCTGTGATGCCAGGCTAGCAAAGTGATGGGCACAAACCAAACCCCTGTGGCACACAGCAAGGCAAAGGCTCCAAGGGCTGGAGACCCAGCCCAAGGAGGGACCCCCAAGGGACCTGGTGAGCTGTCAGACCTAGGGGCAGGAGGGAGAGGGCTCTGTGGTGGAGTGAGGGGGATGACACACACTGATACTGGAAGGGGAACCGGGGTGATCTCCGTTTTAAGGCTTTGGGAGAGGGAGGGAGCCATGCAGGTGATGTGCTTGGTTCTGAGGGGCTGCTGGGAGGCTCAAGTGAAATCCTGAACACAAGAAAGTGCGAACAGTGCTTGGCGTCATCTGCCCCACCTCTGCTCACAATCTCTGGATCCTCCATCATAAAACATGGAGCATTTGTGAGCCTCCAAGTGCTCTCCAAGCAGAGGGAAGACCCCATAACCACTATTGCCATCATCACGGTCATCACCATTGCCACCATCACCAACGTCACATCGTCACGACCATTACCTCGTCCTCATCACCATCAGCACCTCCATTATTACCTCATCACCACCTCCATCACCACCAACACCATCAGCACCCCTATCATTACATCACCACCTCACCATCAGCACCCCCATCGTTACATCATCATCACCACCACCTCCATCACCAGCATCACCTCCATCACCACCATCACCATCAGAACCCCTATCATTACATCATCACCACCAACACCTCTGTCACCATGGTCACCATCAGCACCCCCATCATTACATCGTCACCACCACCTCCATCACCACGGTCACCATCGGCACCTCCATCATTACATCATCATCAACACCACCTCCATCACCACGGTCACCATCAGCACCCCCATCATTACATCATCACCACCATCATCTTCATCACCACCATCACCATCAGCACCCCCATCATTACATCATCATCATCATCAACACCACCTCCATCACCACCAACACCATCAGCACCCCATCATTACATCACCACCTCCATCACCATGGTCACCATCAGCACCCCCATCATTACATCATCATCATCACCATCACCTCCATCACCACCATCACCATCAGCACCCCCATCATTACATCATTATTACAACCACCTCCATCAGCACCTGCTTCGTTACACCACCACCACCACCTCCATCACCACCATCACCATTGGCACCCCCACCATTACATCATCATCACCACCACCTCCATCACCACCACCACCATCAGCACCCCCATCATTACATCATCACCACCATCACCTCCATCGACACCATCACCATCAACACCCCCATCATTACATCATCACCACAGTCACTTCCATCAACACCATCACCATCAGCACCCCCATCATTACATCATCATCACCACCTCCATCACCACCATCACCATCAGCACCCCCATCGTTACATCATCACCACCATCACCTCCATCACCACCATCACAATCAGCACCCCCATTGTTACATCATCACAACCATCACCACCATCACCATCGGCACCCCCATTGTTACATCATTATCAACACCACCTCCATCACCACCATCACTACCAGCACCCCCATCGTTACATCATCACCACCATCACCTCCATCAACACCATCACCATCAGCACCCCTATCATTACATCATCATCACCACCTCCATCACCACCATCACCATCAGCACAATCATTACATCATCACCACCATCACCTCCATCACCACCATCACCATCAGCACCCCCATCGTTACATCATCACCACCATCACCTCCATCACCACCATCACAATCAGCACCCCCATTGTTACATCATCACAACCATCACCACCATCACCATCGGCACCCCCATTGTTACATCATTATCAACACCACCTCCATCACCACCATCACTACCAGCACCCCCATCGTTACATCATCACCACCATCACCTCCATCAACACCATCACCATCAGCACCCCTATCATTACATCATCATCACCACCTCCATCACCACCATCACCATCAGCACAATCATTACATCATCACCACCATCACCTCCATCACCACCATCACCATCAGCACCCCCATCATTACATCATCACCACCATCACCTCCATCAACACCATCACCATCAGCACTCCCATCATTACGTCATCATCACCTCCATCACCACCGTCACCATCAGCATCCCCATCATTACATCATCACCACCACCTCCATCACCACTGTCACCATCAGCACCTCCATCATTACATCATCACCACCATCACCTCCATCAACACCATCACCATCAGCACTCCCATCATTACATCATCACCACCACCTCCATCACCACTGTCACCATCAGCACCCCCGTCGTTACATCATCATCACCATCACCTCCATCACCACCATCACCATCAGCATCCCTATCATTACATCATTATCAACACCACCATTACTGTCATCACCCCTCCACCACCACCACCACAAATGTCATCACTAGCATCATTTTCAATGTCTGTCCCAAGTGACCTATGTTTCCACAAAACAGGAGCTAAGAAGCCTCCCCCCAGGGCTGCTGAGGAACCAGATGAGGTCCTGGGCTATACCACGTGGTGCCAGATGCCCTGGTCTCCATGGTGATTGAGTCAGTCCAAGTCTTTGGCCTGCAAGCTGCAAACCCCTCTTAGATTTTGCCAACAGCAGCCCTTGCCCACTGTTCCGTGGAGGTCTTACTGAGCAGGTAAATACCCTGCTCAGGTCCAGGACCACGAGGCTGCAACACTGGATAGGGAGACTGTGGAAGGCCGAGTGACTTTGTGCTCTGGGCCATGAGAGGCTGATGCTGACCGATTCCTGTGAACTCCCAGCCCCTCCCGGGCCCATCTGAGGCCAGCTGGTCCCTGGTGCTGAGCCACGATGTCTCCTTCCTGGCTGGCCGCGCCCCGCCCCTCTTCTGCCTCCAGAGAGGCGAGGAAGTTTCTCCAGCAGCCCTTCAGGGTTGCTGGTTTCTGCCTCCACCATGGGCTCTCCCTGAGACTGTACAGCTGTCCTGGCTGCAGTAACACATTAGCACAAATTTGATGGCTTAAAACAGTAGCAATTTTTTCTGTTTCATTTTTGGAGGCCAGAAGTCTGAAATCAAGACTGGCCAGGGCCACACCCCTTTGGAAGCACTGGGGGAGAGCAGGTGCCCCCGTCCTCCAGGTGCTGGTGCAGAAGTCTGAAATCAAGATTGGCCAGGGCCACACCCCTTTGGAAGCACTGGGGGAGAGTAGGTGCCCTGCCCTCCAGGTGCTGGTGCCGCTGGCACTCCTCGGGGTATGGCCGTATCTCTTGCCCCTTCTTCACGGTACCTCTCCTGTGTGTCACTCTCGAACCCACCTCTCCCCTCTCTCGTAGAAACACATGTGGGGGCATCTAGAGCCCCCAGATAATCAGGATAATCTCCTCCTCGAAACACCCTTAACTTCATCACATCTTTTGCTAAATAAGGTATAAGTCATGGGTTCCAGGGATTAGGATGTGAACATGGGGCTGTCCTCCAGCTTGCTACAGGGGCCTGGGCTGAAGGAGCTCTAGGGGGAAGCAGGAGGAATCTTGAGAGCTGGAGCAATAGACTCTGGAGACAGCACTGGGGCCTCACCCCTGCCCTGGCTGTGGGGTTTTAGGGTGACCCCTGAGGCACAGTCCCCCCAGCACTGACCTACTCTTCACGTTCACTCGACTGCTTCTGCTTCCTGTGGCCCTGTTGCTGTTCAGACCCCAGCCTCCTCCCAGACCACTCCTCTTCCAGGGCCCTTCCTCATCTTCTGGCCTCCCTCATTGGCTAATGTCCAGCTATCATCCCAGGGATCTGAGAATCCTCAGTCCCCCAATTGCTGTGAGCCACCCTCCCCTGAGTGCCACTGCCCTGTCTGCTGCCTGCTGCTGTCTGTGTCTCTGCGAATGGTCAGCCACAGGGACGTACAGATGCTTCACCGTTGGAACTCAGCAACTAGGACTGTGCCAGGAACAGTACTCATTCATGCAATGAGGGAACGAGTGAGTGAGCGACTGAATCAAAGGCCATGTAGGAATTCTTAGGCTCCAGGCACAGTGGGTTTCCTGAGTGGCCAACTGCAAAGGGGAGAGCCTGGCCTTGGAGCCCGAGAGTGCCCGGCTCCTTGATGCTCTGCTCACACCCTGCTGCCAGAGTCCCAGGGCTGCCCAGCCTCTCCCCAGGACGCGCTGAAAGAGTGGCATCTCAAGCCTTCAGTGGGTAGACAGCAAATGGGCAGGGCTGGTCAGCAAGGGCTGGGGTCTGGGGTTGGGCAGGCTGTTGAGATGGAAGCCAATACTGCAGGGCTAGATGCTCTGTCTCCCGCCACCCTTCTGTCAGGGGCGCTTCCCCTGCAAGCTTGTCCTGGGATGGGAGACTGACAGTCCTGGGCTCATCACAAATACTGCTGACCCCTGTCAGGAGCCTCACCCATCAGCAAATGGCAGGAGGGGGTGTGGCCAGGGACACCCCCCAACCCCAGTCCTCTTTGTGTTTTCTTTCCCCACCTCAAGAAGTCTCAGGCATCCTCTGAGGAGGAGCAGGACACATGAAGGCACCGGGAAAGTCTGTGGAGTCTCCCGCTGGAAGGCCGGAAGCAGTGCTGCTGTCTATGGGCCAGGGCAAGAACTGGCCCCGGTGCAGGGGCTTTCGATGGCACAGAGCACCACGCGATGCTCGTGTGGAATCCAGGTGCTTCTGCCTCCATTCTGGGCTCGTTTTACCACACCGCAGGCACTGGGAAGCCCTTGCTGTCTGTGTTTTGGTGTCGCAGGCGACTCAGCGTCTTGAGTGTGCCCAGCCCTCCCTCCCAGGCCAGGGAGCCCCGACTCAGGAGGCCTGAGGGTCAGGAGGCTGGGCGTCTGGTCCCAGGGCCAGGCTGCCTGCTGTGCAACCATGGATGGGCCATTCCACCCCTTGGGCCTCAGTTGGGTTATTGGAAAAGCAAGAGAAAGAATTCATTCCTACTTCGCGGGACCTTGGGATTAAAGGAGAACGTGCCTCAGAGGAGGGGCGTGAAGCCAGGCTAGAGATGCCTGGGAGAAGCCGCCTGAGGCCTGCTGCAGGGGCTGAAGTTGGCCTCTTGGACGCCCACTCGGCTGCCCTGCACATGTCAGGAGACAGGGAGAGATCCAGCGCCATCCTCAGGCACCCAGTGCGTCCCAGCTGCTGTGGCCTGCCAGGAGACATGGCGTCGCCAGCCTCGCGCACTGCCTGCCCGGACGCACTGTCCACAGGGACATCCATGCCTCACCTCCCCGGGAGGCACCCCTCCAGTCACCACCTCCTGCCTCTGTCGGGCCCAGCCCTCAGGGCGCCCTATGTTCCCACACACACAAGGAGAGCTGGGCCAGGGAGGGCGCCTCTCCCCGTGTGCTGGGCCTGGCTGTGCGGGAGGCAGTGAACGCTTGCCACCGCCGCCTCCTTCACCGCAGGCCTTTGGCACCGAGGGGCTCTCCGACTGCCAAGGTTTAAATGGCAACTGGCGCGGGCTCCCAGGCCCCGGGCCCATCTCCATCGGCTCTCTGGACGGCTGACAGCTGTCGCACACTGCGGCAGGCATATGCTCGCCCAGCCCCACATTCCGCCAGCCAGGGCCCAAAACCAGCCCTGAGAACCCTGCCCCATCCTGCCCCATCCCAGGCTGCACATGGCCAGAGTCTAGCCTCCAGGCAGGCAGCTCTGTCCTCCTCCAGGCCTCTCTGACCACACCGGGAGGAAGAATAGCCAGGACCTGGGGTGAACTCTGCCAACAATTTGCTCTGTGCCATCAGACACATTAGTCCCTTCCCCCTGGGCCTCACTTTCTCATCTTCACAAAGCCGGGGCCAGTGGCCCCACAGTCTCTCCCAGCTCTGACAGCCAAGCTTGCCTGCCCTAAATCACCGGAGACACGAGAGGCTACTCCAGGACCAAGGGGCACAGACCAGGGTGGGGCTGCGTCCTGGCTCATGGGCCCCAGGGATGAGGGGACGTTGGCGATGTTGGGAGACAGAGCACCCGGGACCATCCCTACCCTCCCTTCGCTGATGAAGGAGCCGTCTGGGAACCGCCTCCAGGTGCTTTTGCCTTCGGGTTCAGACTTCCATGGAAGGGCTTGGGGCTCTTGGGTGAGGCATGTAGCACTCAGGGAGGGCACTGGCCGTGGGGACCAGACGTAGCTGGCATGGCCTGAGGGGAGACCAAGAACCAGCGTGGGGAACAAGGGCCCTCGGGGAGGAGGGGCTGCCAGAACAAGCTGCTGTGACCCGGGGGCCAACAGGGCCTTCTCTGATGGCACTGCTGCTCCCTGGAACCAGGGTGGCATCCTTGCTCAGCACAGCTGGCCCTTGAGGCTGCCCAGGCCTGCCCAGGTCCCATGTGACAGGAGGGACTCAGAGCAGGCACATGGGCTGGGGACGGGAAGGCATCGGGCCAGGCCAGCCAAGTGCAAGCAGGCAAGGGGCTGCCATGGGGACACAGGTGGTAGAGTGAGTGCTTCCCGAGAGCCAGAGGGGGTGATCTCTCCAGGGCAGGCTCTGCAGACCTGAACCTGCCCGCCAGTGGCCCCACCAGAGCCAAGACAGCACACACCTACGAAGAAGCCACGAAGCCCTCACAAAATGCACACTTGAGATTCTCCCAGATCCAGGGCCTGAGCTGAGGGGACACCCGCGGTGCCATAGGAGTCAGGTTGCCCTCCCAGAAGCCAGGCTTCTCCTGAGCAGAGTGAAAGCTCCATCGCCCTCCAGGGAGCATGGCGGCAGTCTCCAGGCTGCACTGGAGTTGGATAGGTGGGGGGTGGAGCACAAGGGGTCAGTCACCCTCCCCATCTCCCACAACTTTCCCATGAAAGCCTCCTTGCTCAGGGGCCCCATGCTCAGAGGCCAGGGTTGACCTGGGGTGGATTCCAGACATACCTCTGCCCCCAAATACCTAGCAGCACTGAACCAGGATGTGGAAGGGCCCCCCCTGGGGCCAGCACCAACCTTAACTTCCAGCAGGAGTTCTGCTATCATCTGTCCAGGGGGCTGTCCAGGTAATGGCAGTGCCTCAGTCTGCCCTGGAGAATTGCTCCCCGGGCTGCTCCAGGACAGGGATCGGGGTACTTCCTCCCACTGGCTCCACACGTACTGACCACCACTCCTGGGGGACCTCAGGTGCCCACACTCCACTCAGATCTGGGGCCTTCTGTTTTGCCCCAGCTCCGGCCCTGTCCCCACCCCAGCTGCCCTCCATGGCTAGTGCTATGCCAAGGATGTACTGGGCCCCCACCCCAGGCCCTGCCTGCCTCTCTGTGCCCTAGTGAGGGCTGTCAACCTCCTTCCTGGCACTGTCTCATGGGCCCGCCTGGTGACCCCGAGCATCAGGCATGGCCCATCCCCATCCCCTGAGGGTCACAGTAACCACTAGAGACTCCTGTCATTCATGTTCCTGGGGCTTGCTCTGACCCCACGTCCTCCAAACTCTGTGGCCCCGCCCCCACTCCTGCTGCTGGTCCTCCCCACCCCACTGCTGGGGCTCACTCTCCATGGGTATGAATTTCCCTAGAGATTCTGACTCAGGTGGCCTCTGGGTGCTCTGCCCCACCCTGCCTCATGTAAGAGCCCCATGCTCAGGCCCTTGGGACAGCGCCCAGGCTGCTCCTTGCCCACACAGGCACTCAGGTGGAAGGAGTTCACACGTCCATTCCCATCCCAGCACTCAGTAACCTCTCCCATTAACCTTCCCTGCTACACCCGATTAAGCAAAGTCCCTTGAGAGTTGTAGAATCAGTGGCTCAGAAACATCCCATCCTCTTTGTAATAGTCAGCGTGGGCTGCCACAGCAAAATACCACAGATGGGGTGGCTTAAACAGTAGATACTTAACTCTCACAGCTCTGGTGAGCACACGTTTTAGGTCAGGGCACCCACCAGCAGGGTTGTGTCTGGTGAGGGCTCTCTCCTCCAGTGACAGACAGCCGCCTTCTGTGTCTGGTGAGGACTCTCTCCTCCGGTGACGGGCGGCTGCCTTCTGGCTGCATCTTCAAGTGGCCTTCCTCTGTGCATGCATGCAGGGAGGAGAAAGGGCACCTCAGGTGTCTCTTCTTATAAGGTCCGTGTCCCACCCTGATGACCCCATTTAGGCTTAGCTGCTTCTTTAGAGGCCCCATCTCCAAAGACAGCCACACTGGGGCTTAGGATTTTAACACACAGATTTGCAGGGGGACACAGACATTCACATCACAAGACCCCAACCCCCATTCAGGTGACAGTTCAGGAACTTTCTGCCAGAGAGCTGGAGCAAGCTGCTAAATGTGGCAGAGTGAGTTTGGGTGCACCCTGAGTTCTCTACTCCCAGCTGAGCGGCTTCCCCACCCCAGTGCTTCTGCTCCAGCCAACATTTCCAAAGCACTTACAATGCAAGTCTGAGGGGCAGTCGCATCAATTATGCTCACAGAGGTCCCGAAGCGTGCACGTTCCCACAGTCCTCTCACAGCTGCCTCGTGCACCCAGAGACTCAGGGAGAAAGCATAGTCCGGGGGCTGCTCTGAGCCCAGACATCCAGCCCCGGTGGAAGGAAAACGTGGAGTCTGCAGTCTGGGCTAATTGGTGCCTCCTCTGACTTGGGCACCTCCCTCAGGCCTGAGGAGCAGGTGGGAACTTTGACCCACTGGACTGAGTGAGGGGCACGGGTCTGAGGCTGGCTGGGCGGAGATGCGTCCGTGGGAGCCAAGAAAGTCCCTGCCCTGCTCCTGATCTTCCTGCTGGGCTCCAGTGTCATGCAGTATTCCCCGCAGGCATGCCCACTCCTCAACTACCCCCTTGCCCTTGGTGCCCCAGGGGCTGAGGCTGCAGCCCAGGATACCTGAGGGTGCCCTCTCAGCACTCAGGCACATAGCCTGGATGTGCAAGGGAGTGGGGCAGCCCTTGGCCCATGAGGGTGGAACCTGGTGGGTCTTCCATCTCTGGGTGCACAATTCTGTGGCACATGCCGTGTGGCTCCTAGGGTGTCCCGTGGGCTTGAGCCCTAGGTGGCCACTGCAGTGGCCTGTTTGAGGCCACAGCCTTGTAGGACCAAGCATTCTGCCTCACCCTGCCTGCAGCCTGATTCCTGGGCATCTGAAATCACTTGCCGAAGCAAAGTGCTTCCGTACAAACCCTTGTCTCAAACTCCATGTTCGGGGGAACATCTGTGGCAGACTTCAAAGATGACCCTAGTGCATCCTGCTGCCTGGAGTCCACACCCTTGTGTTCTGAGGGCCTGGCGCAGTGGCTGCCACACTCTTGTGTTCTGAGGGCCTGGCGCAGTGGCTGCCATACTCTTGTGTTCTGAGGGCCTGGTGCAGTGGCTGGACGGGGCAGTGCTCAGTGAGGGTTTCTAAATGAGCCTCCCCTCGGGGCTGCGGCATGGGGTTCGGCATCTCATCGAAGCTGTTGGCTACCAAGTGAGCAGCCTGCTCACACATGGACTCAGTGTCAGTGGCTGTCTCCACGTGGAGGCACTAAGACCCTAGAGGCCGGGAGAGCCCCGCTCCAGGGAGCACCAACCAGCGCCTGGGCTCCAGGACAGACTTGGTGAGCTCCCAGGAGCAGGGACAGAGGCCGGAGGCCTGGAGGCCGCAGAGGGCAGGGAGCCCAGGAGAGGAAAGTGGTTCCAGCCAGCTGCACCCACCACAGGCACAGCCCACCACCCCTCGGCCTCCTCAGCCACTGTTGGGACAGGAAGATGGGGGCGTCCAGGGGCAAGGCTGGGCTCAGCACCTGGGAGGTGTGGGGAGGTAGGGGGTACCATGGGCTGGCCTGTGAGGTGGGACTGCTGCAGGAAGGTCAGTTTGCTGCAGGAAACACCCCTCACACAGCTCCAGGCTGACTGCATTCTCTGTGCTTGGAAAGTGCTTCTCCTCTGCTCTGCCTTCTTCTGGGAATAGCAGATCTCCTGGAGGAGGGAGCTGCTGATGGCTCTTTCCACTGCCTCTTTGAGATGCAGATTCCCTGACCCAGGGGCACCCTCTCTGTGGACTGCTCCCTCCCCCGCCAGGCAATCACTGCCTGGCAACCATTGAAGCTGGTGACTCCTTCATTACCTGCCTCACCATGCACCTGGTGGGTTCCTTCCCAGCTGCTGGTTCCCCCAGGGACAGGACAGGCCGGGCCCTTGCTGGCTGATGCGGGCTCCTGCGTGGTCCTTGCTGGCTGCTCACAGGTGGGCACTGCTGCCGCTGTTGCCCTTGCACTTCGTTTCTTGCTCATCTTTGTCAGGGAGGAAGCCCGGGGCTGTGGCTCCTCTGTACCCTTCCGGAAACCTGGCAGCCCTTTTGGGGACTGGGCACACATGGCAGGTCCTGCAGCTCCTCTCGTCTTGCTGTTCAGAAGCCATCCTATCTGGCTCAGGCCAGGTGGCCAGGGGAATCAGCCCCGGCCTCAGGGTTCACCCCCTCTTCCCTCCCTGACAGCCGTGTGGGCTGATGTCCCTCAGCTGTGCTGAACGCCGAGGTGACCATCGACCTCCAGTCACTCAAGTGAGGAGGGTGTGGCTTTGCTCAGAGGTGAATAGCTCAGCTGTGAGATGTCATTTGCTGGGCAGGAGTGAGGCCTAAGAGGGTTGTTCAGTCCTGGGGATCCCTGGGGACAAGTCTGGGCCTTGCATCTGTCCTCAGGAGCAGCCGGGCGCAATGGCAGAGGCCATGCTTTGTGGGCAGTGGGGCATGTGATGGGCTCACCCCAGCATCGTCTACCGATGTCCTCCCATCCATGAACACATCACCACAGTCCCTAAAACCCAGCACTTGAGGGGGCAGTGGCCACCAGACTTTAGCCACTAGGCCACAAGCTCCTGCCCAGACATGAGACAAAAGGGGAAGCTGAGGTTGGCCACGGCCGCTGTGAGCTGCACCAGGGCTCTGCTGGTGCAACCCAGAAGAAAGCAGGGGCGGAGGCTAAAGCACCAGCCAAAACAGTTTCCATATGCTGCTGGGCTGGATCCTCGAGAGATGGCTCCAGGCTGCAGTGTGCAGTGGCTGAGCCGCTCCAGGTGCCCACAGTGGCACAGGACATTGTGTGTATGTACATGTGGGCATGCTGGTGCACACATGTCCGTGGGTGCATGTGTGTGAATGGGAGTATGCATGTGTGTGCATGACTGCGAAGCATGTGGAGTAGGCCTGGCCCTGTAGAACAAGGGTCCACCTCAGCCTCTCTCTTAAGGCTCCTCACTAGCCTGGATTCAGCTACCTTCCCCATCTTGATGGTCCCAAAATGCTACAGCCAACTGTCATTTCTCTTTGAGCATAAAATGTGAATGTGCGCGCGTGCACACACACACACACACACACACACACACCCCTATCCATTCATTCATCTGCCCAGTTATCTAACAGAGCCTCTTCCTCTTGCATCTGGCCGTTGGTGGCATCTCAGCCCGGGTGTCTGACGCTGAGCTCCTCCTCCCTGCCAGGCACCCATCTTCCTCCTGGGTGCCCCTCATCCCTGAACCCACTGCATCCTTTGTTGTGGCCCTGATGCCTCCACCTGCAAGGCCAGCCTGGCCTAGGCTGGAAGCCCAGGGGGGCTCAGGGACATTGATGATGGCTCTGGCTTCATCTTGCGGCTCTAGGCCCATGTGGGCTCATGAACCCGTGTGACCTGCTAAGCCTCAGCCCACTCTGTCACACAAATGTAGGTCGTATCTCACCTGGGCTCCAGACACCCCCAATCCCCTACCAGGCCCACAGTGTGAATCCTGCACCCATCAGGGAGGCAGGGCTAGGTGGGCCACTGGGGTGTGTGTGGGTGCTGGGCTGGGGCCTGGGGGAGCCTGGAAGAGGAAGTGTCCACACTGCGTGGACAAAAAAAGGAAGCTGGTACCCCTGTCTGGAGGGGTGGGGAGTGGCTGAGACCTGGAGAGGCAGAGCTCAAGTGTGGAGCTCAGGTGTAGAGTCAGGTGGGAAACTCAGGTGTGGAGCTCAGGTGGGGAGTTCAGGTGGGGAGCTCAGGTGGGGAGTTCAGGTGGGGAGCTCAGGTGGGGAGTTCAGGTGTGGAGATCAGGTGTAGAGTCAGGTGGGGAGTTCAGGTGCGGAGCTCAGGTGGGGAGTTCAGGTCGGGAGCTCAGGTGGGGAGTTCAGGTGTGGAGATCAGGTGTAGAGTCAGGTGGGGAGCTCAGGTGCGGAGCTCAGGTGTAGAGTCAGGTGGGGAGCTCAGGTGGGGAGCTCAGGTGTGGAGCTCAGGTATAGAGTCAGGTGGGGAGTTCAGGTGGGGAGCTCAGGTGGGGAGCTTAGGTGGGGAGCTCAGGTGTGGAGCTCAGGTGCAGAGCTCAGGTGGGGAACTCAGGTGGGGAGCTCAGGTGCGGAGCTCAGGTGGGGAGCTCAGGTGCTCAGGTGGGGAGCTTAGGTGCGGAGCTCAGGTGGGGAGCTTAGGTGCGGAGCTTAGGTGGGGAGCTCAGGTGGGGAACTCAGGTATAGAGTTAGGTGGGGAACTCAGGTGCAGAGCTCAGGTGTGGAGCTCAGGTGGGGAGCTCAGGTGGGGAGCTTAGGTGTGGAGCTTAGGTGGGGAGCTCAGGTGGGGAACTCAGATATAGAGTCAGGTGGGGAACTCAGGTGCAGAGCTCAGGTGTGGAGCTCAGGTGGGGAACTCAGGTGTAGAGTCAGGTGCGGAGTTCAGGTGTGGAGCTCAGGTGTGGAGCTCAGGTGCGGAGCTCAGGCTACAGAGCTCAGGTGCAGAGCTCAGGTGCGGAGCTCAGGCTGTGGGCAGGCCCCGCAGTGTGGAAGCCAGCAGGATGGAGCTGAGACAGAGCTCAGAAGGAACCAGTGGCTGGGAGTGCCGGGCAGATAACAGGACAGCCACTGATCCAGGGTCACCTTGGTGCCGAGGTGCCAGGCACACCCTGCATTCCTGGTGCCCTGACTCCAGAGGAAGCTTCAACAAGTTGGGGACGCAGGGTCCCTCAGGAGCGCCTGTGCCCTGAAGACACAGCACCTGGTGGGAGAGGGTCCAGAGCGGAGACTTCCAGAGACCCAGTCAGGAAGGAAGTCTTTGAGAAGGGCTGTCTGTGCCATGGTGGGTGTGGGGGTCAGCCCGTGTGTAGGTCTGGGTGGGTAGGAGAGCTTCCTAGCAAGGAAGACCGGCATGCAGGCCAGGAATGAGACAGCGCCCCTGCCCCCATCTTCCCCCACAGCTGACCCCTCTCCAATACTGACTGAGTCCTCCATCAAGCCCAGATCTTCACTTGCAAGCTGAGTACACTTCCCCTGACATCCATTGCTCAATCCTAAAGGTCCCCAGTCTCCAGCCTCACTGGCCCCAGCAGCCTCCTTCTTTGTCTGTACCCCAGCCCCTAACCCCATGTGAAGGCCAGGGAGCCTCTGCACGCCTCTCCCTGGAGCCCAGCCCAACTGTGGCAAAGCTCATGCCCCAGCATCAGAAAGCTGGGATTCACAGCACTCCCCTGTCCACCTTGGCACCCCCATGCAGGTTGGAGCCTTCCCCCGGGGACTCTGAAATGAGATCGCCTCAGGACCCCCATCCCTGGCTGGGTGGCAACAGGGTTTGCTGCCTGGAGGTAACTCCCCGAGAAAGCAAGACTATGACCTAGGTGGCTCAAGAGGCAGCTCCATGCTGCCTGCGGACCTGTGGTGGCCCAGCTACGGCTCAGGGTTCCCACGCTCCACATTGCTCCACCAGCTTCCAGCAAGGCCTTCCGCATGCGGCTCCCAGCAGCTGTCACAGGCCTGGGGCTTGACATGACAATGATTCCCTCACTACCCCTGGAGAAGGCTCAGGCCACGGCCCGGCCCTGGGGGCAGAGCTGCCGCTGACAAGAGTGACGGAGGAGAGGCTGCGTGGCCGCACTGCTGCCGCTCAAATGCCTCAAAGCCCACAGCCGCGCGACAGGCGCTGGGAAGCCAGTGCCAGCTGCTCCAGCTCAGCCGTCTGTCTCAGGCAGGCACCGTCTGCTGTGGCCGGCGGGTGGTGCGTCTGGGCCTGCTCTGCCCTAGACGCCACCAAGGTGCAGGAGGCATGGCTGCTGCCTTCCGGGAGCTCGTCCTGGGGTGTGCATGTGACACAGACCCGCCCGTGCAAGGTGCTCAGACCCCCCTCAGAGTTCTCACCTGAAAAATGGGGGTAATAACCGTCTCCACATTACAGCCGGGAGGACTAACTCAGGCTCACTCATTCAGAAAACACACCTGGGGCCCCAGCATCTGGTTATCAGGCCTGGTGATGGGATTTGCCACCAACCGAGGGACTGGATGATGAGTGTGTCCAGCTGAGGGCCAGAGGCTGAGTATGTCCTAAGCCCAGACAACGGCAGACAGCCAGGCACTAAGAGACTCCAGCTTGGGCTCCTCATCAACCAGGCTTCAGTCCTGACATCGGACCTTCCAGATGAGGCTGTGCCTGTCCTGGTCGTGGCCAGTTCCTCACGTGGGAAGCACCCTGTTTCTTTGCCTTCCAGCGCTGATCGCTCCTTGAAATCACATCTGTGTTGCCTGTCTATTGCCCAGCTACTCTGAGACATTTAGTGCCCAAGGGCCAGCTTTCTGCCTGTGTTGATCACAGCTGATCCCTAGAATCATTGGTGCTCAATTCATGTTTGTTGAATGAATGGAAATTGGCCAGGCAGGGACTCAGGCCCAGAAAGCAGGATAGAAGTCATACAAGGGACCACAGTGGGCCCTCGCTGCTGACCCAGGGAAGGAGGGCCCTCCTATCCACAGATGAGACAGGGCTGAGTCTGGGGAAACTGAGGCTGCTGGAGGGAGGAAGTTAAGCTTTCTCCCCTGTGTGATGGGAGATGCTGGGGGATGAGCCCGACAGTTCCTGAGCCCCCATCTCGGACTCCAGCAAAACACCCTGTGTCATTGTGTCATTGAAAACTTGAGGAAGAAAATCGAGCCCTTGTGAGACATCAGGTACCCCAGCCTACGCACCTCTGTGTGTCCATCCTCAGCTCCGTGCTCCAGCAATAAACCTGGGAGTCTTTCTTCATCCATAACCTAGAGAGGCCAGCCCAGGCTAGGGATGGGGCAGAGAGATCAGGGCCCTCCCCATTCCCCACCTTTAACAAGCCCCCAGTCTAAATGAAGGGCTGGAATCGGCCCATGGGCACAGCTAGGTAGTCGTGCAAGAGTGTGCAAAAGTGGTTGCCAGCTGGACATGTTCCCAGCAGTGGCACGATGGTGTGCCCACGATGGCAGCAGCCCTGGGGCCAGAGAGTTGGGCTGACCCCACTCCACTTCCTGCTGCCCCGTCTCACTGTAGGACTCCCCAGTGCCTGGGCCCCTCATCTCCAGTAGAGGGTTGATAACAGCTGTTGCCCTGAGGGTTACGTGAGCAGGGGAAGGTGCAGAGGCAGCTCATGGTATGCCATGGGCTTTGAGAAACATGACCTCACCACTTTCTGTCATCATTGTTAATAATGAGATGTGGAACCCGGAAGATCAAATATTCTTGACCTTCCAGGGACTTGCAGACAAGCAGAAGGTGAGGCTTTCAGAAAGCAAGGGCTGGAAGTAGAGAGGACAGGGCAGGCCTGCCGGCTGCAGACCCCAGGGAGATAGACTTCAACTAGTTGCGGAAGCAGAGCCAGAGGAGGCCCAACGAGGAGACCAAAGGCAGATATGAGGGAATAAGAAGGAGACTCAGCGGCAGGGTCCCAGACAGCCCCAGGGGGATGGGAGGGCTGGGCAGGGGATGGGACAGCTCTGCCTGGAGCCCAGCCCTAATGGCGCATCCTACCTGCTGCCTTGCCTGATAGCCAGGAGGACGACTAGGAGCAACTGGGCCCTAGGCCAGCCAGATGGGAGCACTGTCCACACCTTGCTCACCGCCGTCAGCCATGCATTCGGTTGACACTATGACTCTCATATTGTATTGTGATCTGATCATTAACAAAAGAATGCTGATTTGTAAAAAGTGCCTCAACTTCTTATGCAGAGCCTCATTTGGGCCTCACACACCCCAGAGGGGAGACCCCGTGGTCCCTGCAGCCTAAAGAAGAAAGCAAGTCTTTCGGGCTCTGCAGTCTCTCCCTGGGAGGCCCCACTCCACAGCACGGTGGTGGAGGCACGCCCAGGTGCCATCTCTTGGCACTGATTCAACAATGGCTGGGGCAGCTTCTCTCTGCCAGGCACCCCAAGTGGCCACTCTGTGCGGACCTCATCTCCCTCCAGTAACCCAGAATGGGCAGGCAGGACTAACACGTCCTGGAGAGATGTGGACAGTGAAGCTCAGAGAGGGAGAATTTCAAAGTGATGTGGAGGGTCAATGGCTGGCACCAAAACAGAAGCACCACCCCAGTCCTTCCCACCAGCCTCACAACTGCCGAAGCACTTTCTCTCGTTGGGGGCCAGCGCAGGACTACGGAGAGCCAGGATTTGAAGACTGAAAGGCTTCACTCCAAAGTAGCACAGCCCAAGGAACACAATCTGAGAAGGTCTCAGAACCCACCAGACCTATCCCATCCAGGCCACTGAGGGACACTCTCATCTCCTTCCAATGGCTCATTGTCTCAATGGTGTCACACATATGCACACGCACACTCGTACAGTGATGCATCCTCATAGACACACATTCACATGCAGGCACAAGTCACACACATGAGAAATGGGCTGCTCAGAGCCAATTGTCTACTTTGACAGATAATGCAGTCCAGGTTCCCAGAGTTCTTCAGGGGAGGATTTGGTCCAAGTTATAAGGAAATAGTCTGCTAATACACCCTCTCTTAATCACCATCTGATCGTCTTCTTCCTGTCTCTTCTCCCTTCAATGTCTGCTGAGCAGGACTACAGACTCGCTTCTGTTCGAGTGAGAACAGGAAGAAACGTAGAGCTGTTGGGCAATAGGACAGATGATTCAGGGAGTGGGCAGTGGGTGTTCTGTGGGGAAGGATAGGTGAGTTGGTCCAAGAACGTGGAGAGCTGGACCAGACTGGTACGAAGCCATCTGTGCACTCAGGGATCTGCTCAGATTCTCTGAGGAGGCTCCTGCTCTTGACAAGATGGAACAAAAGGTACAGGATATGCTCTTTTACTTGGAATAACAAACAAATAAGCAAAATCCATAAAACAATGATTTTCAAGACACTGGGCATCAGGCAGTAAAGGACAGTGCTCTCAGAGAGATGGCAAAAAGCAAGCTGAGCCCTCCAGTTGTGACGGTTTCTGCCTTGACAGAGTTTCCAGGTCCTGATGGGGGAGGGGAAACCAAGCAGAGTCCTGTGGACTCCCTGAATTGAAGAGATGGATCTAAGAGTCTGGGAGATCAAGAGGGTTAGAGTTTGTAGGGCAGAGCACTGGACAGGGGCAGCTGCACAGAGAGGGAACTCTGGGATCTTCAGGGGGTCTCTTGAGCATTCAGCATAGCACAGATCAACACAGGCAAGTGAGGAGGTGACTCAAGGTCAAGGCAAAACACCACCTGAATAGATTAGAAGGAACAGCAACTGGAGTTCACACAGGGCCAGGAATACAGCCAGCTCCATCAGCCTGTCTAGAAAACCTCTTTGTCCACAGGGTATCATCTGTAGTCTGGTCTTGCCCCAGCTCCATCAGCCTGTCTAGAAAACCTCTTCATCCACAGGGTATCATCCACAATCTGGTCTTGCCTGGTTGTGGGGAATAGTTCACCCTAAGCTGGACACCACTCTGTTTCCATCCAGCACACCTTAAAGGCAAGACCCAAAATGATCAAAGTAGTTCCCAAAACAAAGACCAAGATTTATAGGAGTACAAAACCATCCAACACCTAACAAGATAAAAATTCACCATGTCTAGCATCCAATGCAAAATCATGAGACAAGGAAAGAAGCAGGAAAACACAGTTTATGAGGAGGATCAAAGGATCAAAGCAGACTCAGAACTGCAGGGATGTTAGAATTAGTGGACAAGAACCTGTAATTATAGCCATATTCTATCTGCAGTGTCCAAACCATTACAGGAATGATTGAGCATGCTCAACAGAGACATGCAAAGTTAAAAGAAGATCCAAAATCAAACTTCCAGAGCTAAGAGTTACAAAGTCTGAGAAGAAAAACTCACTGAATGTGGTTAATGATAGATTAGAGATTGCAGAAGAAAAGATTAGTGAACTTGATGACTTGGCGATAGAAACTATTCAAAATGAAATACACAGAAAAAAATCTTAAAAATCAGCAGAGCATTAGTGAGCTGCTTATTTGACAACGACAAGCAGCCTGATACATGTATCTGAGGTGCCTAAAGGTGGTGCCAGGGGGAAGAGAGAGAGAGAATTGAAGAAATAATGGCTGAAAAATTTCCAAATTTGATGGAAACGATAAGCCCACAGATGCAAAAAGTTCAAAAAAACCAACCAACCAACCAACCAACCAACAAACAAAAAACCCCAAACCCAAGAAACATTAAGAAAACTACACCGAGCCACATCATAACCAAAATTCTCAAACCTGCTGATGAAGAGAAAGCCTTAAAAAAAAAAAAAAAAAAGACATATTTCACATAGAGGAACATAGGTGAGGATGGCAGTAGGTTTCTTGCTGGAAACAACGTATCCCAAGAAGATTGTGGAGCTACATCTTCTTTAAAGGAATGAAGGGGGGGAAATCCCTGTCAACCTCAAATTCTATACCCAGAAAAAATATCTTTCAGAAACCAAAGGCAAAGCAAAGACTTTTTAGCCATACAAAGCTACAACAGCTACCACCTGCTGGCCGGGCGCGGTGGCTCACGCCTGTAATCCCAGCACTTCGGGAGGCCGAGGCGGGCGGATCACGAGGTCAGGAGATCGAGACCATCCTGGCTAACACGGTGAAACCCCATCTCTACTAAACATACAAAAAATTAGCCAGGCGTGGTGGTGGGCGCCTGTAGTCCCAGCTACTCGGGAGGCTGAGGCAGAAGAATGGGGTGAACCCGAGAGACGGAGTTTGCAGTGAGCCTGAGATCGCGCCACTGCACTCCAGCCTGGGCAGCAGAACAAGACTCCATCTCAAACAAAAACAAAAACAAAAACAAAAAACAAAAAGCTACCAGCTGCTGACTCACACTACAACAAATGCTACAGGAAGTCTTGCAGTCAGAAGGAAAATGATGACAGAGAGCAATATGAATCCACACAGAGGAGTGAAGAGCACTGAAAACACTGCCTACATGTGTAACATACAGGATTCCTTTCTTAGAATTTAAACCTCTTTAAAGATCCTGTGGTGTGGCCATGTGTGGCTGGGTGGGAGCCAGCCCGTCAGCATCAGGGCGTAGCCCAGGGCCAGCGTTCTGTGGTAAGTGCAGGTTGGGTTAGAGGCTGGTCGTTGATATGGTAGAGGATTGTTTGATGTGTCCATCAGCCCAGGCTGCCATCACAGAACACACACACAGGCTGGGGGACTTCAACAGCAGAGGTATTAAGCTGAAAGTCTGAGATGGAGATGCTGGAGGTGTTCGGAGGCCTCGCTCCTGGGCCTGAAGATGGCCACCTTCTCCCTGTGTCCTTGCGTGGTCTTCTCTCTGTGTGTGTCTGTCTCCTAACCTTGTCTCCTTTAAGGACACCAGGCAGATTGGATGAGGACCCACCTAAAGGACCTCATTTTGACTTAATCACCTCTTTGAAGGCCCTATCTCCAAATACAGTCATATTCTGAGGCACTGGGGGTCAGGCTTCAGCAAGCACATGTTAGAGGGAACACAACTTAGCCCATCAGTTGGTGATCATGACCTGAGGCAGGCTCATGAGAACTCAGGAGGACCTGAGTCTCCACGCATGGGAGGCACCATGGGCTCTGGGCTGGCTCTGCGGAGGACCGTGACTGCCTGTATCCAGGTGGGCTCCGGGGTCCTCCACTGGCTCTGGGGAAGGCAGTCAAGTTGCCCTGAAACCTTGGCCCAGCATCTCGGGAACCAGGAGCCCCATCTGTTCAGGTAAATGAGTCAACAGATGGGGCCAAGAGCCCCTGCAGCTGCCCGAGAAAAACCTTACACGTCTCCAGCCCTCACTGCAGCCGCCCACTCCGAGGAAGGCTGTGAACCTTTCCTGACCTCTGCTTGCTGCCAGTTCCTGGCCCTTTGTGGGAAGTCCCAGGATTAAACGCCTCTTGGGGTTTATTTACTCAGCTCTGACAACCACAGAAATCAATGCTGCCGCTGAACCTCTGGCCGCATCTTTTATGACTGCTTTTAATGTCTGACTTTTAAGCACTGGGACTTCCTCTGGAGGGCCTGCTTCTGTCTGCGGGTTTGAGGGCACGCTTGTGCATGCGCAGGCCAAATGTGTTCCTTTTTCGAAGCATACACGGCCTGAATGCCTGTGTGAGCCTGGGTCTGTTCATATGTTTGCACGTGTGTTTACCATGTTGGCGTGTATGCCTGCTCAAATGGATCTGCCGGGTGTGTGCTCACAGGCCCTGATCACATATGAACATGGCTGTGTGTGTGGGGCTGGAGGCTTTCCAGGGGTGCATGTGTGTGTCCATGCTTATGTGCACAGGCATGTGTGTGCTCCAGGGAGCAGGTGCACAGCCTGCATTTTGCATTTGGACTCATCACTGTGAAAACACACCCACAGCTATAAACTCTGTGCTTAATCTGAAGCAAAAAGAGAGAGAGAGAGAGAGAGAGAATAGGAAAGTGAGAGCGCTATTTGCATCACTTAACCCTGAATGTGAACCTCATTTTGGTGGGAAATGAACACAGCAGGAGTCCTTAAAAATCCATCAGACCCATTCCCACGCCTGGAGATTTCAAATAAGCCCATGAAAGACCTACTGGCAAGTGACATTTCTCATCCTGGCTTCCCTGCCTGGGCTTTATCCAGAGCGATATTTATCAGCAGGGCCTGGAAGAATGAAAATCAGGCCCAAGACATCCTCGGCCTCAGCATCTACCTGTTGGGCCACACGAGACAAGCCCGCAGCTGGGCCAGCCTGTGGTTTTCACGTTCTGAGGCAAACCTGTTCAGCTCCCTCCTCCCAGCCGCAGTCAATGGACATAGGACATAGGTCCCTCCGTCTGAACCCCCTAGAGGACTGCCCAGGATCACACAACAAACTGTCTAGTGGTGTCTTCTAGCTCTCCCTGCCAGACTCTTGGGTTGAGGTTTAGATCACATGCATCTCCCCAGCTTGTTCGCTAGAAGAGGCAGAGTGTAATCAGTGCCTTCTGACAGACCCCAGTGTCTGAGCTCAGTCGTGCAGGTCATGCACTGCTTAACTCCAGGGTGCCAAGTCACACCATATTCTATGTGCTCAAGGACAGTGCTACTTGAGTTGAGCAGTGTACAGCCTGTGCACCAGTCCATGGCAGACCTGGTTGGGCCCACACTGCCCTGCCTGACTCCTGGCAAGGAACCGAGCCTTGACCTCCTCACAACTTTCCTGGAGCAGGACCCAGAGCTGGAAGCATTAGGAGCTTCTTTGAGGTCATGTTCTTTTCCTGAGAGTAAATACTCTTTGTGGTTTCCTGGGATACGTCCAGGTCAGGTTCATCCAGCCCCCTGACCCTGGGAAAACCATTCACTCTCCGTGCACTTCAGTTTCTTTATAGCAACACTTGCTTGCCTCCCTGGAGGCTGCAGGGTCGACATAATAATAGTTATGAAGGTACTGGGTTAGTGGGGAGGACTTGTTGATACTATGAACCATAGTAGAATAATTTAAAAATACAACAATCATAAGAAGTTTCTCATAATTTGATCGTGGTGTAGCACTGGTCAGAGTCATTTTTACATGAGTTTCCTTACCCTAAGAAGCACAGTATGGAACTTGTAGGAAACATGAAATAAATTCTGGTTGACACTATTAGAGAGGCCTGGACTGGACTGAAACTTGTTGGATGGCAAGTTCATAACCTAGGAAGGCAAAATACCATAAACCCGGTGGCTTCAACAGGCATTTACTTCTCTCGGATCTAGAGGCTGAGTCCAAAATCAGGGTGTGGGCCGGCTCCAGCGTGGTGAGGGCCTGCGGCTTGACGTGCAGGTGGTGCCTTCTGACTGTGTGCTCACGTGGAGTGGGAGTGGGGGTCTCTCTCTCTTCCTCATCTCATAAGGCCACAGTCTACTGGATCAGGGTCCACCCTCAAAACTTCATGTAACCTTCCTTGGCCCCTAAAGACCCTATTTCCAAATACAGTGTCATTGGGGGTGATGTTCTAGAACCCAGTGGAGGTCCACTCGCCCCGCAGCGTAACACCAGACGCCCACCCGGAGGTTGCAGTGGGAGAAGGGTGTCTATCTGCAGGCACCAAGCGGGGGGGCCCCAGCAGGGCACAGCTAAGTCCTGACCTCCCCCGTGGCTGGCAGGTCAGGGTTTTTAAAGGCAGGGGCACGTTTCAGGAAAGCAGAAGTTGAGGCAAAATTGGAAATCAATACTCGGAGGTTACACATTGGTTTTGGCCTCAAAAGGCGGATGTCTTGAAGTGGAAGCTTACAGGTCTCAGGTGGATTCAAAGATTTTCTGATTTGCAATTGGTGAAGGAAGAGAAGTTTTGCTTAAAAATTAGGGATCAATAGAAAAGGATATGAGCTGTGTCTCGTGGGTGCGACTCCCTCCAGGCCCCTCAGGAATAAATTTAGAACAAAGAACGGCCGGCAGAGTGCAGTGCTCAGCTCCCCCGCATCTGAGGCCTATGTGTCCTCAGATCGTATCCAGCGTGGAGATCCAGGTTTCTGAAAAACAATTCAGGGACGTACGTGAAGAATGTTATCTTCGCCTGTAATCCCAGCACTTTGGGAGGCCGAGCCGGGTGGATCACCTGAGGTCAGGAGTTCGAGACCATCCTGACCAACATGGTGAACCCTGTCTCTACTAAAAATACAAAAATTAGCCAGGCATGGTGCCTGTAATCCCAGCTACTTGGGAGGCTGAGGCAGGAGAATCGCTTAAATCCAGGAGGCGGAGGTTGCAATGAGCTGAGATAGCACCACTGCACTCCAGCCTGGGTGACAGAGTGAGTCGCCCTCTCAAAAAAAAAAAAAAAAGAGATGTTACCTTTGGTTTCTATAGGGGAACCGAACATGCCGTGATCCTAGCTCCCTCGCCTGTTGTTTTATGATACCATTAATTTCTTGTCTACCAAGCTGCCCATTCACTTCCCTCGGTCACTCAGGAGTCTGGAATTCCCTTGAAGAAACTCAGGATTTTCTTTATTTCCATGTTTGGGGTGAGAGGGAGGCCCACAGGCCCCTAAGAGGGGCGCTCCATTTCACTTAGGGCTTCAATATGTGAATTGGAAGGGACATAACGCTGTCCGTGGCACCTTCCAAACATGACACGGACACGTGCAGCGGATTCACCAGAGGCCCTGTGGGCAGGGACTTAGGCAGCAGGGACGGCAGGCGGGGACCCGGGCAGCAGGGACGGCAGGCGGGGACCCGGGCAGCAGGGACGGCAGGCGGGGACCCGGGCAGCAGGGACGGCAGGCGGGGACCCGGGCAGCAGGGACGGCAGGCGGGGACCCGGGCAGCAGGGACGGCAGGCGGGAACCAGGGCAGCAGGGACGGCAGGCAGGTGCCTCCGCTACTTGGCCTGGTGTTTTCAAAAAGTCAGCCTGGCTTCCATGGTGGCTGCAACTGCCCAGCCCCGTTTCTCCCGTCTCTTCCTTACCCTGAAATCCCTGCTGCGCTCCTTCTGGTGGGGGCTTCCCTGGCAACCATGCTAACCACAGCGTAGTCCACATTCCTTGCTCAGCAGATGTCTGCTTCTATCTCTGGACAAGTGTCTCAAGAGCGAAGGCTGCCTGTTAATTGTATTCTTCTCTTTCTGAAAGCTGGTCAGGGGCTTACGTAGCCCAGACGCCCCTCTGCCATTCCTGAGCAACTGGGAGAGGAAACGCACCCAGGAAACAAAGCCTTCTTTCCCTCTCAGGGCCGCTCTGTTATTTGGGAGCATTTATCAGGAACTTACAAATTGAGACTCATTTTCTGAAACCAACTGAGTTGATGCCTGTCCAAATTATACAATTTTAAAGCCTTGCGATTCTGTGAAAACATGAAAGTTACGCAAACCAAGTGAACAAACTCACTAGGTGATGTTCTGTAGAAACTGCTTCAACAAATACATAAGAGTTGCTTGTCATTAGCACATCAGTTGCCTGGGAAGGTGTCCCTAAAGCACTGCAAACTCCTTTTCTCTCAGGTGGGCCAAAAGCCCGTCCTGCAGCCAGGCCGAGACTCCGCAGCTGCTGAATGGAGCCTCGGCACAGAGCCGGCCCGAATGTGCCGTCCACCTCCCACCGGGCGGTCAGCGAGTGGGATGATCCCCACTAAGGGACAGATTTGGTCATCGGGGTCAAGACCCTGGTCCACTCAGCAAATCCACCCAGGGTCCCACTGCTCGTCGGACCCCCTTCAGGATCAGGGAACCTGCAGCCACGGTGGACAACACCCCAAGGTCTACCTTGCAGAGACTTCTCTCATGGACAGAGACTTCTCTCATGGACAGAGACAGGCCGTCAGCATGGACCGCACAGCCAGGAGGAAAGCGAGGTTTCTACTAGGAAGGGGACCAGTCTGGCTGCTGAAAACCATCTCCAGAGTTGCCTGGGTGTCGGGAGGGGAGGCCGCCTTCGGGTGTGCACCTCCACGGTGGTCTGTCAGGAGGGGATGCCATCTTCAGGTGCACTTCTGCATGGTGGTCTGGAGAGGCTGGGGAACCTTCCTCCCTCTACGTTTCTCTGGCTGTCCCTGGCCCCGTGTGGCCTCAGACAAGCCTTGTCCACCTCTCTGCACTGAAGATGTGAAATTGGCCTCAAGGTGCAGATGGTGGCTGGACACTCCTGGCCTCTCCGCCATGACCCAGGGCTGGGGGTGACACCCTTAAACCCTGAGGGGATACTAAGGGTCAACAGGACACCTGGACCAGAGGAGCTGTGGACAGGCGGCAAAGGGCACCCCTGTGGTGTCTCCTCTGGGTCCTCCCCAGCAGCAGACACAGGCCTGGCCCTTTCCAGCTTGGTCGCCTGTGTGGAAACCCAGAGCCTGGCAGCCATCAGAGCCATGAGAGCAGCTCCCAGTGAGGACAACGCAGTGGAGTAGAGGCTTTGGGAGGATGGGGCCTGACCCCCAGCACAGCGCAGGCCAGTGGGGATTACAGCTGGCAGCAGGGTGGGGTTGGAGGATGGAAAAGGACCAGGAGGAAGTAGCCAGGGTGAGGGGATTCTGGCGGAACCCCCTAACAGGATGCCTGCTGAAGGCAGGCCAGCGGACCAGGCCTCCCTCGGAGGGTGGGGGATGGGGAACCCAGTTAGATGTGGAGGGAGGGTGGGGGTTTCTCCCTAAAATGACTTTGCAGGGTTGTTGCCAAAACTGTGCTCCCGAGGACGTGTCCAGGGACAGGGCTCCATCAGTCCTCGGGGAGCAGGTGCCTCCGCTGTCCAGTGTCTGGACCGGGACAGAGTCCTTGTCACCCAACAGCAAGTGCCCAGCGCCTGCGCTCCAACTCTGGAGGCCAGGCCTTGGTGAGGAGAAAATGTACACCTTCACTTTTACTGAATGCTACTGAAATGTGCTATTTCCTTTCATTATGAATATAAGCAACAGACCACCCTAAATCCTATGACTTTCCACCAGTAGACAGCACAGATGTCTCAAAACACAACGAAACTCAGCGTGACTGTAGCCATCAGTCGGTCTGCATTTGACAAAGAAGCACCAATGTTATTGCGTCAACAATTCGCTTTCTGAAGAATTTCATAGCTGTGTTTCCGAATAATTGACTTTACCCAGTATTCAATGAACAGTACCAAACGTCTCATTCTGAGAACTAACCCACAGGCTTCCCCAGATGCCAAAGGTTAAAGGGTGCCCTGCCTTAAAGGAAGATGAATTTACAAGGAAAAACATTACCCCATAACAACTACCTAAAAAGAAAGAAACAAGCAATAGAATACACAACACACAGCTGGGCTCGTTGCAATGCACAGGTCGAAATTTTAAGTAGACATGCCAAATATTTATAAGATGATCAAGGAAAGGTATTATAAAATAAAGACCATTAATCCACATCCTTGCCGTGGCCACAGGGGTGGGCCAGGGTCCATGGGCGGCGAGAGCGCTGGAGACCACAAGTGCAGCTCACTCCACAGCTGTCCACACTCGTCCACCTGAGCTCTCCTGAGCACGACGAGGCAGGTGCAGCTCACTCCACAGCTGTCCACACTCGTCCACCTGAGCTCTGTCCTGAGCACGACGAGGCAGGGACACAGAGCCAGGCTGCCCAGGAGCTATGGCCCAGCTAAGGATGGGCCCCAGCCCACACTCCTGGCCAGGTTCTCCGGACCACGTCCACACATACGGTCACGCTGGGAATGGCTGAGGCATGATGTCCAGGACCCAGGCCTGGCCACAGATGGCTCGGGCAGGACCCCGTGTCTGCCTCCCAGGCTGCTGGTCTTGGGCAAGATGCTCCACCTCTCAGGGCTGCTGTCTGCATCCCGTGAACGGGGAGGAGTGGCCCTGACTTGAAGGGACGCATGAGCATGAAGTGCAGTGATGCTGCTGAGGGCCAGCAGAAGAGCTGCCACCCGCGAGTGCTGCGCTGAGAGCTGGGCCCCGGCACAGGAGCGCACCTTTTGGAAGGTGGAGCCAAACCACATCACGCCCAGAGAAAATGGGAGGAAGCAGGCTGCCACAGAGTGTGGTTTCTCCTTGGAGGGGGCACCAAGCTATCATGAAGAGCCACGACGGAGCCTGTGCCCAGGGCACAGTGGGTGGGAGCAGCCAGAAGGCCTCCTCTACCCCTTGCCAGGACCAGTCCTGTGGGGAACCCCACAGGGACCCTGCTGGACCCGGGGAGAGGGCTCCTCTCAGCGGAGCAGGTGCTGAGCCCCTCAGTAGGATGAGGCCCGGTGCGGGCGGTTTGGGTCCAGGTTGGATTTTGGGCCGTGGTCAATCAGCAGTCCTGGAAGGCGGGGTGGGACTGGCAGCAGCCGGGGTGGGGTGGGGCGTTTAGAGTCATCCTTCCTGCAGAATGACAGGCTGGAGCCATCCCTGCCGGCTGGGGTGGGTGATGGGTGTGGATTCGAGGGAGGTCGGCTCCCCCACTCCCCAGGAGCTGGACACAGAGGGAGTGGCCGAGCCCAAGAGGAGCATAGGGCACTGTGAAAGGAAGCGTCCCCTCCTCCATTCCCTGACCCCAGAGCGAGGCAGGTGCCCGAGGGGCCTCTAGCATCACCTGGTGCCTGGCTGGCAGGGACTCTGACCTGTGATTCCAGGACAACACTAAATAATGATTTCTTTCTACACTGGCCTCATCAGGCAGTGAGGAGAGCTTCCAGTCCTGTAAGGCACGTGTTGAACTGTGGTTGCTTACGGCACTCGCCATGCGCTATGCCCAGGAACGGGCTCCGGGAAGGGACAGGGAGATTAGCAGGAGGCGGTACCACAAGTCAAGCACAAGGCTAGAGGCCACGACAAGCCCAGGGCTGGCCCACGAGAAAGGTGGCTGCTTGGAGCAGGTGGCAGAAGGGCGGGATCTGGGAAGGTCCCGGGAAGGTCGCAGGGGATGTCACTGAGCTGGAGACGGGAGACCCGCAGATGACCAAGCCCTGGAATGTCACAGGAAAGAACCAGGCCAAGCCCCAGGAGTCGGGGGGTTTACACTGGGGTGTTTACTCCAAAATCAGCCTCACCTTTGAACTTTTGAGAAAGCCTCTTGAGATAACCAGAAGGAACCAGGCACAGAGGTTGGTCGGGCCCCTGCGCAGACAAGGACTTCCTGCGCATCCGAGACAAACGCAAAGACCGCATCTGATAACCTAAAATTACATTTCTATATGTCAGAGCCGCACAGCTAAAATCACACAGCAAAGGAAAGGCAGGAAATGTTTGCAGCAATTACGACAACACTAACTTCTTCTTATATAAGCAGTTGAAATTGATAAGAGAAATCGTAAGCCACATGCTGAAAAGTGAGCAAAATACATGAAAAGGCACTCCACAAAATAGGAACCACGAACGCCAAACAAACACGCAGAGATAAATCATTCACCCTCGCAAGTAAGGAAGGAAATTAAAATCACAGCGCCAGGGAGACACCCTCCCGCCTATCCAGCATGCTCGGATCCACGCGGGGGCTCGGCACTGGAGCAGTGGCGTCAGCGCCACCTCAGAGAAGCACCTCACACGCACGGCATCTGTGCCAGAAGGGCTGGCCGAGCAACTCCCTCCAAGGCTCTACGGATGGAGACGCTCTCAGATACAAACAAAGCCTTTGAGCAAATCTGCCGACGGAGTGACTTCCGACAGCCAGCGTGCAGGAGTGACTCAGCCCCGCCAGAGGCTCTGTGGAGAAGCGTGCATGGCAAGGCCCCTGCCAACTCTGCCCAGAGTCAAAGATCATTCAGGGTGAGCCACTGGGGTGAGACACAAAACTGGGTGGCTGTCTGCACACCCATGTTCACAGTAACACCACCCACACAGCCAAGAGCCAGAGGTAACCTACCTCCCCTCCAGACCAGCCCAGGCCTCCCCTTTGCTGGAGCCTCCCAGAACCCCCGGCCTAGGGAGCCTCCTCTCCCTCTCCCAGAAACTACAGGGCTGCAGAATATAATCTCTGCCATCCCACACAGGGGAAAGGAGGAGGACCTGGGGGCAGGACCTCAAGGGTTCCAAGGTCAGTGTCACCCCTGCCAGCAGGAAGGCCCTGAATCTCAGATCTCCCGACTATACCATGGGCCCACTCCACAAGCAAAGGACAAAGCCAGAATCCAGGCACAGGTGCACCACTGGCACACAGAGCACAGTGCTCAAAGGTGGTCCTTGCCCTCCCTGTCTCCTCACATGCCTTCACTCACATGGCCTCGATGCTCACACACGCTGGGGGTCACCCAGAGAGGGACCTTCCTTTTGCTGTGGTCACCATGATGCTGTGGTCGCCATGTGATGCTGTGGTCACCATGGGATGCTGTGGTCACCATGAGATGCTGTGGTCACCGTGAGATGCTGTGGTCACCATGAGAAGCCGTGGTCACCGTGAGATGCTGTGGTCATTATGAGATGCTGTGGTCACCGTGAGATGCTGTGGTCACCGTGAGATGCTGTGGTCACCGTGGGATGCTGTGGTCACCGTGGGATGCTGTGGTCACCGTGGGATGCTGTGGTCATTGTGAGATGCTGTGGTCACCGTGTGATGCTGTGGTCACCGTGGGATGCTGTGGTCACCATGGGATGCTGTGGTCACTGTGAGATGCTGTGGTCACTGTGAGATGCTGCAGTCAGCGTGTGATGCCATCACTGATCCTGCAGCCTGCCAAGACAGGCACTTTCTTATCCTCCTTTTACACCTGGGAAAACTGAAGCCCAGAGACATCAAGCATGGTGCACTCCTTCCCACAGAAAGTGATGGGTCTAGAATAGCACCCGCCCCACTGGTCCACTGCCTGGGCTCACCACTCCCTCCCGGGTTGACTGGTGGGGTCTCCACAGAGACTCTCCCCAGCAGGAGTGAGAGAAGCCTCAGCGCCTGTGTGTGCACACCGGGCCCTGCCTCTTCGCTTCCCCTTCCCTGTCCCTGGCTTTGGTTGTGCAGTGACCTCACCCTCTGCACAGGCCCTTTCCACCAGCAGGAAGACAGACAGCACTGGACTAGCCCTGGCTCAGAAACTCCCACACAGAGCAGAGGCTTCTATCCCCGTGTCAAATCTCACTCCCAAGAAAGGGCTCTGATTGGCTCTAACAGGAGCACCTGCCACTCTGGGCCCACGGTGTCCCTGGGGTCCCCCTGGGGCCTGGGAAAGTCCAGGCCATGGCATGTGCCCACCCTCCAGGGTAGAAGCACGAGGCCCATGAGCAGCAGAAGGCAGGCGAGAAAGCCACTGGGCAGGGCCCAGGCATTGCATCCACAGCCCAAAGGCTGCATCAACACAAGGGCCCGGCGAGAGGGGAACCCAAGGGGCACAGGGAGGCCTGAAGCGGCAGGGCGGCCCAGGCTGGAGGCAGACGCGCCTGTGGGCTTGGGTGGGGCCTGGAGGAACTGCAGCTTCAGCACAGGCAGACTTGGCTAAAGAGGTCCCAGATGTGCTTGAAGGGGCACCAGCTCATGTAGTCCACCTACGGGACAACCAGGCCTCAGCGTTCTCCTTCCCGAGAAGCTCAGGAAGCTGAAAGCGGGCCTCCAATTAACAGCTATCGATCTGACTGTGCCTGCTCCCGTCCCCCGAAAGATCCCTCCGTGGCACTAATTGCTGGGACCTGATGTGTCTGAACACTGCACTTGAGGCACAAGGGCCCTGCATAGCTATTAAATTGCCTGCGGGGCCAGGGGTCGGCTTGACAAATGGTGGCACGTGCTTTGTCAGCAGCCACACTGGGGTCTGGGCAAGGCGGGGGCTGCAGGGAGGGTGGGAGAGGAGACCACGTGCAATGATGAGGGGCATTGCAGGGCGCGGGGAGAGCGGCCGCCCCACCTGGAGGCAGCAATCCCAGCTAATTCCGCGGCACTCAGCCCAGACGTGTCCTGTCAACATGTCTCCAGTCACTTTGCCAAACAAATGAAATGTCCCTTCTTGTCCTGGAAAATGAGATTTTCCCTTCACAAATCCAGCCAGGCTGGCTTGGAGCCAAGACGTGTCCCTTAACCCCACATGCAGCACCCAGTCTTGGGGTCCACAGAGACCCAAGCATGAAGCTTTCCTCATCCCCCAGGTGGCGGGAGGGAGAGTTGGAGTAAAAACTTTCACACAAGGACCCCACTCCCTGCCCCAGCCGGCTCTGAGTCTGTAGCCTGCCCTTGCAGGTGACCCAGAGAGGTCACTGGAAGGACTTGAGGCTCAGAGCTGCTCCATGTTCTCAGAAAGGCCAGTGTCTGCAAAGGGATGTCCCCCTGGATAGGAGCCAGCTTCCCAACGCTGCTGCCAACTGTGGCTGCCCTGCAGGAGAGGTAGGTAGGTGAGGCCTGCCAGCCACAGCACTCCCAGCCTCTGTCCCAAACCTCAGACCTTGCAGGGAGACTGGGCCAGCAGGTCACAGGCCCCAGCAGCCGTGGGCTGGAGGGTAAGGTGGGAGACCGGCTCTGGACACAGCTGAGCCTGTGGCGGCCGCCCCTCTCTGCCTTGGCTCCCTCACCTGCTCAACAAGAGTGTAGCTAAGGTGCTCCAGGAACGTGTGTGCTAAGTTCTCACCAGGTACCTAGCAGCATTAACAACGGATTCCAGAATCCAGATGCTGAGGCCAGAGGAGGAGTGAGGCAGAGAAGGGGTGACTTGGTGAGTGTTTTCACCCTGTCCCTGAGGGCGGCCGGAGAGACAGCTGGGCCAGAGGAGGAATGAGACAGGGAAGGGGCCAGTTGGTCAGGAAGAGAGTTTGCTGTCAGAGAGAGCTGAGCTGGTGGGTGTCCGAGCTCAGGGCTGCAGTTGGCATCCACATGCTGGCCCCACTCACCCTAGGACCCAGGCCAACGCCCTCGGTTCCTCTGGGCAACGGGCACAATACACCTCGTTCCAGAGCTGCGTGATGACAAACTCGAGCCCGGCCAGGAAGGGGCTCCACATGCGTGTGTCCTGCCCCTGCTCCACCGTGCACTTTCCGTGGCCTGGAGGAGCCTCTGGGGCAGAGATCGCTGCAGACTCTCCCTGTCCCTGCCCTAAATGCCGAAGGCCACCCCATGCAATGGGCCCAAGCAGTAGAGAGCTCCATGCCCTCAGTGAACTGCTCTAGACGATGGCTGGGATTCAGACCCGGATGACGAGGCTGATCAGGAAGACAAAGGTCACACCTTTCAATGGACGGGGCCCGGCACACAGGAAGTGTGGCACAAATGTTCCCATACCACTGCACGCACACAACCCATGTGTCATCTCAGGCATGCACTTAACGCAGCAGAAATGCCCCATGGAGGTGAGCTCCAGCAGGCGGGAGCTCCAGCAGCTGGGAGTTCTATCTGCTTTGTGTAGCCAGATGCCCCTCAGCAGGAGCAAACGCCCAGATGCAGGAGTGAAAGGCGGAACTGCAATGTACACAGCTTTGCAGGCACACAGCACCTCAAACATGCACACAGCTGCGTGTGGACACTCACCCTGGGACAGGCGTGCTCACCAGGGGCTCCCAGCTGGCAGTGTGCTCCTCCTGTTACCGGGCTGCTTCCACCAGTGATGGGCACACAGGGACAGCTCCAGGGAGAATAACTGGGATTTTATGGGGCTTTTCCTTTGTATTGAAAAACCACTTGTGTGGGATTAAGCCACACTTTTGCCAGCCTTCACGTTTGCAGGTAATGGACTTACCCACTCCATCTGTGACCTATGACCGCCCATGGGCACTAGGCCTAAGGTGTCCTTGAGAGAAGCTCCCCCTGTGTGACCCTGAGCCACTCCCACCAAGCACACGGCCAGGCTGGGACCCTCAAAGGCCAGGAAGGGAGATGGGGAGTTGAATGGTGTTCCCCAAACTCCTGCCCACCAGAGCCTCAGATGGAACCGTATTTGGAAATAGGGTTTTTGCAGATGTGAGGAAGGAAGGCATCCCATGACAAATCATCCTGGATGGGGGAGGCCGTAATTCCAGTCACTGTGACCTTATAAGAAATAGGGAGCCTGCAGACACACAGGGAGGTGACCTCGTGCAGTGGAAGCAGAGATTGGAGTGAAGTGATCATGAGCAAGGAAGGCCTGGGACTACCGTAAACTGGAGGAGTAAGGACAAGACCTCTCCTAGGGCCTTCAGAGGGAGAACGGGCCTGTTGGCACCTTGATTTTGGACAGCGGGCCTCCAGAGCTGTGAGACCATTAATTTCTGTTGTTTTAGGCCATCTGGTTCATGGTACCATGACAGGAGCCCTAAGTGACTAACACAGGAGGACACCAGTGAAGCAGCCACATTCCAGGAAGCCAGCACAGCCTGGAGCCTCCCCTAGAGCCACCTCCCCACCATAGCCTCTTTCTCAGCTCAGACCATGTGCAGCCTCCTTCTCCTGCCCTCCTGCCCATCCATCAGGCTCCCTTCCACTTCCTTGGGGGCTGTTTGGAGGATCCAGCATTTGTGGGAAGGACAGACAAGGCCTGGCTTGCTCAGGCAACATGCAGGGTGGTCAGGTGTGGGGCACCCATCCACACACACCCTCATTGGGCACATCCAGCTCTCAGCAGCCTGCCCCAGACCTTTCCAATGGCATCTCCTCTCAGCTGTGGTGATAGGTTACCTTCTACCACACCAGACGGCTTCCTGCTGCCTGAACAGGACCAGCTCCCCTCAGTCATAGCTGTTGCTGATCTCCACATCAAGGGATCCTCCATGGGTCACCCTGCCCCGCCATATCCCAGTCTTCATGTGCCCCATCCTTCCTGTGGGCCCACAACCCCACCTTCCCAGGGCTCTCACTCTCTTCCAAATTCCTTGCCTTTAGTGTGAGCCAGGGCTGTGACTTGCTTTTTTAAAAAAGGAAATTTAAATGATTTATTTATTTTTGGATAATTGTAGATTCACATGCAACTGTTAAGAGCTAATACGGAGAAATCCCATGTATCCTTTTCCCAGCTCCCCACAATGGTAGCATCTTACACAATTGTACTCCAGTATCACAAGGAGGACATTCACACGGAAATGGTCAAGATACAGAATGTCTCCACCACCCCGAAGACACCACAGAACATCCCTCATCACCGTGAAGACCCCACAGAACATCGCTGTCACCATGAAGACCCCACAGAACATCTCCATCACCATGAAGACCCCACAGAACATCCCCATAACCATGAAGAGCCCGCAGAACATCCCCATCACCATGAAGACCCCACAGAGCATCTCCATCACCAAGAAGACCCCGCAGAGCATCTCCATCACCATGAAGACCCCACAGAGCATCTCCATCACCATGAAGACCCCGCAGAACATCCCCATCACCATGAAGACCCCGCAGAACATCCCCATCACCATGAAGACCCCACAGAGCATCCCATCACCGTGAAGACCCCACAGAACATCCCATCACCATGAAGACCCCGCAGAACATCCCCATCACTATGAAGACCCCACAGAACATCCCCATCACCATGAAGACCCCACAGAACATCCCCATCACCGTGAAGACCCCGCAGAACATCCCATCACCGTGAAGACCCCACAGAACATCCCCATCACCGTGAAGACCCCACAGAACATCCCCATCACCATGAAGACCCCACAGAACATCCCATCACCGTGAAGACCCCACAGAACATCCCATCACTGTGAAGACCCCGCAGAACATCCCCATCACTATGAAGACCCCACAGAATATCTCCATCACCACCATGAAGACCCCACAGAGCATCTCCATCACCATGAAGACCCCACAGAACATCCCATAACCATGAAGAGCCCACAGAACATCCCCGTCACCGTGAAGACCCCACAGAGCATCCCCATCAATACAAAGGCTCTAAAGAATTTTCCCACCACCACAAAGATCTCACAGAAACTCTTCATTACTGCAAAGGATCCATGTGTCACCCTTTATAGTCACATTCACTTGTCTTCTGCCCCACCATCTCTTTAACCCCTGGAAACCACTAATCTGTTCTCTCTGTCTCTACAATTTTGTCATTTCAGGAATGTGATATAATGGAATCATGCAGTATGGAATCCTTTGGTACTGGCTTTCTCCGCCCAGCATTATACTCTGGAGGCTCACCCAAACTGTGGCATACAGCCGTAGCTTGTTTCTTTTAACTACTGAGTAGTCTTCCGTGGTGTGGCAGTTTCTTTGATCATTCACCCACTGAAGGACATCTGGATTTGTTTCCAGTTTTTGGCTCTTACAAATAAAGCTGCTATAAACATTTATGTACAGATTTTTGTGTGAACGTAAGTCCTCATTTCTCTGAGAAAAAAAGCTAGGAGTATGATTTATGGGTTGTGTGGTAGTTAAATGTTCACTCTTTAAAGAAACTGACAAACCCTTTGCCAAGTGGCTGCACCATTTAAATTCCCACCAGGATCGTATGAGGGATCTTGTCAGTGTGTAGTCTCCCCAGCATTTGGTGTGGTCACTATTTTTTATTTTAACTGTTCTGATAGGTGTGTAGTAACATTGTGGTTTTAATATGCATTTCCATAATGGCTAGTTATGTTGAACATAATTTTATGTGCGTAATTGCCATCTGCATCTTCTTCAGTGAAATGTTTCTTTATGCTTTTTCTATGGATTGCTTATTCATTTTTACTGTTGAGTTTTGGCAGTTCTTTCTGTATTCTAGAGAAAAGTTCTTTGTTAGACAATGTAGTTTGCAAAAATTTTCTCCTATTGAGTAGTTCGACTTTTCATCCTCTCAACAGGATCTTTTGCAAGACAAAGTTTTAAATTTTGATGAAGTTGAGTTTACCAGTATTACCCTTTAATGAAGGAAAATCAAATTTTACTTTAATCAATCAATCCAATGTCAGTCTAAATAACTCTTTGTCTAGTTCAGGATCAGAAGAATTTTATCCTGTTTTATTTAAACGTTTTGTAGTTTTATGTTTCACATTTAAGCCTGTAATACATGTTGAGTTAACTTTTGTTTTGGGTTGAGGTTTACTTTTTTGTGAGATTCATCTTAGGTTGAGGTTTACTTTTTTGCCTATGGATATTCACTTGCTTCAGAACCACTTTCTAAAAAAATCTATCCTTCCTCCATTGAATTGTTTTTGTACTTTTGTCAAAAATTAGTTGGGCCTATTTTCGTAGGTATATTTCTAAGTTCTCTATTCTGTTGCATTGAGCATTGTGGTCTGTCCTTCTAACAATAAAACACAGTCTTGATTACTGTAGCTGTACAATAAGTCTTAAAATTGGGTAGACTGAGTCTTCCCACTTTGTTCTTTATCAAAATTGTTTTAGCTATGCTAATTCCTTTGCCTTTCCACATAAACTTTAGAATAATCTTGTCTATTTAAAAAAAAAAATACTTGTTGAGGTTATAATATTAGTTGTGTTAAACCTGTATACCAATTGAGGGAGTTGACATTTTTCTATGTAGAGTCTTCCAATCTATGAACATGGTATGCCTCTCTGGTTATTTATAATTTCTTTCATCAGATTGTATTGTTTTCATCTACAAATTTGGTTATGCTTCGTTATATTTACACCTAAGTATTTTATTTTTAAGTTATTGTACATGACATTATATGTTTAATGTAGGGTTCTAAGCATTCATGGCTAATATACAGAAATTCAACTGATTTTTGTATAACCTTGCATCTTGAAGCTTTCTGAATTCATTTATTCTAGGAATTTTTTGTAAGTTTCTTTGGCTTTTCATGTCTTCTGCAAATAGGGTCAGTTTTATTTATTTCTTTCTAGTTTGTATGACTTTTATCACCTTTCCTTGCTCCAGTGCACTAACTGGAACTTCCAACACTGTGTTGACTGAAAGTAATAGGAACAGACATCTTTACCTTGTTACCAATCTTAGGGGAAAGCATTCCATATTTACGATTAAGTTAATGTTAGCTGAAGCTTTTAATTGGTGTTTCTTCTAAAGTTGAGGAAGTCCTCCTCTATTCCTATTTTTCTGAATTTTTATCATGAATGGATATTGAATTTTGTCAAACTCCCTTTGTCATGGTTTATAATTATTTTTTAGATATTGCTCAATTCTGTTTGCTAATATTTTGTTAAGGGATTTTGGATCTATATTTATAAGAAATACTGGCCTGTATTTTTCTCTTTTTCTACTATATTTGTGGATGTCATAAAAATAGCATTAAAACATGAATTGGTATGTGTTCTCTACTATTTTGTGGAAGAGATTGTGTAGTATTGGCATTAATTCTACTTTAAACATTTGGTGAAATTCTTTAGTGAAACTATCTTGGACTATATATGTCCTTTGGGGGGAGGTTTTCAATTATGAATTTAATTCCCTTAATATTTACAGGGTTATTTAAGTTATTTATTTCATATACAGTGACTTGTGATAGTTTGCATTTGTGAAGGAATTGATCCATTTCATGTAAGTTGTTAAATTTATGTATGTAGAGTTGTTTTTAGTGTTTTGATGTCTGCAAGATCTGTTGGGTATCTGTTGGGTATCTTGTTGGGTATCTTGCTTCTGATATTGGTAACTGATACCTTCTCTTTTCTCTTTGTCATTCTTGTTAGATTTTTGTCATTTTTATTGACCTTTTCAAAGAAATAAATCATTATTTTATTTATTTATTTTATCTATGTTTTTCGTTTTCAATGTAATGGACTTTGGCTCTTGTCTTTACTCTTTCCTTCTTTCTTCCTTTGGGTTTATTTTGCTCTTAATTTCTTTAGGTTTCTGAACTAGAAGCTTAGATTATTTATTTGAAACTTTTAGCCTCTTCTAATGTATGAACTTAGTGAGATATATATATATATATTCCTCTCAGTACCACTTTATCTGTATCCCATGAATTTTGAAGTGTTATTTTTTTTTAATTTAGTTCAATGTGTGTTTTTTATTTGCCTTGAGACTCTGTCTTTCTCTGTCCTCCTTTTTGCCCAAATAGATTATTTAGAAGTGTACTTTTTAGTTTTCTGGAGTTTGGAGATTTTTTCATTATTTTCCTGTTACTGATTTCTAGTTCAATTCCATTGTAGTTAGAGAACACACTCTGCTTGATTTTGATTATTTTAAATTTGTTGAGGTTTGTTATACGACTCGAGATATGGTCTACCTAAATATATGTTTACGGGCGCTTGGAAAGAAGATGCTTTTTTGCTGTTGGTTAGTGAAGTGTTTTGTAAAGGTTGATTAGATCCTGCAGGTTGATGATGTTGGTGAGTTCTACCTTCCTGCTGATTTTATGTCTAATTGTTCTACCTAACTGTTGAGGGAGAGGTGTTGAAGTTCCCAACTATAATTATGGATTTGTCCATTTCTCCTTTCGGCTCTATCAGTTTTTGCTTCACACATTTTGCAGCTTTGTTGTTTGGTACATACACATTTAGGATTGCTATATCTTCTTGGTGGATTGACTGTTTTATCATAATGTGATGTTCCTCTCTTTCTTTGGCAAATTTCTTGGCTCTGAAGTTTACTGTATCTGTTATTAATATAGCCAATCAATTTATTTTTATCAATGTTTACATGGGATATTATTTTTCATTCTTTTTTATTTTCAACTGATGTATATTATATTTAAAGTGAGGTTTTTGTTGTTGTTGTTGACACCTAAAGGTCAGGCCTTCTGTTGCTGCTGGAAAAGGATGAGAATTCTAGCATCTCCCATGGTCTCCCTTCCACCACAATGGGTGATGGTGAGCACCTGACGCTCCACGAGGCCTCCTCAGATCCCACTCTAGCAGGGAAAGCAAGGGGCACGCCTCCCTCCTGGCATGATGTTTGTTATTGCCATGTGGGGATGGAAGCCCGGGCTTTCCATGTGGTCTCCACTGATAGTGCTGGAGGCCTCATTACTGGCTAGTAGGAGTCAAAGTCTCATTTCTTCAACACAACCCTGATGAGGGTATTGGATGCCTCACTACAGCCTCCCATGGGTAGAAATCTAGGTTCCCCACTCACCCTTTGCTGATGAGTGGGGCCAGTTTTTCTTTGGCATTTGGCTGAAGTAGAACTATTATTATTTACACATTTTCTGTCTTGTGAACGGCCTTTTTCCTGGTCATTTGGCTAAAGAGAAAAAACTTTTGTTGAGCCTCATCTGTGCTTGTTGGTCGCTGCAGTTTGCCGGCTTATGCAACTCCAAGTCTGGGACATATGAGGCCAAATGGAAACCCTAGAAACACACCACTGCATTCTTCCTCAGGTCCTGAGGTCCCTGGGTGTTCCACTTTCTTCCCTCTACCTTTCGGAGCATTGTGATACTTGCTTTATATATAATGTTCAGGTTGTTAGCTGTACTGAATGGGAGAAATAGGGAAAAGTACATCAACTCCATCTTCTCTGAAGCAGAAGTCCACTTGCTTTTGACAATAGAATAGAACAAAGGTGATGCTGTCACTCCCATGATTATATTCTGTTAGATTAGACTCATCATGCTAGCAGGCTCTCTCTGGAGACTTTCCTTGATGGCTTGATAAAGGCAGCAGCCATGCTAGGGACTTCACATGTTAAGAAGCTGTGGCTGACCTCTAGTTAATGGTCAGTAAGAAGTTGCAGTCATTGGTCCTGTAACCACAAAGAAATAAATTTTACCAACAACCTGAGTACATTTGGAAGTGGATTCTTCCCAGTTGAGCCTCCAGATGAGAACACAGTCCCAGAAGACACCTTGATTGTAGCCTTGTGAGACCCTGAGCAGAAGACCCAGCTCCCCTGTGCCTGGACTCTGATCCACAGTGAGTGGACTGTGTCCCCATAAAATTTATATGTTGAAATCCTAACCTCCATTGTAATGGTATTTGGAGGTAGCACCTTCGGAAGGTCATTAGGTCATGAGGGTGGGACTCATGTGAATGGGATTGGTGGCCATTTAAGGAGAGGCCCCAGAGAGCTAGTTCACTCTTTCTCTGCCATGTGAAGATTCAAGGAGAAGTGAGCCAGCAGCAACTGGAAGAGGCCCCCACCAGAGCCCAACCAGGCTGCCTCCCTGATCCCAGACTCCCAGCCTCCAGAAGTATGGGGAAGGAACTTCTGTTGTTTATGAGCCACCAAGAGTGCAGTATTTTATGATAGCAGCCCGAGGTGACAAGACACAGTAACTGTGACTTAATAAATGAGTGTGGTTTTAACATGCCAGTTTCATGAAGATGTGCTGTGCAGCAATGGCCAGTCAATATTCTTCCCATTCCCGAAGTCCCGACTTGGCCCTATTTCCACAGCCCCTGCTGGTTAGGGATTCCCTTCCTGGCTCCACTGTGCACTTGCTGTCACCTGGCCCCTCTCACCAGCTCCAACCAGGCTCCCACTGGAGTGGCCTCCCTGGGTGAACCTGAAGTTTGCCTAGGGCAGGGATTGGAGTTCCACCACCCCAGCATCCTGGGAAGGATTTCCCTGCCAGGGGAAAAAGTGAATTCAGTCCACACTGTGTTCAGAGTTGGGAGCCAGCCTGTGCATGCAGAGAAGACTGTGGTACCAGCTAGTGCAAACGACTGTACACACCCACCTCTGATGCCACCGTGGCCAGTGCTGAAGAACAGGGGTGGACAGACAGGGGCCAGCTCTGAATGCTGACCAATGGACATCATACTGAGGGATGGCGGGAAGGGACCTGGCATGAGCAGAGGCAGAGAGGCACAGCCAGGGAGGCTACGTTGGGAGGGGCAGGCTCACAGAGGACCCCATCGTCCACCCCCGCTGGGCTCCAGCAGGGCACTGTTCTCCCTGGGCAGCACCACCAGCCACCCCCCTACCTCCCTTCTGGCATGATGTTCAGGTAGCAACCCACTGGTTCTACTCCACGGCTGGTGCCAAGCCACACTGGAGCCTCCAACAGCCCCAGCTGACTCACCTCCTCTGTATCTCTCAGATGGGCACCTTCTGTTGCCCCCACTGTCCCCACCCTCATCTCTTCCCAGCCCCTGAAACAGCCCCCGGCTCTGTTTGCATCCACTCAGCCAGAGGTGCCTCAAAAGACAGACTAATCACATCCCTGTCTCCTTCCTAAAACCTTCCATGACTGCCCTGCCCTTCAGAGTGAAGTCTGTGCTCTTGGTTCACCACAGGCTCTTTGAGGCCTGGTCCCAGATAGCTTCCCACCCTCCCAGGTCCTCTGCCCACCATATTCCTCCTCCCTGGACCATGGGGTGTTCTCTGAGCCCAAAGAGCTTCCTTCCCATTCAGATCAACCTTCAGCTGACCTCACCTCCTCCCTGCACCCACTTGCCCTGCTCAGGCTCCAGCCTCAGGCTTTCCTGCCACCCCTCCCCAGCCTAGGGAGGGGCCCTCTTCTGTACAGCACCTGTCACCTTCCTGATTACCTGTGTACCTGCCTCCTCCTCCCCAGCTAGAATTCTGGAGCTTCTAGCAGGAGAGGCTCAGGAAGTGGCACACACACACGTGTGTGTGTGTGTGTGTGAGAGAGAGAGAGAGAGAAAGAGTCAGTGGACAAGAGATGGGAGTGGGAGTGCAGGGAGGAGGTGTGGTGTTCATGTCTAATGAGCAGTTTCTGTTTGGGAAGATGACATGGTCTTGTGGAATGGATGGTGATGATGGCTGCACACCACGTGAATGATCTTAATGTCACTCAACTGTGCACTTAAATATGGCTAGATGGTAAATTGCACATTACTGTGTGTATTTTACCACAGTAATTTTTTAAATTATAATGAAATAAAAGCATAAAAAGAAAAAGACTGGCTGGCGCGGTGGCTCACGCCTGTAATCCCAGCACTTTGGGAGGCCGAGGCGGCTGGATCACGAGGTCAGGGGATCGAGACCATCCTGGCTAACACAGTGAAACCCTGTCTCTACTAAAGAATACAAAAAATTAGCCGGGCGTGGTGGCAGGCGCCTGTAGTCCCAGCTACTCAGGAGGCTGAGGCAGGAGAATGGCGTGAACCCAGGAGGCGGAGGTTGCAGTGAGCTGAGATTGTGCCACTGCACTCCAGCCTGGGCAACAGAGCAAGACTCCGTCTCAAAAAAAAAGAAAAATACTTTAAAAGGTGTATACCGTTACGCTCATTAAATCTGCCTATAGAAATCTATCCTGAAAAAATCATTTTTTACATTAGGGTGATGTACAGATATGCCCAAAGAAACAATGTTTACACTAGAGAAGACAGAAAGGATCTGCTTATTCAACAGAGGAAGTGGTTAAGTAAATTATAACTCACATATTCTGGAGTATTTCTAACTCTTTAGAGTGATGCTTATGAAAATAGTGTGAACATCAACATTTTCTTACAATAATCACTGAGAAAGATAGGAACAAAATTGTAAATATATCCACAATTTTAAAAATATCTATGCTTGGGAAATAAAACAGTCGTTAAAACATCTGAATTTAACAGCTTGTATTTGGAATATTTTATTTTTATTTTTTATATTCTTTAATTTGAGTTTTTTAATACTTAGATAATGAAAATTAATATTATTTTTAAGGACAATTTAAAAACCAATTTCAAAGGTAGTAAAAACAAGAAAGAGGACAAGGAGGAGGAGAGAAAGGAGGAGGTGAGGAAGAGGAAGACAGAAGAGGAGGAAGGAGGAGGAGAGAAAGGAGGAGGTGAGGAAGGAGAAGACAGAAGAGGAGGAAGAAGGCGAAGCAGTCGTCGCCCCTGGAGCAGGTGCTTCATTGAGTTTTCAGGGAGAACAGTGCCCTTGGAGGGGCATGGCCTCAAGGAGCCATCATGGGGCAGGAATCCAGGATGCTCTTGCATCGTGCCCAGTTCTGGACTGGGCCTAAGAAACCATGTGGAAGAAGCTGGAATCCCTGACTCCAGAATGTGATTGAGGGAAAGACGTTCCCAGATCTGATGATGCCAACCACGTTGCTGCAGCCTGCGTTGTGCCAGACACCACTGGCAGAGCTTGCCAAGAACCATGTCCTTGACTCTCAGGTTCCCTCTTTGGGGGAGACATCACTGTGGTCCACACCCTGCAGGAGTCACAGTGGAACTATCATCCAAGATCAGACAGCTGGAAGGTGGTACGTCAGAAACTCAAAGTGTGGGCGCATGACCCAGGAGGCTGGCTTCACCTGAGTGTGCACTGGAGCAATCCTGGAAGACTTCCTGCAGGCGGCCTTCCTTTCCTGCCTCCCACCACAATGACTCACTCTGCAGGCATACTTGGCTGCCATGGTGTTACACCCCAGGCCTCTGCACTCGCTCTTACCCTGCTCCATCTGACAGCACCCTCTTCCTGCTCAGATTCAACTCCCCCAGCTCAACCCCTTCCTGGGAGAGTCACCAGTACATCTGTGCCCAGGCCACACAGGATGCAAGTGCTGAGTCCAGGGTTTGATCCAGTCTGTTCAGCACCAGAGTTTTTCACCTAAATCAAAGGGTGGATGCTTGGCACAGGGGCCCGCCCCAGCCTCTGCGCGTTACTGAGGGCCCAAGACATCTTTGCTGACTGTGTCTACAAAGGATCTCAGAATCCTTCTCAACATGGCTCTGGCAGCTCCACCAACCTAGCACCATTGCCATGGAGTGTAGAGGTACCTGCTCTCCCAGCTGCCTCCACTCAGGGCGGCTGTCTCCCACCCCATCCCAGCCTTGCCTCTCAGTGCCACCAGCAACCCTATACAAATGGCATTGTTGGCCTTTCTGAAAGAGCCTGCCCTGCCTCCACACGTGCAGTGACTCCTCAGGGTGCAAGTCCTTCCTCTCTGAGTCCAGGCAAGTGCAAGCACCGTGGCAACCCTTCCTGGGCATCAGAGCCAGTGAGGAGCGGAGGCAGTGGGAGCCTGTCCACCGGTACACACCAAACTGCAGGGTGCGGGGTAGAGGCCGGGCGACAGGAGGGATGATGGCTGGGAAACAGGAAGGGGCTTTTATTAGCTTCAGTGAAATTCTGCTGAATGCCTCCCTCTGTGCATCTGGGCTGGAGCGGGAGACATCCCTGAGCCAGGGCCTCCGAGGTCCGACGTGCACAGGCAACTGGGCTGGAGCGGGAGGCATCCCTGAGCCAGGGCCTCCGAGGTCCGACGTGCACAGGCGACTTCTGGGCGCTGCTGGAAACGCACGCCCAGAGGCAGCGGGGCCTGAGACTCTGCACCCTGCACTCCTGGGAGACTTTGGCATTCCCAGGAAATGCCAAGCCGCTGGCTGGGGCCCAGCTGGCGTTCCCAAGTGGGGACATGGCAAGTCCACGTTCCTCACCCTCTCGCTGCCAAGGCCCATCACCCATCCCACCACAGACTTTATGCCTGCCCCGGCCCCATTTCTCTCCCAACTCCCTCTACCCCACCACACCGCGGCCCCATCCCGGAGGGTCACCCAGCAAACACGGCGAGGACAGCACCTGCCTGTGAATGATCTCCAAGAGACTGACCCAGCCTTGTGGGAAGGACCCTGTGCCCAGAGAAGGGCCAGCCACCACCAAGGTCACACAGCTGGTTAAGGAGTAGAGGCCAGGTGTGTGCTGCCTCCAGCGTCAGGCCGCCTTCCACACACTGGGTGCAGGCTGTGAGTGGCTCTGCCTCTATGCAGGCTCGGAAAGGGTGCTGAACCTCCCTGGCCTTCATTTGCTCCTGGGGCATGTGGTAGGGGTGGCCACCTTTGAAACCTTGAGGACTGTGGGCTTGGGGCCGACCGCTGGTGAGGAAAAGCGCTGGAGAGAACTGTTGATCCCTGGATTTGGTGCAAGTGTGAGGAGGTAAGCAGCCACCCGTGACCTCCTGACCTCCCAGCCAGGCAGAGGGCCCCTTCCAGTGGCGCTCATCCGGGGCCAGCTTGTGAAGCCAGAGAGAGGCGGTGTCCCTGCACCCTCCCACTGGTTTGCGACTCACACTGCTCCCCACTGCCCATCTCCTGCTTTATAGGACCCTCACCTGGGCACATCACATGTGCGTTCAATTCCTTAGAAACAGCTACTGAAGCAGCCAGTGTGGGTGAGAACCCCAGAACTCTGTGTGCCAGGCTGCGGTGGTGGAGGCAAAGTGGCTTCCCCTCTGCAGAACCGTAAGTTACTAACTTCAGCAGCTGGATGAAGACCTGATGATTTAAAGGAGAACTTCTCACATCAAGGGCAATGTGGGTCACAGCCCCAGCCCCAGAGGGCTCTGAGAAGCCACAAAGGGCTGTGGCTCCAACCCACCCCAGCCTTGGATCTCTCTCAGGAATCTGGCCTCCCAGGCCCCTCCAGCCTCTCCAGGGATCCTGAAACACAGTCTTAGGCAGTCTTGGAACTGTGAACTGGCCCATCTCATCCAGTATTAAAGATGAAGAAACTGAGGCACACAAAGTCGAACAGATGCATCCAACCTCAAATAGCAAGTTAGGCCGGACACAGGACCCATAGCTGGTCTCTCCCTCAGTCCAGTGTCTCACGGCAGCATGCTGCATGTGCGAGCTCTTGGGACTCTCTGTGTTTGTTTCATGTATGTTTCATGTATCTCTGCAGCCACCTGCCCTGGGGCCAGCACCTGCTAAGGCTCCTTCGCTGCTTTGGGACCAACCCAGCTCAGAGTGGAGCTCAGCAGCATCTGCTGGCCCCAGGGCCTCTGCAGGGTTCTGGGCTGAGACCTGTGCTCTGGGCTGAGTTGTACCTTCCCAAAGTTCTATGCTGAGGCCTCAACCTCAGGACCTCAGAACGCGACTGTGCTCTGTGTCAGAGCCTTCACACAAGGGATTAGGATTAAACGAGGTCACTGGGGTGGACCCTGATCCAGGTTGTCCGGTGTTCTATAAGAAGAGGAGATGAGGACGCAGACATGCAGAGGGTGACCATGTGAGGACTCAGGGAGAAGATGCCGTCTACACACCAAGGAGAGGGGCCTTTGTAGAAACCAGCCCTGCCCACACCTTGATCTCGGACTCCAGCCTCCAGAGCTGTGGGAGGGTAAATACCTGTGGCATTTGTCACGGAGCCCGAGCGGACACACACACCCTGGCTCAGGGAGGCCCATGGAGGGCCCGCAGTGGTCAATGCTGTTGCCTGACCTGTTGAAATCCCCTGGGTCTCCAGTCATTAGGGTCGGTGAGTTAGTTTCCCAACAGAATCATGGAGCATCAAGGCTCTGGTGGGTTTGGGAGGATGCAAGCTGGGCTTCTGATGCAGGAGATGAGACGTGGCCAGTTCTGTGACCAAGAACAATTCGCTAAAAAAGAACGTGGCTAAATATAATGTGGTTGAAAACAAGGGAACCACCATAACGATATGTTAAAGGTCATTTGGTTAGAAATGACTCTTTGCAAAGCTGGGCATGGTGGCTGATGCCTGTGATCCTAGCAATTTGGGAGGCTGAGGCAGGGGGATCACTTGAGCCCAGGAGTTTGAGACCAGCCTGGGCAATGAAGCGAGACCCCCATTTCTACTAAAAAACAACCAATTAAAAAATTAGCCAGATATGGTGGTGCACACTTGTAGTCCCAGCTACTTGAGAGGTTGGGGTAGGAAAATCACTTGAGCCCAGGAGTTCGAGGCTGCAGTGAGCCAAGATGGCACCTCTGGACTCTAGCCTGTGAGACAAAGCAAGGCCTTATCTTAAAAAAACAAAAAACAAACAAACAAACAAACAAAAACAGAAAGTGAAAAAACAGCTCTTTGCTGCTGCTGATTGTGAGAGTGTGAAGTTCCGTGTGTGACGTGTCGGTTTTGTGATCTTTAGTGAGGTAGCCACATGTCCCGTCCCCTCTGCCCTTCTTCATTCTCAATCCCTTGTGACTCAGTCATCCCTACCCTTTGCTTTGTGTGCGTGAGAAAAAGTGTAGAACCATAACCAGTTGTAATAGTCAACCATAATCTCTTTGTGTGTGTGTGTGTATTTTTGTGTTTTGTGTTTTTAGTAGAGCAGGGTTTTGCCATGCTGGCCAGTCTGGTCTTGAACTCCTGACCTCAATGATCCACCTGCCTCCACCTCCGTAAGTGCTGGGATTACAGGCATGAGCCACCACACCCGCCTAAACCATAATCTTGTCTAATGGATCCTTTTGTCACTTTATTTCAAATTTATTTTTAGACAAGCTATTGGTGCTTCTTGTATAAAACAGAATATTGGCAAAGAATAAAGAACCTGGCGCCGTGTTTAACCCTTGTAAAAACAGCCGCTAAGCAACGGTGGCTCCTCCCAGACACATTAGGTAGAAAGAGAGGATTTTTCTTACAAACTAAACACCATTTTTTCTTTTTGGTCTCTCATGGTTTATTTATGCCATCCAATCGGGGTGAACATTTCTTTTATTCCCAATACCCCTCTGAGGCTGAACTTCTGGTTGAGACAAATTGCTTTGGGCCAAGTTAGGGGCACGGTGCTCTGGCCTGACCACCTGGGGTAGAGTTGCACCCCCAGTAGGGAGGGACCCAGCCTGGACCCCACCTGCTCACGCCTGAGCGGCTTTGAAACCAGGACTAATGGGTATCCCCTGATCGCTGACATCCATTATAACAAGCACTGGAGAAAGAAAGAAATCCTTACTATCCCATTAGGAACACTCTAGGCAGGAAAATTCCACTTCAGAGTGGTGCATGGATTTACTCAGGTGTGGGTGGAGTGGGTAGAAGAACCCCCTTGTCCGTGTGGCTGTCTCAGTGGAGGCTCTGGAGGGGAATGTACATTTTCCCAGGGGTCTTTGGCCAGGTGGCTCACTTGCCACAAGCTAGAGAGGCCCCTCCACCACCCAGTGCTGCACCTGCCTGCCAGCCAGCGCATCAAGAGCCTGCTTCCAGCCTCACTCCTGAGCACCTGCCTCTCAGGCCTCAAGGGACCGCCAGCTCATTAGGGCTGAGGGCACCTTGGGTGACTGCCACTGAGGTGAGCGCCCAGGCCAAGGACAGACTACTCAGCTCCAACTCCTAGAAGCTTCCAGACCCTGACTGGCCCCCAAAGCCCCATGGCACAGTCTCAGGAGGAGGCACAGCATGGGGCCTGTTCAACGGAGGTGGGGGCTGCCTTCACTGTTATTAGAAGCACAGCCTGCCTCCAGCCGGGGCCCCCCAGCCTGTGATGCACGTAAGCATGGGGTGGCTTGGAGGGGTCCTTGGCCCAGCCTAGTGCCCTGAAATCTGTCCTCGTGTGTCAGGGGCCCAGGCAGCAGTCCTGGCTGTGCTCCCTAGGGGAGCCCCAAGTGCAGACAGGGCCAAGGGCTCCTGGGAGGAAAACCCGGGGTTCCAGTCCATGTTCTGCACAGGAGGTGTGTGGCTCCTGGCCTTCCCGGGACTCAGAGCAGAGAGGACAGCAACGATGGTGTTGCAGGGCTGATGTGGAGCTGGGGGGAGACAGGCTCTGGGGGCTCCACAGAGTCAGGGCCTGGTGCCTCCAGCAGCAGCCTGGGAACCCCCAGTGTGGAGTCCGCTCTAAGTTGCAGATTCCTGGCGGTGAGACTATGGGACCCATGAGGGCCAGGCTGAAGGCCAGGGCTAGATTTGGGGGCACTGCAAGGCAGACAGTCTTGATCCGTTCCTGGTTCCCCAGTACTTACTGGCTGAGTGACTGTCATCACTCAAATTCTACAAGCCTTGGTTTCCTTGTCTGAGAAATCAGCATAACAGCTGATCTTCCTGAGGTTAGTGTGAAAATTAAATAAGATAATGCTTGTGTGTTCCTCAGCTGGGGCTGCAGTAACAGAGGACCACAGACTGGGCAGCTTAAACAACCGTTTACCGTCCCACAGCCCTGGAGGCTGGGGATCTGAGATGAAGGCATCAGTAGGGTGGTTCCTCCTGAGGCCTCACTCCTTGGTGTGTGGACAGCCACCTTCTCCCTGTGTCTTCACATGGTCTTCTGTGTGCATGTCTGTCTCTGTGCCTACGTTTTCTGTTTGTAAGGACACCAGCCACCCCGGATTAGAGCCCACCCTCATGCTGTCGTGTAACTAGATCACGCCAGAAAGACTCCATCTCCAAATAAGACCACACGCTGTGGTCCTGGAGGTTAGGACTTTAACATATGAATTTGAGGGGACATGATTCAGCCCAGACAATGTGTGAGCCAAGGACACGGTAGCGCTCAGTAAGTGCGGTCGCTGACTCAGGAGCAGGAGCAGGGATGGAAAACGGCCTCAGGCACAGAGCAAGCACCGTCAGGGTCCAGACCCCCTGCCCACACCATCAGGGCAGCATCTGTCCAGTGGGCCCTCTTTGGGGCCAGGCAGCAGGCAGGTGCCTGGTCACAGTTTCAGCGGGGAGGGGAATTTCCTGGAGCAAGGGTCTGTGGGGACCCGCATGGCAGGGGTGTTCCCAAGCCATACACAAGCACCTCTGGTGACACTGGCCCCATGCAGAAGTGGCTGCCAAATGTCCCCTCAGGACCAAGGTGTCTGGTAATTGGTGAAGAGTTCACAGCTGAGCCTCTCCTAGGAACTGCCCTTGGACAGAGGGGGCTGCTTCACCCCGGGTCATGCCCTACCTTGGGAGTGGATCTCATTCAGTGACCGGGGTGGGGACCAGAGACCACAGCCCAGGCATTGCCCCATGGCTTGGATCCAGAGCCTCACTAAAGGGTCATCCTGGGTCCAAGACACTCTGGGCGGAGCAGGGTCCTGTGTTGAGGCCGCATCCCAGCAGGGCCTCTCCCTCTGCCCGTTTCTGCTTCCCTCTCTCCCACCCCCAGCCTTGATCCCGAGAGCCCTCCATGCCAGCCTGCTGCACACACACTCCCGCCTGCTCCCAGAAGCCGTCTTAGGACAACCAGCACCTGGACTGCTCCAAGGAAACAAACTTTGAAATAGGACTGGAGCTGGGTCATCTGCTGACCACGGGCCATGAGGACCCAGCACTGATGAAAGGCAATGGCCGCGGGGGCCCACACATACCATAATGGGTCAAAGTGGCCCCCCCAAACCCATGCCCACCCTGAGCCTCAGAATGTCACCTTATTTGCAAATAGGGTCCCTGGAGATGTTAGTTAAGATGATGTCATGTTGGTTTAGGGTGGGCCCTTAATCCAATGACCTGTGTCCTTCTAAGAAGAGGAAAAGACCCCCCCCCAAGAAGGGGGCCACCACAGGGCGACAGGCGGAGATTGGGGTGATTCCTCTACAAGCCAAGGAACCAAAGACGATGGCCCCACCAGCAGCGGGGCAGTAGGTGTGAGGCCGGGGTGGGTCCTCCCTTAGCGCCTGCAGGTGAAACCACCCTGCCCACACCTCGATTTCAGCCTTCCACCTGCAGAACCACAGGAGAATCCATTTCTGCTGTTTCCAGCCACTGGTTTGTGGTAATGTGTTACAGTAGCCTTAAGAAGATAACAACGCACCATGCAAATTACAAAACCTAACCAAAAAGTAGATAACCTGAATGAACGCATCATAACGAAATCATCCGAACCAGTACTGACTAGTCAAATCCTTCACAGACAACCTTTCGATATGAACAGTTGCTGGGAGAAGGACAAAAAGGAGACGTTGTATGATTCAGTTTTGGGAGGTTTATTTAAACTGATGCAATAGACCTTACTCCAGAGACACAAAGATAATTCAAAATCAGAAAATCTAATAATAAAATATCATGCACCAAAAAATCAAAACAAAAACACCCGTGGATCATCCTCCAGGTGAAGAAAAAAAAACACCCTTTGGTAAAACTTCACATTCATTGTTCATTTTTTTAAACTCTTAAAAAACAAGTAATAGAAGAAAATATCGTTTTAACGCTGGCGGAAGCGTATTACCAACCTGCAGCAATCGTATCTAATGGTAAAACTTCTCCTTGAACTCAGGACAAGGCAAGAACATGCTGCCCATTTATGCGACCCCACTTGCACCTGATGACACGAAGGAGAAGCAAATGCACTGCAGGATGAGATTTGGAAACAAATCAAACCATCCTTGTTTGTAGCAGCAAGGTTGTCTCACCTATCCAGGGCAGCTAACCGGGGACTCCAGCCCCCATGCTGGATTCAATATTAATATCCAAAAGTTAAAGGCATTGCTTTCCAGTAGAGATAATCAATTTGAAAACGTGATTTTTAAAAATCTAGAGCAGCAAAAAAGTATGAAGTCTGTAGGAATAACATTAAGAAGAGATGTGTAAGTTTTCTATGAAAATAATTACAGTATTACAGAAAGGCACAGGGTCTGAGTCACCCGAGAGCTGTTTCAGGAAATAGCTACACTGCAGCGAGTTACAACCTCAGGATCTCAGCAGCTTCAGCTGGTAATGATGTGGTCAGTGGCATGCTGGTAAATGTTTAACAACTGGCTGTCCAGACCCAAAATAAAAATGTTAAACAAGATAACAATCCTTGCTCTTCACAGCAGAGAAAACAATCAACAAAATAAAAAGGCAATTAACTTATAGATTGGGAGAAAATATTTGTCAACCATATCCCTAAAAAGGGGCTAAGATCCTAAATGTCTAAGGAATTCCTGCAAGTCAATAGCAAGAAGATAAACAATCCAATTTTAAAATAGGCAAAGGACCTGAACAGACATTTTTAAAGAGAGGATACACACACGGCCAACAGGCATGTGAGAGGTGCTTATTAGGGTCACCCAGGAAACGCAAATCAAATCCATAGCAAGATAACATCTGACATTTGTCAGAATGACTATTTTAAAAAAGACAAAAGATAACCAGTGCTGACAAGGATGTGGGGGAAGGGGACCCTGGCGCCCTGTTGGTGAGAATGTAGATCAGCACAGTCACTATGGAAGACAGTATGGGGGTAGTTCCTAAAAACACTAAATATTGAGCTACCATAGGAACCAGCCATCCCACTGCTGGGTATCTAACCAAAGGAAAGAAAATCAGAATATCACACAGATGTGTGGGCTCCCGTGTCCATTGAGGCACATTCTGCAGCAGCCAAGACGTGTGGATTCACGAAGGAATGGGTAAAGAAAATGTGGTGTATACAGTAGTTCCCCTCACCCACGGATTTGCTGTCCACAGTTGTGGTTACCCGCAATCAACCACAGCTTGACAATATTAAATAGAATATGAACAGGTATTTCTCGACAGAAGACATTTATGCAGCCAACAAACATATGAAAAAAAGCTCATAATCACTGGTCATTAGAGAAATGCAAATCAAAACCACAACGAGATACCATCTTGCGCCAGTTAGAATGGTGATCATTAAAAAGTTAGAAAACAACAGATGCCAGTGAGGCTGTGGAGAAATAGGAACGCCTTTACACTCTTAGTGGGAGTGTAAATTAGTTCAACCATTGTGGAAAACAGTGTGGAGATTCCTCAAGGATCTAGAACCAGAAATACCATTTGACCCAGCCATCCCATCACTGGGTATATACCCAAAGGATTATAAATCATTCTACTATAAAGACACATGCACACGTATGTTTATTGAGGCACTGTTTACAATAGCAAAGGCTTTGAACCAACCCAAATGCCCATCAATGATACACTGGATAAAGAAAATATGGCACATATACACCATGAAATACTATGCAGCCATAAAAAAGAATGAGTTCATGTCCTTTGCAGGGACATGGATGAAGCTGGAAACCATCATTCTCAGCAAACTAACACAGGACCAGAAAACCAAACACCACATGTTCTCACCCATAAGTGGGAGCTGAACAATGAGAACACATGGACACAAGGAGGGGAGCATCACACACTGGGGCCTGTCAGGGGGTGGGGGGTTAGGGGAGGGAGAGCATTAGGACAAATACCTAATGCATGCTGGGCTTAAACCTAGATGATGGGTTGATGGGTGCAGCAAACCACCATGGCACATGCATACCTGTGTGATGAACCTGCACGTTCTGCACGTGACACGTATCCCAAAACTTAAAGTAAAATAAAAATAAATAAATAATTTAAAAATTACAGAAATAAGCAATCGATACATTCTAAAGGGCATGTAGGTCATGATGAAATCTTGCACGTCCCACCGGGAACCTGAATCTTCCCTTTGCACCTGCACTGTCCACACCACCCCGCTGTCAATCACTTAGTAGCCATCCCTGTTTTCAGATTGATGGTCACAGTATGGCTGGGCTTGTGTTCACATCACCCTTACTTTACTTCCCAATGGCCCCAACCACAACAGCGATACTGGCAACTCAGATATGCCAAAGAGAAGATGTAAAGTGCTTCCTTTCAGGAAAAGGTCAAAGTTCTCGATGTACGGAAAAAATAAAATAAAATAACGACATGATGAGGTTGCTGAGCTCTATGCTGAAAACGAATCTTCCATCCCTCAAGTCGTGAAGAGGCAAAAGAAATTCATGCTAATGCTGCTGTCCCACCTTGAAATGCAAAAGGTGCAGCCACAGTGTGTGACGGGTGCTCCGCGAAGACGGAGCAGACAGCAGAGCTGCGGGTGGAGACGTGGACAAGAACGTGTGTGGATGACAGCAGTCGGGTTGGGGACCACAAGCTGCGGCTTCAGGCTCCCCTGGGGATCTTGGATAAGACCCCCGCAGATAAGGGGGATGGCTGTACACACCATGGAATACTCTTCAGCCTTAAGCAGGAAGAAAATCCTGTCATGGGCCTAAAACAGTCAAACTCATGGAAGCGGAAAGTGGAAGGGTGGTGGTCAGAGGCTGCAGGGTGGGCAGGGCCGACGAGTGCTAGAGGCTCCTCTGCAGCAGAGCACGTGCTGCTCCAACCCCGCGCCATCTACTTAAAAATCTGCTATCTCAGAAAGAAGAAAAAGAAGAAATAAGAAAGTCCAAGGAAACTTTTAGAGGAGATGAATAGGTTTATGGCACAAAGGGTCGTAATGGCTTCACAGGTGCGTACTTAACTCCAAACTGGTCAAGTTGTACACCTAAAATAGCTGCAGGCCAGGCTCAGTGGCTCACGCCTGTAACCCCAGCACTTTGGGAGGCTGAGGCGGGAGGATCACCTGAGGTCAGGAGTTCGAGACCAGCCTGGTCAACATGGTGAAACCCCATCTCTACTAAAAATACAAAAATCAGCTGGGCGCAGTGGCGGGTGCCTGTAATCCCAGCTACTCAGGAGGCTGAGGCAGGACAATCGCTTGAACCCGGGAGGCGGAGGTTGTGGTGAGCCAAGATCGCGCCATTGCACTCCAGCCTGAGTGGCAAGAGCAAAACTCCATCTCAAATATATAGATACATAAAATAGCTACAGCTTTGTGTATCTCAATCACATAACCTCAGTAATGTTGGATTTTTTTTTAAGTGCAGAACAACATACACTAAACTGTAAACAATGGTTACCTCTGAAGACTAGAATTATATACTTCCATGTTGCTTGAATTATATACAATAAGCATGTATTAATTTTATAATAAAAAGTAAATTTCAAGACAAAAAAAAGAAAGAGAACATTATAAATAAAAGCCCCACTTTCGGGGGGAAAAGTGCAGACGACTGCATTTGCAGATTTCTGCCATTTCAGCAGATTTCAGACAAACAACATGAATTAAACCAGCTTGCAAAATTCCAGACAATTGACCACCAGGCTTTCAAGGGCCCACGCCAGGCAGTCTCAGACCACATAGCGTGTTCCTCGCTCACGTTTCCTGTCTGCTGCAGGTTGATGGAGGGTGAGATGGCAGAGCCATTGTCTCCTGCCCTGGCGGACACCATGCCAGAGGGAGCATAGTGTGTGAAGACGAGTTGTGCCCTGATGTGCCACACACCACGCCACTGCTGCTTCCAGGCTGTCCTGTGGCCCCAGCTCGCCTCGAGGCAGGAAGTGCAATGGGCCTGGTTCTGGAAGGTGGGAGAGACCAGGCTGCTCTGGCAGTGTCTGGCGAGGACACCAGCCCTGCATCCAGGTGCAGGAGACTCAGTGCCCTGAGATGTCAATTTCCGTCTTTACATTCCAATCAATTTTCAACAGGGCTTTTCACAAAACTTACTAGTTCGTTAGAAATTAGCAAGGACGAATAGAGGGTGCAGAGCAGCCAAGAAGTTCAAGGAAGATGAGAAATCAACAGGCGGAAAGTGACAGCAGACACGTGTGGGGGTCCTTGGTGCTCAGGGGGAAACTGACTGAGGGGGAAACTGACTGAGGGCGCCAAAGCTCCCCAGAAATGGGTCTGCTCGCCTCTGGAGAGCCTGAGAAATGTCAGAGGAGGGGTTCCATTCAATGTGAACTATTTTAACCATGCCTTAAATGGTGCTACGGTAGCAACCGGATCTCCATAATGAAATACGATGAGATTTTTTACTTCCTGCCAAACACGAAAATACATCCCAGGCAGAGTAAATCCGTAAATGTAAAGAACAAGACTTTAAGAAGGAAATGTTAGATCCTATCTTCATAAACCTGAGGTTTATGAAGGGATTAATTAATTAAACAAGATATAAAAAACCCGTGACCTTCAAACATGAGTCATTTCGACTACAATAACATTAAAGCATCTTATACAAGGAAAACTCCACAAAGGAAAACTGCAAGCCATTAGTCAGGGGAAGATCTGTGCACCTGCAGCTGAGAGAGGATTAGCAAGGACAATGTGCCGTGAACCCCTACAAATCAATTAGAAGTCAATCAGTCTAGAAGGAAGAGAAAGGTCCAAAGGCAATCATAATCCAAACAGAAGAAATGTGAATGACCAATACATACAGGTTTTAATGTTCAGCTCAACCATCAATCAGGGAAATGCAATTCAAACAACGTGAACGTGCCCTTTAACCCCCACAAACGGAGCAGAACCTGGAGGGTGGCCGATGCCGGCAGTCAGTGAGGATCTCAAGAACAGAGAAGCTCCCCCGGCTGACGGAGGGTGAATCAGGGCGCCCACGCTGGAAAGCCCTTTGGTGACGGCGACTGCGGTGGAAGAGGTACATATCCTCCCTACCTCGGGTTAATTCTACCTTGGCCAAATGCCTAGAGAAGGTCACCGCAGAGTCCACAATAGCACACAAAGGCATTGATGGAAGCTTAGGTAGCAAAACTATGTATCAGCAAAAAATGGAAACCGCCCACGTAGCCCGCAGTAGGAGAGCGTGCAGTAGTTGAGGTGTGATGGCCAGGTGTTTGTGCAGCGACCCGGGGTGGAGCGACTCTGCCGAGGGAAGAGCCTCAGATTCAACAGGAAAAAACCAGAACGTTTCACGTGGAAGGGGAAGGCTGAACACAGCGTGATGCTGCTCATTTGAAACTTAAGATAGTTTGGAAGCTGCAAAACAATGTTACACGGAAATACGATTCGGAGCTCTATACAACATGCGTTATAGGAAGCCGAGATGTACCCGGAGGCGACATCACATTCTCTGTGCAGAGAGGGGCCACGGGAGCGGGAGGGTGCCGGGGCTGCCACTGGATCTGCAGCTCGGTTCTTTAAGAAAGGCGTGACCCGGCGCGGTGGCTCACGCCTGTAATCCCAGTACTTTGGGAGGCCAAGGTGGGCAGATCACGAGGTCAAGAGATCAAGACCATCCTGGCCAACATGGTGAAACCCCATCTCTACTAAAAACACAAAAATTAAGCCGGGCACGGTGGCTCATGCCTGTAATCCCAGCACTTTGGGTGGCTGAGGTTGGTGGATTACCTGAGGTCAGGAGTTCAAGACCAGCCTGGTCAACATTGTGAAACCCAGTTTCTATTAAAAATACAAAAATTAAGGTGGCAGATGCCTGTAATCCCAGCTACTCGGGATGCCGAGGCAGGAGAATCACTTGAGCCAGGGAGGTGGAGGAGGTTGCAGTGAGCCAAGATCATGACATTGCACTCCAGCCCGGGCAACACAGCAAGACTTAAAAAAAAAAAAAAAAAAAAATTTAGCCAGGCATGGTGGCGGGTGCCTGTAATCCCAGCTACTCGGGAGGCTGAGGCAAGAGAATCACTTGAACCTGGGAGGTGGAGGTTGCAGTGAGCCGAGATTGCACCATTGCGCTCCACCCTGGGTGACAGAGTGAGATTCCATCCCTAAATAAATAAATACATAACAGAAAAGAAAAAAAAAGAAATGTGTACAAAGAAAGTGTAATGTTCCCCCTTATCAAAGCTCAGTGGAGGTTACACGGGTCCTACTCTCTATTTTACTGTCTATAATTTTCTATATTTTGGCAAACATCAACCAAATAGATCTCTACCCCGGTTCTTCCTTAGGAATAAAATTGTAATTTGGTTGGGGTGGTGACATACTGACTTCTGAAAATGACTCAGCCTCCCTTGCAGATAAAGTACCATGTGACAGTCCTGTTCAAGAATATGTCACAGGGCTGGGCGCAGTGACTCATGCCTGTAATCCTAGCACTTTGGGAGGCCAAGGTGGGAGGATCACTTAAGCCCAGGAATTCGAGACCAGCCTGGGCAATATAGTGAGCCTGTCTTTACCAAAAATACAAAAATTAGCCGGGCGTGGTGGCTCACACCTGCAGTTCCAGCTACTCAGGAGGCTGAGGTAGGAGGATTGCTTGATCCAGGGAGGTTGAGGCTGCAGTAAGTTGCGATGGCATGACAGGACTTCAGCCTGGGCAACAGAGCGAGACCACCTCTCAAAAAAAAAGAAAGAAAAGAAAAGAGCATGTCAGTGGGCATTTCTAAGTGGATGTATTAGTGGTCAGGTTCTCCAGAGAAACAGAAACAAATCAGTAGGATACATACATAGATAGAGAAAGAGAGAGAGATTTTAAGGAATTGGCAGAACGTTCCGTGAAGAGTTGACGTTGTTGTCTTAAGTCGAAAATCCACAGAGGGGATTCCTCTGCTATGGCCTGGAGAAGAATTCCTTCTTTAGGGACCCTCGGTCTTTTGCTCAGAAGCCTTGAACTGATTGAGCACCATCCCCTCCACATTACAGAAGGTCATATGCTTTCCTTAAAGTCAGCTGATCGGAGATACTAATCACATCTAAAAACTCCTTCACAGCCGCATATAGACTCCTGTACAACCAAACAACTGGAAGCTACAACCCAGCCAAGCTGACACAGAAAATCAATCACCATCAGGGCCTCCGAAGAAAGGGCCTCAAAAAAGGAGACCCCCAGTTGGTTTCCTCCTTCTGCCCTTGACCTTCTCTTTCTTCCTGCCTGGAAGGGAGATGTAAGGCCAAGCACGGGGCAGCCGTGATGAGACCATGAGGCAAGAGTGAGAGTGACCAGAGAGAGAGAGGGGGTACTGCTCTCTGGTGGCATTGTGAGTGCATTGGTCTGTTCTCACACTGCCATAAAAGAATACCTGAGACTGGGTAATTTGTAAAGGAAAGAGGTTTAGTTGGCTCACAGTTCCACAGGCTGTGCGGGAAACATGGCTGGGAGGCCTCAGGAACCTTACGATCATGGCGGAAGGCGAAGGGGAAGCAAGCATGTAAATGGCCAGAGCAGGAGGAAGAGGGGTGGGAGGTGCTGCACACTTTTAAACAACCAGATCTTGGGAGAAGTCACTCACTCACAAGAACAGCAAAGGGACGGTCTGTCCCCCCAGGATCCAATCACCTCCCAATAGGCCCCTCCTCCAACATCTGGGACATGAGATTTGGGCAGGGACACAGATCCAAACCATATAGTGAGGCTGATGCACCAGCACACCACTGCCCACCTCCGGGCATCTTGTCACATGACAAAAATACATGCCGGCTTGGTTAAGCCACCTGACACACAGCTGAGCCCATTTCTGACATATTTGTGTTTGGGATATCTCATAATAAAATGATTATATAGAAAACAAGGGATACATAGGAAATATTTCTAAGTACACCTGTGACAATATTTCCTGACTTACAAACTTGTGGGTTGCAACAATTTAAAGGAAGACTTCCTATTCTCTTTGGCCAATAACATTGCATGCAGCAACTTGGGCCCAGCAACAAGAAGACCAGGTTCAGAACCACAGTGGACCAACAGGCCGACACGCCCTCCAGGGCAGCGAGCTTTGGCTCCGGAATGGGGTTGTGCATTCAGCACACATGCATTCATCCCTACCGTGCACAGGCCCCAAGAGACACAGCAGTGAGACCAGGATAACAAGCTCCCCTCCTTCCAAGAAAAGATAAATACTAATTGCTAGTTAATTGCTAGTTAGTGAAAGTTACTTTCCTAGGCTGCAAGCAACAGAAAATCTCAGCTCACCTAAGAAGAAGGGGTTACTTAGCAGGCCTTGGGGGTTAACAGAGCAGCTGAAGGGCTCAGGCGTGAGACAGCAAGGAAGCTAGGCTTTCCCCAGGGACCCCAAAAGCAGGACCGGAGTCCCCCGAAGAGCCTGAAACCTCACAGCAGAGGCTGTGGCCAAGTGCAGGGGTCCAGTGGGGCAGCGCTAGAGGAGCCTCCGGGTGTGGGAGGTGGGATTCCTGCCCATGGCTGTCCCCTCCTCCCTGTGCTGTGAGGAGTTAGCCTGCGCTTCCCACCCATTGAGGTTGCATTTCATTGAATGGCTTGTGCCGGCCAATGGAATGTTAGTGGAGTTGATGAACGAAGAGGCTTCGGAAGTGTTTGCAGTTTGCTTTGGCCTCTTGGGCTTCTGCCACTGGCCGTGGAAGAATATGCCCTGGATGGCTGCCGCTTGCAGAACGTGGGACGGCGGGGCAGTCTGAACCCACATGCGGCTGGGAACCCAGCCCGGCCAAGCCCAGCCGCACACCCAGCAGAGCCCAGACTCACAGACACTCTCACCTGTGAGCGAGGGGCCAATGCCTAGGCCGCGTGATTTGGGTGTGCATCACACAGCCCTGCAGCACCGTGGCTGACACATACAGGGACAAAAGGATGCCTGGGCTCAAGTCCTCCTGAAGGAGAATAAGAGTTCCAGAGCTGAAGGAGAGAGACATCCCTGGAACGCTAGTGCTGTGAGGCTCTCAAGAATTCCCTTATCAAACTCGAGCATGTTACCAATGGGAAACCCCACCAACAGTGCACACGGAAGGTGGGGCAGGGAAATAGGATAGGGGAAAGCAGAAATGCCACAGGGAGCTGGTTACACAGAGTGGGGGGAGGGTGGCACAAGGATAAAAAGCACAGTCCTCACCACTGAGAACATCAAGGACCACTTCAGCGTAACGGTCTTGAAAACAGAGGTTCACGGTGGCCTCGTGGTCTGGGTGCAGTTACATATTCGCCTCCTAGCAACGGAGGCCTCCACGTTCCCCTCAGCCTCTCCACCTTCACAGCTAATGGATTCCTCAGCCCTGTGGCTAAACTCGCACGATGCTTCTTCAGTTCAAATATGCCCTTCCTGCTTGCCGTTTTGGGGTCTAAAATAAACATGTGCCCTGACGGTAAAGGAAGAAATCCAAAACCGTGTCTAATGATATATTAATAGCACAAAAATGCACAAGCTGGGGGCATGTCAAAAAAAATTCAGTGCAAAGGAAAATACCGTTAAAAGCTGTGTGTGTGAAGGGAGGAGAGAGAGTCACTGTGCAGCCCTGTCTCCGCCCCTCACACAGCAGCTGTGCTCTGGGACTTGGTTTCTCCACCGCGCCAGGTGGGAGGGAAGCAAAAGGAGGGGACCACCATGGATCCTTCCAGCTCCACCCTCTCTCAGGCCAGTGGTCTTAGGTTCTGAGAGCAGCGAATACCCCTCCCTCCTGACCTCATGCCGCAGCTCGGTGCTCTAGGCCTCCTCAGATGGGCCCCTACTCTTCTTGAACCCCAAGGTCTCCCATTCCGGCCTCCCGCCCCACCTCTTCCATGAGCCCTTGCTGACCACGTCTGCCCCCCAGGCCCTTCTCATGACCCTCACCCTCAGCCGCCATCTCACCTGCGCTTGGTCAGCGAGTTGGTTGAAGAATCACTGACCCTGGCAGCCAGAAACCGGAAGTCCTGCTACAGCCCTGACCCTCACTACCTGGCCCATGAACTCTGACTTCTGAACTTTTAGGTAAGTAACTTCTCTCCTCCTCACCCAAATGTTTGTTTGCCAGTGTAGACTGGGTTTTTTCTGATGATTAAATGGGAATGGTCCATGTGGAAATACTTTATAAACTGTAAAACAATAAACGTGGTGCCCAGGACAGGCCAGCAATTGGAGTGGCAGAAACGGAATCTACTCTCCCACCTAAAACCATAAAAAATAGCAGAACCTGTGTTTTTAAGACACTGAACAGCAAGGACAGTGATCGCCATGGGTGGGAAATGAACAAGGTGGCATGGAATGGGCTCAGTCGACCACCGTGAGTGAGTTTCCAGGCTGCCACTCAGGGAGGGAAGACCCAGGCAGAGTCCAGCGAAGACCCTGGGCTGAGGAGGTAGGGTCTAGAGAGACCACGGGGTTCGCTGAGTAGAAGAAGCTGCGCAGGGGATTCCAGGTGTGCAGAAAATTCCATGTGCGGACAGTTGCATGTATGGGTAAGGAAACCAGCCAAAGCCAGAGAAATAACTTTGCAGGAGGATTAGAGGAAAAGGTGCCCGAATGCACAGAAAGCCAGGACCGGTGCCTGTCCCAGCCAGCCTCACCATCACAGAAAACTCCAAACTCAGCCAGAGAAAAAGATGAATTGCCATTGATGAAAGCATGTGTTTAAAACTTTTGCTCTGCAAAAGACATTTCTAAGAAAATAAATAGACAACTCACAGACAAGATATTTGCAAATTATGTATCCAATAAAGGACAAATATCCAGAATATAGAAAGAACTCATAAAATGCAATGACAAGAAAATAAAGTCTAAGGTAAAAAAAAAAATGGGCAAAAAAAAAATGTGAACAGGCACTTCACCAAAGATGGCATACAACTTGAGGTCAGGAGTTCAAGACCAGCCTGGCCAACATGGTGAAACCCCCTCTCTAATAAAAATACAAAAATAATCTGGACGTGATGGTGTGCACCTGTAATCCCAGTTACTTGGGAGGCTGAGAAAGGAGAATCGCTTGAACCTGGGAGGCAGAGGTTGCAGTGAGCCGAGATCGTGCCACTACACTCCAGCCTGGGTGACAGAGTGAGACTCTATCTCAAAAAAAGACACATCACTGACAAATAAGTATGAGAAAAGATGCTCAACATCCTTAGTCATTATGGAAATGTGAATTAAAACCACAGTGAGACAGCGCTATACACCTAGTAAAATGGTTCACATTATAAGCCTATTAGAATGGCCACACACATTTTTTCAAAAGCTAACAATGCCAAATGTTGGTGAGGACGTGAAGCCACAGAACCTCATACTCATTGCTGGTGTGCATGCAAAGTACTTCGCCTGCTTTGGAAGAGTTGACACTTTCTCGTAAAGGTAAACACACACCACTGTAAACCCAAGCAACCCCACTTTAGGTTCTAGGTATTCACCAAAGTGAATTGAAAATCCGTGTTCCCCCAGAAAAAGGCGAGCGCGAATGTGCATGAAAGCTGTACTCATCAGCACTCCAAGCTGGAGGCAGCCAGGTGCCCTTCAACAAGTGTGTGGACAAACACCCTGGCATGTCCAGTTCAATCCCACTCAGCAGCAAGAGGAACCAACGGGTCATCCGGGCAGCCACCGGGTGCATCTGAGGTGCATTTTGCCAGGGGAAGGAAGTCAGACCCAAAGGCTCTAATCTTATGCTTCCGTTTATATGACATTCTGGAAAAGACAAAACTATGGGAATGAAAAGCAAACCATTGGCTGTCATTGATCGGGGATTGAGGGAGAGAAGAGGAGTCTATGCAGGGGCCATGCAGGCCACACTTAGGGTAGGAGGGGATTGTTCTGCATGTGCCTCTGAATGTGGATATGTGACTCTGTGTCCTTGGCAAATCCCACAGAAATGTCTATCCCCAAGGTGAACTTTATTGTTCTGTTTTGTGTTTTTAAATCCAAGGAGGAGTCTGGAGCCCCAGGATGGGTTTAGCCATGAGAGGTGCCTCTCACGGTGTTACAGACTGTGGCAGGGCCTCGCCAAGAGTGGGTGGGAAGCAGCTGACCTGGGTGACTTTAGAGAATTGAGTGTGACTAGGCCCTGGAAAGCAGGAACAAAAAGTACCGCACTTAGCCGTTCTCTAGTTTCACACAAGGATATGGGTTAGTAATTCTGAAAGTAGACATGTACTAGAGTTGAACAAATAAATAAATAGGCCGGGCATGGTGGCTCATGCCTGTAATCTCAGCACTTTAGGAGGCCAAGGCAGTTGGATCACCTGAGGTCAGGAATTTGAGACCAGCCTGGCCAACATGGTAAAACCCCATCTCTGCTAAAAATACAAAAATTAGCCAGGCATGGTGACGTGCACCTGTAATCCCAGCTACTCGGGAGACTGAGGCAGGAGAATGGCTGGAACCTGGGAGGCAGAGGCCGCAGTGAGCCGAGATCATGCCATTGCACTCCAGCCTGTTGACAGAGTGAGAATCTATCTCAAAAAATAAAATAAAATAAAATAAAATAAAATAAAATAAAATATGTAGATATGAAGCCAGGTTTCTCAATATTAGTGACAAAAGTCAGCAATGAGCAGAAAGAAAGTAACAAAAAGCCCGTCAGGGCTGGTGTGGAGTCAGAGATGGCAGTGTGGGCTCAGACTTACTTTCACACATATACAGGTAGATTGATGCAGAATAAATACAGAAGCGTGCATAGCATTTGCATGTATGTACACACACATGTATATATACACACACACACATGTGTGATCTCTAGTGGTGTCCTGGGAGCAGGGACACCCTAGTACAGCAGGCACCCACAGGACCCAGACCTCGGTGTCTGGACACCCTTGCAGCACCCCTGGAGAAATGGCTGCTTCTAGCGGGTAAGATGCACCTGGAGCTTGTGGCAGTGCCAGGAAGTAAGGAAATGTCAGAAAATAAGAAAGAAAAGTGAGCCTGCCATTCTGGGAAGCCAGACGTCAAAGGACCTACCCAAAGCTTCCTTCTATAAGAAGGGGATGCCAACGACGTCTGCCCTGGCAGGTCCTCATAGAGCTGAAAGGTGTCACAGTGCTCTGCACAGTTCTGCTCTCAGCTTCCCCGACCTCCCCTCCTCTCTGCAGGGACGAAGCTGTACTCCCGAGGTCAGGGCTCTGAGTGAGGGGCCACAGGCGCCTTGCCTCTGGGTCCAGAGCCCCTTCCTCTGCCCCATTTTGTACCCCTCGTCCACCCTGTGTCCCTCACAGTCCAGGCTGGCTCCAGAGCAGCTGGTATTTATGCTGCAGGTATGGAGGGCACAAGGCAAGGGGGGCTTGACTGGCAGGCCTGGTACCCCAGACTCCGCTGCCCATTAATGTAGAAGGCAGCCCCACAGGACTATGGGGGCAAGGAACAGGGGCCCACCTGCTCCTGAGACTGGGGGCACATTTGAAAGCTGTCAGTCAATGCACCTGGCTGGGCACTGGGCGTCCAGAACGCACTTCCTCAGCACGAACACCTGTCCCTCAGAATTAACACCTGCCCCTCAGCACCAACACCTGCCCCTCAGCACTAACATCTGTCCCTCAGCACTAACATCTGTCCCTACCACCTCGGGTGGGGAAGGTCAGGCATAGACCAGAAAATCAATGGTTGGCATGGACCTGGGTACCCAGGACGGTGATTTGCTGGTAACTGCAGACTTGGCTTAGCCAACCAGCTCGTAGCAGGCACCAGCAGCCTCTAGGTCAGATGCAGCGGTGGGCATGTTGATGTTCAGGTGTTCTTATCAGGAGCCCTCTGCCCGATGAGAAAGTCTGCTGCACTCCCTCACCCTGCCAGCCAGGGCAGTATCTAGAGAATGGGCAGACTGGACACCACCCCTAGGGTCCCCTGTCCTCCCTGCCCTGAGCATGGTCATGACCCTTACAAAGCCCTTTCACACCCACCTGATGAATAACAAGAGTGAAGTTCCACATGAGGACATCAGGGTGTGCCAGGACTGGCACGCACACACGCAGACCTCCCTCTTCATCAGTTTTCTCAAAGTGAGTCTTTGATGGATCCCTAATTCCAGGAGACACCCCAGATGAAAAGGGTCTCAGGGCAAACAGGTTTGATAAGTCACATATACTGTGTGGTGCCTTGGAGAGTGGCGGTGGACAGAGCTGATTCAAAGCTCTGAGAAGTCCTGCAGCCAGGAAGCCTATCTAACTTTTTTCAGCAAGCCTTTTACTTGGATTGACCGTAGAGTTGCCCTTCTCAGTAATACACGCCCCAGGGACTCATGCTGGAGCCCACGTGGTTGATCCCATTATGAAGCTTACTATCAAGCCACTAAGCCGCAGAAATATGTGCTAACACTTCACGAGCTACTGAAAGAGCCAGCGTCATGCGTTGCTCCTTGAATTGCACACCATCTTTTACAAATAAGAATCAGCAGATTCACCAGTGACTTCAAACTTCCAGGCTGCAGAGCTCATGAGAACGTGTATCCCTCTGACAGCCTCAATGTCCTCCTCTCTGAAATCCCACCCTCCTCTGATGACCACCACGCGGCCCTCCCCATCCACCACTGTTTTTCTGGCTACTTCTTCAGACATATGTGCGCACGTGTGTGTGTGTGTGTGTGTGTGTGTTTAGGTGGTTATTGGGCAAACCAACACGTGTGTGAAATTTCTTTTTTGTAGGAAAACACAAAAGGGCACAAAATGGAAAGAGACCACCCTCCCTAACCCAGACCGCCCTCGACATATTTCCTGAGGCAGCCACTTAGAGCCACCTCAGGATTTGCTCTTCTGGTGGGCATCACCGCACATCTCAATGAGAAGCCTTTTCCCCTGGTGTGTTTTTCTCGGTTGTTTCATTGCTGAGTGACACTCCAGGACCTCCGGCTTCAGCTGAGAGGCAGAGCGGGGAAGCCTGTCTCTCCCACTCTTACACAGACAGCAAAGCCGGAGAGCTGTCAACCCCCTGCTTCTACGGACCCATCAGAGAATGGGCACCACGGGACAGCCCTAACCTGAGACTGAGGAAGGCAAGTGGCTGCAGGGAAACAGGGCGTGCAGGGAGGCCTACTTCTGGCAGGCACCGAAAGCTGGTCAAGGGACTTGGAAGCTACCACAAAGACACAGACCCTTCAGGGCTGAGGTGTAGGGAGGGTTGCACCTTCTAGCAGAATTTTTCCACAAATTCTACCATGTGCTTATAGGGAAGATGTGGGATTTTCCTGAAAACCTTCCCCGTGGTCTGGTTGGAGGGTAACAACCTCAGCCACTGCTAAAAAGCCGCACAAGTCCATCTGTTCCAGCTTCCTACAGAGACAATAGCCTTCCTCTGCGGGAGGAAAAGACACAAAAGTGGTCACCTCGGGCACTAATGGAAACCCCCCACAGCTGGGAGAAGGAAGAGAAAATATCAAAACGTCCAGCCCTGGGGGTGACGCACGATCACAGGCTGTGACCAGAACGAAAGCCAGAGGAGCCGTGGTTGTGAGGACCACATCCCAGACACACATCCCAGACACACACCCCAGACACACACATACCAGACACACACCCCAGATACACACATCCCAGATACACACACATCCCAGACAAACATCCCAGACACACACCCCAGGCACACACATATCCCAGACACAAACCCCAGACACACACCCCAGACACACATACATCCCAGACACACACTTCCCACACAGCCCAGGCACACACCCCAGATACACACACATCCAGACACACACCCCAACACACACACCCCAGACACACACACCCCAGACACACACATATCCCAGACATACACACGTTCCAGACACACACACATCCCTAAAACACACCCCAGATACACACACCCCAGATACACACACATCCCAAACACCCCAGACACACACCCCAGGCACACACCCCAGGAAGGAAGGAAGGAAGGAAGGAAGGAAGGAAGGAAGGAAGGAAGGAAGGAAGGAAGGAAGGAAGGAAGGAAGGAAGGAAGGAAGGAAGGAAGGGAGGAAGGGAGGAAGGGAGGAAGGGAGGGAGGAAAGGAAAAATGGGCCTGGTACCAATTGTTGCTAACGCTGGGGAGTGATGGAGGCTCATTACACAGCACCCTCTAATTTTAAACAGGTTGAAAAAATTTGATAATAAAATGTAAGAGTTAGTAAAAAATGGAGAGATCAAGACTTTCTCAGACCAACAAAACCTAAGGGAGTTGTTGCTAACAGACCTGCTCTCCAAGAAATGTTAAGAAAAATTATCCGGGCAGGAGGAGTACCTCAGTCGGAAACATGTCACTGTAGGAAGAAACAAAGAGCTTTCGAAATAAAATTGACGAAGGTACAACAAATGTTTTTTTTCTTTAGTTTTAATTGGTCAAAATAAGTGTCAGCAGGCTTTTTGCTAAAGTGACAGGTAGTAAGTGTTTCAGGTTTTGTGGGCCAGGTGGTCTCTGTCATAGCTACTCGACTCCACACTCAACTTCGCCTTCATAGCACAAAAGCAGCCATAGACAGTCCTTAAACAAATAGGTGCAGCTGTGTGCTAACAAAGCTTTATTGACAAAAAAGGCTAGGGGCCATAGTTGGCTGACCTCTGCTCTAAGATAGCTGCCTTGCCTAAGAAAAAATAGTAGCACTGTCTTATGTTTATAGCAAATGTAAAAGTAAAGTATACATCAATAGCACAAAAGCTGGCAGGAGGCAGGGGGCTGCCTGGGAATATACTGTTAGGTCCTAATATGGAAATGGTGTCATATTATTTGAAAGTATACTCACATTACTTTAAAATGTATATTATACATTCTAGGACAACTGCTAGTTTTTGTTTGTTTGTTTGCTTTTTGTTTTGTTTTGTTTTGTTTGTATTTTTTGAGATGGACTCTCGCTCTGTCACCCAGGCAGCAGGGCAGCAGTGGTACAATCTTGGCTCACTGTAAGCTCTGCCTCCCGGGTTCACGCCATTCTCCTGCCTCAGTCTCCCGAGTAGCTGGGACTACAGGCGCCCGCCACCACGCCCGGCTAATTTTTTTTGTATTTTTAGTAGAGATGGGATTTCACCGTGTTAGCCAGGATGGTCTCGATCTCCTGACCTCGTGATCCACCCGCCTCGGCCTCCCAAAGTGCTGAGATTACAGGCATGAGCCACTGTGCCTGGCCCAACTGCTAGTACATTTTTAAAGAACTATAAATAGTAAGTCAATAGAGAGGATAAAAGGGGATTATAAAACATGTTCAATTAAACCCAGAAAAGACAGGAAAAGAGGAAAAAAGAAACAAAACACAAGTGGAACAAATAGAAAACAGCTAACAAGATGACAAATTTTATTGCAACTATCTCAATAATCACTTTGTGAATAGTCTAATGCAGCCATGTGTCACTTAACAATGGAGAGCCATTCTGAGAAGCGAGTTGTGAGGCGATTTCTTCCTTCTGTGAAGAGTGCGTGTACACAAACCTAGGTGCTGTAGCCTACTACACACCTGGGCTGTGCGGTAGAGCCTCCTGCTCCTGGGCAACAAACCCACACAGCATGTGACTATACTGAATACTGTGGGCAACTGTGACACAAAGGTTGGTATTTGTGCATCTAAACATATCTAAATATAGAAAAGATACAGTAAAAACGTGGGATTGTGGCTGGGCGTGGCGGGTCACGCCTGTCATCTCAGCCCTTTGGGAGTCTGAGGCAGGTGGATCACCTGAGGTCAGGAGTTTGAGACCAGTCTGGCCAACATGGTGAAATCCTGTCTCTACTAATAATACAAGAATTAGCCAAGCGTGGTGGCACATGCCTGTAATTCCAGCTACTTGGGAAGCTGAGACAGGAGAATCGCTTGAACTCAGGAGGCGGAAGTTGCCGTGAGCCGAGATAGTGCCATTGCACTCAGTCCTGGGCAACAGCAGCAAAACTCCGTCTCCAACAACAACAAAAAAATACGTGGGCTTACAGCCTTACGGGACGGCCACCTTCTGTGCAGCCCACTATTGACCAAACGCCATCATGCAGTGCACGATTTTAGTTAAAACACAGATTGTTAGATTGATCTTAGAAAAAGCAATAATGTACCATATTCTGCCTACAAGAAACCAACTTTAAATATAAAGATACACATATGTTAAAAGAATGAAGAAAGATGCCAGGCCAGCGCTCATCAGAAGAAAGCTGAACGAGTTAAATTAACATCTGGCCAAGTAGAGTTCAGAACAAGGAATGTTATCAGAGATAAAGGGGAACATCACATGTTGACAAAAGGGCCTTTCCTGTGTGTCTGTGGATGGCAGAACTTCAACATGCAGGAGGCTAAAACTGAGAGGACGGAAAGGAGAAACCCACAGTTCAAGTTGGAGATGTCAACACTCCTCTCCACATAATTGATAGAACAAGTAGACGTAAAATCAGTAAGGAAATATAAGGCCAAGCAACACTATCAGCTCTCTAGACCTAATTGACACGGATAGAATAGTCTATCAACAACAGCAGAATCACATTCTTCTCAGGCGTACGTGAAAATTCAACAAGACAGACCCCATGCTGGGCCGTAAAACACACCTTGGCATATTTAAAATTACAGAAATAATACAGAGGATGTTCTCAGATCATAATGAAATTAAGCTGGAAATCAGAGCCAGGAGGTCTATGCTGCAGTACAGGGGAGCTTGCGGCAAATGGGAGAAACATTATTCAGGCCCTGAGTTTTGAGGGGATGCAAAGCAGGAAAAGACCCATGCGGGTCCGGCTGCGGTGCAATGAGCCAACATATGAGGCTCACACTCTAGCAGACACTATAGGAAAGTGGACACCAATAACACAAAAGGTGGTGGGGGCGGGGTAACTGGGAATACACTCTTATCAGGTCCTTGTATGGAAAAGGTATCATACTAATGCCTAGCATTCCATTATTGGAACACTAAGCATGTGGGAGCTATTTCTATCTTATTGCTCAAGGTCATTGCCAAGGTCTGATTTTTCACACACGAAATTGCAACCTCAGGCAGACATGGGTTGATTCTGATAATAAAGAGTAATCGTTTGTTATAAAGTTTGCAAGAAAGATGCCTTGTGAAGTTTGTGGCCCCAGTGCGAGACGCAGGCCCACAAGCCGTAAGGTGAGGTGGGCCGAGCAATAGTCTGGCCTGAGATGGAAGTGGGTGTACCTGGGACCGAGCCCCGGGAGCCGAAGAGCCCACAGTCTACACACAGGCAGCCTGGAGCTCACAGCCCCCACTTGGCTGCCCTCACCATTCACTCACTGCAGCCCCGTGGGGAACACCACAGTTCTCACTGAAGGAGGAGGAAATGTCTGATTTGTGGGAGGGCTGGCTTGGATGTGGGCACCAGCTTCACTGCCACCTCCCTTGAGTGACCTTGAAAGACAGTGGGAGGGAAGGTCACCCAGTGGGCAGCACTTGGGCAGTGGGCCTGTCCCACCACTGGCATGGAAGGAGAAGCGGCCTGAGGGTGGTGTATGCACTCACGGACTGGGAAAGATGGCTTATCAAGGTTGGCCAGGAACCTGCAATGGAAAAGATTGGAAAATCAAGGACAAGCAGTCCGGGGTGGCCGCAGAGGGGTGGCAGCCTGGGGTGGGCGTAAAGTCCAAGGGTGTCTGTATCACATGCTCATGCCCTGGGGAGTGTCACTACGGCACATGCTCTAAGCCACTAAGCAGACAGAACGATTGGGGCCAGTGCGGCCAGCCAGACTGTCGCCAGCCGTCCAGCCAACCTATCAGGCATATGACTGACGCTGCCAGGGAACCAGCAGTGGAGGCTGCAGCAGCGTAAGCTCCCGCTGACCAAGGCCACTGCCCAGCGACCTGCACCCACCCATCTGCCACAAAGGCCAAAGCTCAGCTTCCAACGCGGCTCATTCCTGGAGGAGGCCAACTGACCGCTTGGTGGCCAATGGGCCACACTGCGCTCCTTCCATCCTGGAAAGGCCAGCAGCTCACTTGGAGGGGAAGATATTCCAAGCCTGGATCTGCCTTTTCCACCTGCCCGCCCAACCTCCACCATCAGCACAGTCTGAGAGGTCCCATGTGTTCATCCCCTGACTCGGACCCCCTCTGACCATTACAGCAGAAGAGGTGGGGGAGGGCCCACAAGCATAGGCCCTCGGGCCAGATCACACGACACCCACCCGGAAACTGGAGTCAACAGAGCGCTGCAGCTGCTCGTACCAGGCAAGTCTATGGGGTGGGACCCTGTCTGAGGACGCAGGATTGGCTCTGAGTTCGGGATCTCTGTGCACCTGCATCGCTGGTAGGAGGATGCCCAGGAACCAAGGAGTGAGGCAGGAGCAGCCCCCGGTATCATCAGTCCCAGTGACCCAGGAGGGGATCTGGGCTTTTTTCCCTGCAGCTCTGGGTGCTGCAGAGTCAGAGGTCCTGGTCCCTGGCGGGGAGGGGAGGGGGTATATCAGTGGGCACAGAGTATGTCCAGTGACTCACAAACCACGGCTGCCCTCTGGTGTGTCCTTGTGGGGGGATCACCAGGCAGGAGAGGGCACCATCCTGGCAGGTACAACAGACCCCAGTCAGAGGGTGGAGGTGAGGCTGTGGCTGCACAGGGGATATGTGGGGAGTTCAGGAGATCTGTGTGGACACCTCATGGTGGCCCTACCCAGCCATCACTAAATGAACAGCTATGGCAGGCCCCACTGGACATGGCATGGTGGCAGGGTGCCAGAGCCCTTGGTAGGAAGGGCTGGGTCACAGCTCTAAGTGAGCTGCTATTGTCTGCAGAGACATAACCGAGGGTGAGGGTCTGGGCTGGATAATGGAGGGAGGGAGAGAGGGCCCAAGGGGGCTAGCATGGGTGCAGCAACCCCTGCACTGGGGGCCATGACCACAGAATCATTGCTCAGAAGCATAGCTCCGGGGCACTGGGCCATGCTCGCGACTTGGTGAATGAGTGAGTGAACGAAATTCACAGATTTCCACAGTGAAGAGAACCCTTGGAGTGTCTGAGCCGCTCCTCCATTTGCAAAGTACAGATCTGGAAACTGGAGGTCCCCAAACTGAGTCCAAGTCCTGCATCTGCCACTCGTGTGACCTTGGGTGAGTGACTTAGCCTCGCTGTGCCTCAGTTTCCTTATCAGGAAAATCTAGCCATTCACCACCCCTTCCTCAGTGGGCTGCTGTGGGGGCTGGAGTTAGCATGTGCACGGGCAATGCTAACAGGCACATACAAGGCACCAAGCAAGCGTGAGCTTTGAGTACTTCTTGTTACCATATAGACCAGGTGCTGAGACCCAGAGAGGCCAGCAACTTTCCCAACACTGCACAGTGAGCCAGGCAAAGGGCTGGGCGGGTCTTGGGTATCTGGTTCCAGGGCAGGTGCTAGGCCAGGACTGCCGGATGCTGGAGAAGTTATAGTCGGGAGGCTCCCAGGTGCCTTCTGGGGCTGAAAGGTCTGTTCCTTGGCCCGGAGGATTCCTCTGAGAAGAACAAGCGGCTCACTGAGGACACATGAGGCCGCCCAGCCCAGGAGGGGACTTCAAAGCCATGGACAGCTCACGATCCCCAGGCAGGGACATGGGAGGCTTCATTTCCATTGCTGTTCGATTTCAGCCTCCCAATTAGCCATGCCTAGGTAATGCGCTCAGGGCCGTATCAATTGTTTATGAGCATAAGCAGGCATGAGAACGCCCTTCTCTCTGCAAGGAGATGCCCGCCCTCACCAAGGTGTCTTCCAAGGACTTCAGGAACCCGAAACCTCGTCCTTGATCAACTCGTGGTGTTGAAGGCCCTGCCAAAGCCAGCCTGGCGCTGCTCTCTGGGATGGAGATGGCCGGGAGATGGCATTCCGGGTCTGAATTCTCGTGGGTGGTTCTCAGCTGTCAGGAGGTGCCAGGCCTACCTGCTGGGACTATGGTTTTCTGTCATTGAAACTGTGGGAATGGCTGAGTCCTGTCTATGACAGTCACATGAAATAAAGTGTTCTGTGCTCCAGGAAAGGCTGTGCTCTGTGAGGCTGTTCTCCAAAACCCTGTGCTCTGTGCACTGTTCTCCAAAAGGACAGGGGGATTTTAAGCCAGGAGCTGAAACAGGCGGTGAGGGTCAGGCACTGAGGTGGCCCCACCTGTGGGAGAGGCAGGTGATGCCTAGCAGGGAGGGAGCTGGGAGGGGAGAGGCCCTTCTGCGGGCCCGGGTGGTCCTGGCTGTGATTGGGACCCTGAAGCGGGCTTGGGACTCAGCCCAGGTGAGCCTGGGCTGAAGCCGCTGCCGGGTACCCCACCCCCTGCGCTCCTCTTCCCCAAGGCAGCAGCAAGGCCCTGGCCAGTACCCGGCGGCCAGTGTGTGCTGCCTGCTGTCCTGCTCCTCTGCTGCTCTGGGCTCCGCATCTGAAATGCAGCCGTCCCAGCCCACCCAAGGGTGAGTGGGAGACGCCCGCACGGGCTCATGAGTGTCCAGGGAGGCCAGGTGGGCATCTTCATACCCCAGGAATTGGCAAATGCTACAAATCAGGGCTTTTTTTTATGCCCCCATCCCCCTAGCACTGGATAGGTTCTGTCTGTGACCCAAGATGGGCATGGAAACCCCCCTGCCAGCAACGTGATGAGGGAGGCCCTTTCTCTCTGTGCTGAGCCATGAGCCTGATGTGTAGGGAGGAGCCTTAGGACCTTGGTGCTTTTGAGGGAAGCCCACGTTCCCCAGGATGTCCCACCAGGCCTTGCATGGCTCCCAGGTCCCCAGCCTAACCATAGCCCTGACTCCCCCAGCACACACAGGCGGCGCCCCTGCTGCCCTCCAGCACCGTCAGCCTGGAAGGCCCAGGGCCCCTATCGGCACAGGCAGGCAGGTCTGGGTCCCACTTCAGAGCCCCAGGGAGGTGTTCCCTCCCCTCCCCCCCCACCCCCAGCAGGGCAGGACCCAAGGGGACTGTCCATCACCGGCCTTGCCAGCCAGTTCCTTGTGTGTACCCCAGGGGGCCTCTGAACCCCCAACCCGCTGTGGAGCAGGGCCTGCCCCGGGCTTCCTGGCTGTCTAAGCAGATGAGGAAGCTCCTGTATTTCTCAAGGGCTCTTCAGGAGCTCCTGCAGGGAGGCGGCAGGAACCTGAGCCTTGAAGGCCAAGGTTGTCTGTGAGTCTCTGCCCATTCTCTCAATCTGGCCATGACCCCCAGGTAGGACCCTGGGGGTGCCTGGTGTGAACCAGGGGTGTGGAGCTTCTGTCTTAGGAAAGTCACTAGGCAAGGGGCTTGAAAAGTCAGACCCCTTATTTGGGGCAAGACCATGATTATCCATGAACAAAGCTCTGATGCTGTGTGACCTTGGGCAACTGTCTTAACCTCTCTGTGCCTGGCTCTGTTCTGGAATGTATGTTACTCAGGGATCATTTTGAGGATTTAATGAAATAAAGCAGGTAAACAGTGACTCTTAGAAGGCCTAGCCCCTGTAGAAGCTCCTCCTCCTCACCCCCGCCCTCTGGTGTGAGAATAAAGGCCTTGCTCTTCACAAGTCTCCCCGGGTTACCGGGGTGTGAAATGTAGACTTTGAAGTCCTGACTGGTGTTTGCTCTTGAATTTACTTACTTGTGTTTTTGTTCTCACTTGGCTTTTAGTTCTAATTGAAAGGTTCTTTTGACAATGCCAAGGCTTTGCAGCTGTGCTGAGGTCAAGTGCACAAAAGGGTTTTGTCTTCACTTGGACCACAGAGAAGGGAAAGGCTGGGGCTGTGGGGGCAGCTGGATCTGAGGGGGTCGTCGCCCTCCACATGAGTGCGCAGGGCCCAGGGGTGTGAGCTCTAGTGCAGTCCCTGTGCAGTGGCCTAGAGGCCCCTCCCAGAGCCCGCCCCTGCCCAGGCCTGGGTGGCTGCTCTGCTGCCGCCCACTCGGTTATTCCTGGTTCTGACTCCAAGGGAGGAGGGAGCAGGTCCTGGAGGGTCTGTGCAGGGAAGCAAGCGGAGCAGGAGCAGAAGTCTTTTCTATTAGGCCTCTGCCGCATTCCAGGCACCACACGCCTTGCTGGGTGAACCCGGGTGACTCTTAATATCCCCCTTCACAGACAGGAGCCTGAGGCACAGAGAGGTTGGATCCCTGCTCGTGACCGTAGCCGAAAGGGGCAGGTGTGGATCCGCGCACAGGATGTCTGACCTGCTCTCATCCAGAATATTGCTCCAAAGCCTGACGGCAGCAGGGAGGTGGCCAGAGAGGGAATGGGGTAGACAGGGAGAGGAAGGCCACAAAGGCCACCTTGGCAACCCATCTGCCTTTTCTTGAAAAGAGAGAGACCTGGGAGGGCTTCCTGGAGGACGAAGTTGAGCCAGACTTCATCCTGCCCTTCTGAGCAAAGCAAGGAGATGGTACTGGGGACTGTCACTGTCAGCGTGCAGTAGCTCATGGCTTCCCAGATACTCATGCCCTGCCTGTAGGCCCTCTGTAGTCTGACGCCCTGCACCTCCTCAGCCTGGGTTGTCTTTCACTCAACTTCTCCATCTTGCCAATGACCTGCCTGCCTCGGGTCTTTGCACCTTTGTTCCTTCCACCAACTCTTAATCACCTTTGACTTTTGGCCCAAATATCCCCCTGAGCCCTGTCCCCATTGCTGGCTTCTCTCAGAAGGTTCGGTGGTTCCCTGCACACTGGAAAATGAGAGAGGTAACATGCCATGGAGGTAGGCACAGCCTCTGGGGAGGCGGCCCCTCTGCCTGCAGCTGTGTGACCTTGGGACAGTAGCTTAGCTTCTCTATGCCTTTGTCTCTGATGCATGGAATGGGGGTAATAGAACATCAACTTGGGTTGATGTGTGCAGGTGCTCTGAAAGCTGGGTGCAGGTGAGCCCCAGCATATGGGGGCCATGAGTTCACCATTAGTGCCTCCTCCACCCCTGGACCATGAGCCCCAGAGGGCAGGGTCTGAAAGGCCCCTCCCTACTGTCCTTGGCACCAGCGCATGGTGACCGCCTAGTAAAGGAAGCAAAGATGCAAATGAGAATGAAGGCTGGCCCAGTGGTGCCAGGGTAAAGGACTGGGGGCAGGTGGGCCCGGCGTGCCCTGCTCTTCTGCTCCCACACCTCCATACCTGGTCAGTTTACAAGGCCAGCGAGGCTTCCCAGTAGAGCCACTTAAATTCTTCTTGCAGCACCGCTGCAAACTGCAGTGAAATGGTTTATTAAAGTCTAATTAGCCAAATGGATAAATAGTCACACACAAGCTTAACCTTTTCTCAATCACACTGCTTCCTCCCCAGAGTGACAGAGGCCAGCCAGGGTTCTGATTTGGTCTGAACAGCCGTCCTGCCCAGCTCTGGCCATAGTGTCCATCCACTGTCGTTCTCTGGAATGGTGTTGGCATGATCCCTGCACAGATGCCTTGGCTCGCCTTGCCTGCATGTGGGACAGAGGACAAACCCTGTGCAAAATCCTGAGGGCATCATCCCCTCCTCCACTGTCTATTCAGGGCATGTGTGTGCTGAGCAGGGGTCAGAGGCTAATCTCAGCTGAGGGAATGGAGGAGTGCAAGGGACAGACTGCCTTCTAGAAGCTCCTAATCTCTTAAAGGAAGCATCAAGCAAACAAATAATCAGGATATCAGATAAATCATGGGAATGAAAGAAGCCATTGAGCATAAGGGTGAGAGTTTAATCCTTTCTGAAGGCATCGGGGGCTTCACACAGGTGGTAATGCATTAGCAAGGGTTTTGAAGGATGAATAGGAGTTTGCCAGCTGAGCATAAAAGTATTAAAGAAAATGGGACAGCAGTGCAAAGGCTCAAGGGAGTGGCATCCCTGTGTCCAGATGCAGTTTACTCCTGCTAGAGGATGGGGTACAGAGGAGGGGAGAGGCAGGTGCCTAGCTGGAAAAGCACCAGGCCCAGCCTGGGAAGCCCTCAAATAACACAGGAAGGAGCTCATCTTCCACTCTGAGGGCTTAGAGCCACTGAGGACCTTTACTGGGGAGGGACAGATGGGAACCGGTAGGAGCCAGTGAGCCTGAAGCAGGGCGCTCGTGGAGGAGGCTACTGGGATGGTCCATTTTCTGTATAATGTAATTATACAGAAGTTTAGTTTTACCCCAAGATCATAACTGAAGTGACCAGTGCCTGGCGGGACATCTGGGGGCCTCAGCTTGAGGGATTTGCATGTACACGTGTAGGGATGCACATGCATGCTCGTGTGGACTATCACATGGGCTAGAAACCCATCACATGCCTTCTCCCACCTGGAATCCACCTGTCGGTGTCTCTGAGCCATCCAGCCTGAGCTCTCCACCCCTGAAATCTTGCGTGGGAATGGCAGCTCACCAGGTGTGTCCTTGGTGCTAAGCTGAGACCCCACTGGAAGCCGGGCTGATTCGGGAAGAGCAGAGCCCTGCAGCTGCAGGCTCATCTGGACTCTGGCACTGCCCCCTTCCCCCTGCGTGACTCTGACCAGACCCTGCCTCTCAGCCTCTGGTCTACATCCCAGCCTCCTGCCCCACAGAGTCAGGGTCAAAAACAGAAACTGCCCAACGCCCATCAGCAGAAAGACCGATGGACATGGATGAGTAGGTCACAGATGGGACATGACAGAAGCCAGCAGCCAGCACGAGTGGCAGCAAGGATGAACGCGACACCTCGTGCTGAACTGCAGAAGCCTACAGACTGCACAGCGGGCGCCCTTTACATAAATGCCAGGGCTGCGGACACAGCAGATAGGCTGCTGAGGGCTGGGTGGGCGAGTGGGGTGGGGGAGGCTAACCCGCACTCAAGGTGAGCTTTTGGAGGTGATGGGAATGTGCTGTGTGGATTGTGCTGGTGGTTGTTACAGATTTGTCAAAACGCATCAAACTGCCACTTCAAACGGGGCGTTTTATGGCATGTCAATTGCACGTCGATAAAGTTGGCTGTTGACTGTCCAAAGAGGAGAGGGTGATTTCGAAGTCGCAGCACCAGTGGGAGGGGTCTTAATTATTCCATCAATTTGCCACAGGCCTCAGGAGGAACAGGGTGGCCAGCAGCCTTGGGGACTGGGAGGCGGGAGGTCACCACCATGGCCCACCTGCTGCCCACACTCCTACCCAAGTCTCCCGCCATCCCTGGGCATCTGAGCTGCAGGAGCACAGCTGACTGTCATCAATAGTGTTCCTTAATTAAGCGGTAATTGGTTCTCTAAAGATATTTATTGACTTCAAGTGTCTATGTAATCAGACGTGTCTTACACAGTTGTAAAGGCTCGTTAATTTATTTTAATAATTAAGTGGCACTTAATGAAATAGAAATAACTGTCCAACCTCATCCACACTAGACCTTGGAGACACCTGACTTGATGGGCCCCTATATAGCCACCAGCACCTCTGACCATCCTGGGGCCCCAGCCAGGGGACAAGCAGGCTGTGTGTAGGCAGACCCCTCGGGGCTGAGGGTATCCAGGATGAAATGAACCCTGACACCCACCTGTCTGAGGCGTCAGCGCCACGTCCTGCAGAAATGGTCCTGTGAGAGACAGAGAATCGGAGTCCCAGCCCCAGGCAGCCTGGAGCCCCTGGGATCAGGTCTCCATCCGAGTCCCTCCTGCCCTCTCGGGTGGAGGCACAGATGACCAGCTCCTGCTGGGAGTTTCCACCACAGTGTGCGTTTAATCCTTATGCCAGCCCTATAAGGTTATTCCCATGTTTCAGATGAGAAAACTGAGGCATGGCAAGGTGCATTCACTTTGCCCACAGTGACAAGGTGGAGGGGCAGTGCCAGGAGGTGCTCAGCACACCGGGCCAGCTCCAGGTCACACACAGAGGGGTCTGCCTCTTCCCCTCGCTGCGAGGCACAGATGGCCAGGAGACGCAGCTCCAGCCAGCCCTCGGGTTCAGCTCTGCCAGAGTTTGCCTGCTTTGCCCAGTGAATCAAATATTTCCAACTATTTTAATTTGTATTCAATAGTTAAAATGCACTTGGTACAGAATTAGAAAGATGCAAAAGTGCACACTGGAAAGCAAGGCTCCAGCCTCCCGTCCTCCGGCCACGGGCAGCTCCTCGGCGGCCTCTGGGGCCTGGGTGTCACCCTCACCCCCTTACTTGCTGTCAGGTGGACTGAGCCCCACCTGCCCCTCTGAAAGGCAAATGTCTCCAAAGACCAGCTCATCTGGGAACAAAATCTTCTTGAACTGACCCAAGGCTGCCAATAGACTTTACCATCAGTCTGTAGAGTTTGCTGGCACAGGTTTTGCTGCAGAAATGTTCATGGGTTCTAGATCTGAAGCGTTATGGAAGAGGCAGCTTCTTTCTTTTCTAAAAGCTAAAAAATGCCAAATGCCAAAAGACAGCTAAGGAGCAAATGCATCTCAGCATCTCAGCATTTCAGGCCCACGGGGTCTGGAGTGGTTCCTTCCTCAGCTGTGGAGGCTCCAGAACAGCAGGGCCCTGGCGGCGGATGGCAAGACTTTGGGACTGACCTGGTCTCCAGTCCTGGGTGTGGTATTTGCAGCTACAGGACCTCGGGCCAGTCACCTCATTGCCGGAGCCCCAGCTCCTCTTCAGCAAAGTAGCGCTAATGGCAGGACCCCCTTTCAAAGGCTGTTGCAGGAGCAAATGAAATGCCATGTGTTTGGCCTGGAACCCATGACGAGGTTCCAAAATGTCACCTGCGTGATGATTTCAATGGCAGGGGAGAGAAAAGAACTCGGTCCTGGAGCCCCTCCAAGCCCCCGCCATCAGGGCCAAAAGGCAAGCCAGTGAGGAGGTGGCTTCACCCTCTCTGTGAAGGAGAAACCGTCCTGGGTGCCTCTAGGCTGTCGGGAAAACAAAGTGAGATGCATGTGTAAAGTGCTTGGCATGTAGTAGGACTGCCGCACGTCAGTGCTGGGAGTGGAGAGGGCCCTGGAGATTAGGGGCTCAGGTCCACAGGGGCCATTTGGAGACTGGGGTCTTTTTCTTGGACCCATTACATTGTGTCCTGACCAGAGCAGCCCAGGGCGTGTGTGCACCGTCCCCCTTCCAAGTTCTCCAGGGGAGAAGAATGGCTCAGGGCCTTCAGAGCTGTCCCCACACCCACATCCCTGTCCATGCAGGGTCCACACTGCCCAGGTCAAGGGGGACTGAATGGCAGGGATCCCAGGGAGGCAGTGCCACCTCCCAGAGCAAACACTTCCCAGAGCCCAGCAGCCCTCGGGGAGGTGCACTCACAGCCGCTGGCAGTTTTCTGGAACCTGGACTCCTGGAGTGGCCTGGAATTCCTGGAAAATGTTGAGGTCCCTTCCAGCTCTGGAGCCTAGGATGCTAAGTCACCTGGTTCTGCTCAGAAGCAGCAGGGCTCAGCGGCTACAGGGACAGCCCAGAGGCGGAGGTCCAGCGATGTGACTGCGGTTGGTCGGTCAAGCACCGATGTGTGATTTCTCACTCGGGAAATGGAGATGGGGCAGCCCGGATCCCAGCGGGTGTCCTCGGGGCAGAGACCGCGGTGCAGAATGTGGAGCACGGCCCGCACTGGAGCCGGCAGTCCTAGGTGGAGCCTCTGGGACAGGTGCTTTTGGGGCAGACAGGGAGGCCTCCTGGGCACGCAGGTGGGACCGGAGAGGTGCATGAGAAACAGATGCCGGCAGCAACGGGCCTCCCTGCTTCCATGAGAACTCAGTCCTCACTGGCTATGGGAACATCTCACACCAATTCTGAACCATTTTCAATTGTCCCCCTAACTGGATGGGCACTCCTCGCCTAACTGCACACATGGCGGGCAGCATTTTTCTGGAAGCCCACGCAGGGGGCACAATTGCACACATATGCTGGGCGCCCACTTGGAGCCAGATTGCTCCAGGCCCCTGAATGCCATGCCAAGCACAAATATTAACCCCATTCCCAAACGTGGCTGCCTGGCGAGGCTTGGCAGAGTGGCGGTGCCTGCTCTAGTCCACCTGGTTGCCTCCGGCACAGAGCTGGGATTGGAACCCACATCAGCGCCCTTTCCAATAAACATTTCCCCTGGCTCGGAAGGCAGTGCCTCCTGTCCGTAATTAAATGGCAGCATGTCTGTGGTCTGGCAGGGCTCCCATCAAAATAATGAGGCCTCGCAGACAAAACAAGCAAATTGCTCACTCCCAGAACAAACCCGGAACTGTCAGGACTCCCGTCCCAGCCTCTAGCCGGGTGGGCCTCCTTCATGTCCCACTGGGCAGAGCCCTTTCCCAGGGTGGGGGGGAAACTCCAGAGGCACAGGCACCTCCCTGGAGTAAAAGTGTCCAGAACAGCTGGAGCAGAAGCAGCTTGCGGGTGATCAAGCCCCAGAGCATTTGCCAGAACTCCCAGAGCCTGGGGTCAGGTTCGAGACAGTTCCTGAGTCTAGTGCCAGACCTGGCAGCCCGCGACTGAGATTCCATTCCATGTGGGACACAGTCAGGCCCAGGTTTGAATCCCAGCCTGGCCTCTCCTTAGCTGCCTGACCCTGAGTGTCAACTCCCTCTGAAAGGCCTGGAGGCCGAGCCCTGGTCCTGCTGTGCCAGGCGTGGTGCAGAGGTGCATGGTGCACAGGTGCGAGACTGCACAGTTGTTAGGGTGCACAGGTGTGTAGTACACAGGTGCGTGGTGCACAAGTGCATGGGTACACAGGTATGTGGGTGCACAGGTGTGTGGGTGCACAGGGCTGGGGTTGCGCAGGTGCATGGGTACACAGGTGTGGGGGTGCACAGGTGTGGGGATGCATAGATGCATGGATGCACAGGTGCGGGAGTGCACGGCTGTGTGGGCACACAGGTGCATGGTGCACAGGTGTGTGGGTGCACAAGTATCTGGGTGCACAGGTCTGGGGGTGTACAGGTGCGTGGGTGAGCAGGTGCGTGGTGCACAGGTGCATGGTGCACAGGTGTGTCAGTGCACAGGTGTGTGGGTGCATAGGTCTGGGGGTGCACATGTGCGTGGGTGTGCAGATGCATGGTGCGCAGGTGCATGGTGCACAGGTGCGTGGATACACAGGTGCGGGGGTGCACAGGTGCAGGGTGCACAGGTGCGTGGGTACACAGGTGCATGATGCACAGGTGTGTCGGTGCACAGGTGTGTGGGTGCACAGGTGTGTGGGTACACAGGTGTGTGGGTGAGCACGTCTGGGGGTGCACAGGTGTGTGGGTGCACAGGTGCATGGTGCACAGGTGTGGGGGTGCACAGGTGCGTCGGTGTACAGGTGTGTGAGTGCACAGATCTGGGAGTACACAGGTGTGTGGGCGCACAGGTGCATGGTGCACAAGTGTGTCAGTGCAGAGGTGCGTGGGTACACAGGTCTGGGGGTACATAGGTGCGGGGGTGCACAAGTGTGTCAGTGCACAGATCTGGGGGTACACACACAAGTGCATGATGCACAGGTGTGTCGGTGCACAGGTGCATGGTGCACAGGTGTGTGGTGCACAGGTGCGTGGGTACACAGGTGCGTGGGTGCACAGGTCTGGGGGTACACAGGTGTGGGGGTGCACAGGTGTGTCAGTGTACAGGTGTGTGAGTGCACAGATCTGGGGGTACACAGGTGTGTGGGCACACAGGTGTATGGTGCACAAGTGTGTCAGTGCCGAGGTATGTGGGTGCACAGGTGCGTGGGTGCACAGGCATGTGCTCTGTAAACAGCAAGGTGTTGGCCGACTGTGATAGCCGTTACGCACCCTTCCCTGCCACCCTGGATGCACCACCCCATGCCCAACCCACTGCCCCACCTCCTTAAAGATGGACCTTGAGAAGGCCAGGTGTGGTGGCTCACACCTGTAATCCCAGCACTTTGGGAGGCCGAGGCAGGCGGATCACGAGGTTAGAAGATCGAGACCATCCTGTCTAACACGGTGAAACCCCGTCTCTACTGAAAATACAAAAACAAAATCAGCCGGGCATGGTGGCAGGTGCCTGCAGTCCCAGCTACTTGGGAGGCTGAGGGGGGAAAATGGCATGAACCTGGGAAGGGGAGCTTGCAGTGAGCCAAGATCACACCACTGCACTCCAGCCTGGGTGACAGAGTGAGACTTCATAAAAAAAATAATAATAATAATAATAATAAAATAAAAGATGGACCTTGAAAATCGCAACCCTGGATCCATCAGACATTCCTCCTTCTGTCCAGGTGGGGCTCCGCGAGGCCCTTGAGTCACCCACAGCTGCTGTCTCCACTTGTCCAGGCAACCAGTGTCTCCTGGCCAGCCTTGGGGGATGCCTCCTGATCTGAATTTGGAACTGTGATGAGCTGGAGATAGGACTTGGCCCTCAGGGTCCTGCCCGAGGGGAGCCACTGGAAAGCAGGACGAGGCTGCTTCTTCCTGGAGTCAAGGAGGGCTTCCTGGAGGAGGAAGCCTTTGAGATGGGTCTCAAAGAATGAGTTTGATATGTAGACCAGGAAGGGAAGGACCTGAGCCCAGGAAACGGGAGCAAAGCTTGTGGAGAGACAGCACTGGGTGGAGGCAGCAAAGGGCAAGCATGGAGCGAGCAGGACTCCAACCCACACCCCTGACTCTTCCACTGCACCCAACACGGGGTGAAGCTGGCGCAGCTGTGCACATGTGCTCAGCCTAGGTCCGTCTGTGCCTGCATGCTCTGGGCATTGCCACACCACTAACGTGCACCTCTGATTTCCACATCTGAAGGGTTCACGGTGGTTGGAGGGGTGAACCCCGTGGCCCAGCAGGCCAGGGCAAACGGAGCACTTCTCTGAATCCTGGAAGCTGGTGTGCTGCTGTGATCGCCTTAGTGTGGTCACCACATGGTGCCAATCCATGGGCCGTGCCTGCCTGGTCCCGGCCACTGCCATCAGCCAGCGAAGAGCTTGTTCTTCCAGCAGGTTCGTGCTAGACCAGCAACCTAGGGCCCCCCATCCAGCTGAGTCTGAGCCCGATTTTAAGAAAACCCAGTAGACGGGACGTGGTGGCTTCTGCCTGTAATCCCAGCACTTCAGAAGGCAGAGGCGGGAGGATTACCTGAGGCCAGGAATTTGAGACCAGTCTGGCCAACATGGCGAAATCCTGTCTCTACTAAAACTACAAAAATTCTGTAATCCCAGCTACTGGGGAGGCTGAGACAGGAGAATCGCTTGAACCCAGGAAGCAGAGGTTGCAGTGAGCTGAGAACCCACTCCACACCAGCCTCAAAAATAGGAAAGAAAACGCAGTGTATAAAATACAGCTCCAAGGCAATGGTAATTTACCTCAATTGCCAAATATGCCAAATAAACTGACAAAATAGTCCCTCTATTTACTGAGCTCTGCCAGACCCTGGATCTCCTGTAGGATTCACGTGGCATCCTCCTGAGGCAGGTGCCACCCTTGACTTCTTGTACAGATGGAGAAACTGGGGATCCCCCAGGTTCAGCCACCTGCCTGTCCCAGGTGTCTAAGGTCAGTCAATGGCAGGGCCAGACTCAGAGCTCGGTCCATCTGGGAGCGTGTCTCCCCTGAGCACAAGGCCTACACGCTGGACAGGTGCACAATTCATGTCTCTCATCAGGTGCCCTCCAAACACAAGCACCTGTCACCCCCAGACTTTCTCAAATACCTCCCAGCCTTCCGAAGCCCCTGCTGGCCTCCCTGGGAAGCACCGGTGCCTCCCTGCACCATCGCCAGCACTGCCCTCTCTGCCCCGCCCTCCCTGCCCTGCTCAGCTCTCTCTCAGGCCCCTCCTTGCTAGTCTGCCCTAGGACACAGCCATGAGCCAGCCTGCCCCCTGCCACAGCACAGATCTGCTGCGGTGTGGGCATCTAGTGCAGCTCAGTAATGAGTGTGGAACTCTGGGATCAAGAGCACCCATCAAGCCTGAGCAGGGACAGGGCCCCTGGGGAGACTCCCCAAACCCCAGGCCTGGAGCCACATCCTGGCCTCAGCAAAGCTGGGTGAGCTCAGTCCCAGGGAAGCACCGGGCAGCACAGGCAGTGGGCTGTGGAGGATGGACAAGCACTAGGGGAGCGAGGCGAACTTCACCCTTAGCCGTGCTGCTGCCCAGAGAAGCCAGGGGTGCCCCAGCTCATAGCCTGCAGGGCACGCAGCGTGGCAGGGCCGTGGCTGAGGGACACCTAGTCCCTCCTGATAGCTGGCAGTGCGACACGATGGAAACAGAGCCACAGTTTATGGTGGTTTGCTGTTCTCTGATAACGTGGAAGTTCTCTTAAAAAATGTGATTTCCTGGTCGCACTGAACAGAACAGAATGGCGTGAGAAGATACAGCTGAAATAGCACCTGATAGGACTTTTGAGCATTTGCCCTGGGCTGTCCCAGGGATTCCTCACCAGGGGAGCACTGTTGATCACGAGTCCCACAGCCTGCGCTGGGTCCACGCTCTGTGGAGTTCAGCAGCTGAATCCCCCAAGGCCAGGGATGTGGTTAAACATTGCAGAGTCAGCTCCGTCCCCCTAGGAAAAGACATTGAGTCCAGGTGCAGCCTAGAGCCACAAGGTCTGTTGGGGACCAAGCTGCCCTTGTCTCCCCCGGGCTGCAGACAGAGAAGTATCAGCATTTAGGATCAATCACAGCTAACAGATCTCCAGAAACAGAAAATGCACAGAAGCCATGGTGTCCTCATGACCGGCAGACAGAGGGACACAGGCATGGCAGTGCAGGGTAGGGGTGCAATTAATCCCACACGTGGGACCGGAGAACATTCTGGGGTGGTAAGATCTGGACCTCAGACACCAACTGCAGTTTCTCTGCCGAGGACAGGAAGCTGAGGTCACCTACATCCTTCCATCACCAACGGTCAGTCATCTGCAGTGCCCACACCGAGAGGGTGGAGAGGTGCTCAGGCCTCCATTGTCCTTCTTCAGCTTGCCCTCCCCTCGCTGGCAGAGGCCAGGACCGGCACTGCCAAGGAGGCAGTGAGAAGCCCTGGACCAGAGCCTGGCAGGAGGGAGGGATGGCAGGTGACAGGACAACAAGGTCTGGAGAGAGGCAGCTGGTGACTCCCGGCACCCAGGCCTGCTCTCTGCAGCCTGGACTATGCAAGGCTAACGCTGGAGCAGCAGGCTCTGCCCGGAGTCAACAGCTCAGCAACCTTCCAGCACACGCTCCAGGTGGCATGAGGTTTCGGGGACCTGGTGAGGCGAGGCTACCTTCTCCTGCCCACCGGAGGACACAGCCTTCCAAGGGGAATGTCTGGCTCTCCTGGCCTGCAGGACCTTGACCTTGCCCTGGCCATGGCCCCTGGACTGCTTCCTCCGCTTCAAACTGAGTGGAGCCCTGGGTCCTGTCGAGCTCGCTGCACCACTGTGAGAACTGATTAAAACAACATGGAGAAGCAAACAGTGCAGAAGGTAGTAGGTGAGGATGATGAGGTTGAAGAGAACAGTGCAAACTCTTCTGGAAAAGCCCTCAGGGACATCAGCCTCCATCACACTCACCTGCTGGTAGATGCTGAGGGAGATTGGCGCCCTGGCATCCTTTCTCTTGTAGATGCTTTGGGGAGATTGGCGCCCCGGTATCCATTCTCTGCTTCTTCTCAATTTCGGGGGGACACAGGGCCACCCTGAACAAAAGCCTGATTTGCCTCCTCTTTGTGGCTAGGAGTGACCAAGCTCTGATCCTCAGGGTGGAAGCCAAGGTGACCAGGTAACTTCTGGGTGATGCCCTTGAGAGAGAGGGTGCCTGCCCTTCCCCTTCTCCCTCCATGCAGCTGGAGGGCAGACACGCCGGACAAGCCATGCCTGAGGGTTGTGCCCAGCAGTAGGTTCTGGAGCCTCTGTTCCAGACCTGCCATTCCCCCGGCTTACCGGGAAGTGTGACCCCAGTGAGCCACTAGTATTTGGGTTTCCATCACATACAAGGAACCAGAGCCTAGCAAGCGCCCCTGCTGACTGCATTCTTTCTCCTGAGTTGTAGAAATCCAGCCACATTCGCAGATCTGCTCCAACACCCAGTAGGACCAACTCACTATAGAAATGCAGGCAGAGCAATGTCCCCAGCTTGGCTTGGCATGAGGCTCCGTGCACCTTCAGGCTCTCATCTTCTCGGCAACCTGCGTGGCACGGGCCCTGCTGCTGCCCGGATCAGGCAGGAGGAGTCCGGGAGTCCTGCTCATGGCTAAAGAGGGTGTGGGCCGCCCCCCGTCTGCTGAAGGCCTCTGTTGGCTCCTTATGAAATTCCTCCCTTGGACTAGATGGACTCTAATGCCTCGTATTTCCATGAGATTCTGTTATTCTAAGGAGAACGAACCTGACTTTTTTCTTTCTGCTACAGACGCCTAAGCGTTAAAAACCAGCTCACTTGGGTTGGGTTCAGTTTGTTTCTTTTCGGTAAGCACAGACTCTGAGGCCAAACTGCTGGGGCCGGGTGACCTCAGCAAGGCCCCACAGCTTCACATACATGCCTTACTCACCAGCCGAGAATAGTGACAGTGGCCACATAACCAGTCACGGACCATTGTCAAGAGCACACACCGAAGAGTTCCCAGCTCCCGTGGACTTAGAGCGATGCCCTCGCAGCCCGTCGTTCTCAGGATTATTGGGAGCCAAAGCTATAGGAGTTGCTTCTTCATTCAATAACTTCCTGAAAGGTCAAGCCTTGTGCCAGGTGTCACAGTCAGATGAATCCGACATCGATCCTGCAGGAAGACGGTTACTCAGGAAATGAGAGAGCAAAATAAATATGAAAAACAGCTGCCCGTACATATGCAGCAGAAATCGAGATGCCGTGGGCACTTAGGAGGAGAGAGATCAATGCTGGCTCACATTCCTGGGAAGGCGTCTAAGAGGTTTATTGACCGCGAGCATGGGCCAAATAGCAGAGAGAGCATTTGGATACTTGAGGCTGGCTCTTGCAACCTGACCCTCACTCATGTGGGGAGTTGAGGTTCTTGATACCTACATGGACTGCTTGCGTTGTCCCAGGAAGGTCCCCACTGCCCCTGGAAGACCTCGGTCCACACTTAGGAGGGGCAAGGGCCCCAACCATCACAAGGGTAAAGACTGGAGGCTTAGAGTTATTCTTTTCAAAGAATAGAATGAATGATAAGTAGGTCTAAATCGTGAGAAACACCGTGAGTCCCCTTGTATTTTGTGCTGGTTTATTCCACCCAGTTCCCCCTCAATCCTCTCTCCCTGGGCAGGGCAGTGAACTGGGCCTGAGGCTGGCCCTGCTGGGGTCTATGTAATCTCTCCCTACTCATCCAGAAATGTTTGCTAGGCATGTGGGTAAGGCATCTGCGTGGGGCACAGAGAAAACAGGCCACCAGGACCCAATGACCTGGGACTCTAGTGCAAAGATACGTGCACCCCAGTGACGGGCTCTGCAATGGAGGGGAAGGTCCATCTTGTCACACCCTGCAAGCCCAGTACCCCACAAGCACAGACAGACCAGCTGCTCACTGTGACTGGGGCCACAGCGGCCCTAGGCCAGAGAGGGTTGCCACACCGAGACACTCAGTGCCAGGAACAATGGCTTGGCACCCAGAAAGCACTGTGAGCAGCTTTTTGCAGCAGAGGCCACCTTTGTTCTGGCTTCTGGGCCTCTCAGAACACCTGGTGCCTCTTCCCACTCCCCTGCCCTTGGAGGTCCAAGAATCACAGTGGTTCCGGTAGAGTTCCAGGCCTCAGGGTAGAAGAGGCCCTGGCTCATACCCGCATCCTGGAGGGATATCGGTGCCCTGAGCCTAGGCCTGTGCTCCTGAAGATGAGGTCTTCTGGGGTCTCTAGAGGGGCTGACTGGTTAGGGATGTCTAGTTCTTGGGTGCCCCTGGTAGGTTGGAACTGAATGTTTGTTGGTGTAACCCAGGTCTCCCCCAAACTCCACTCTCCCCTCCCAATCCCAGCTTCTCATGTTCCTCTTCTCCAGGGCTCCTCCTGGTCCCCAGGCAGCTGGGCCAGAACCAGGGCAAAGAACCTGGACACTGAGTCACCACTCAGGCATTTGGCGCACGGTTGCTTAGCACGAGTGACGGAGTAGACACCTGGGGCCAGACTCGTCATTCCCTCTCCCGCCAGCTGGCCAAGCGCCTCCCAGCTCTCCCAGAGCCAACACACAAGCCAGCTGCCTCCTCCGCACCCTGGCATATGGCAGTTATCTTTGAAGCAGTGATTGATTTCCTGTGTTTGGTGCCATCCTTGCTCCTTTCCATGGACAGGGACTGACCTTCCCATCTGACCACAGGATGCCAGGAGGGCAGGGGCCACAAGTCTCCAATCCCTGGTGGGGCTAAGCCTGTGGTTTCCCTGGGAAACCAGGGACTCCCAGAGGAAAGATTCTTGCCTTCCTTATCCAACTCAGGACCCAGGCAGAACTGAATGCCATCTCCCCAGCTGATCAGCAGGTTGAGCAGGCCTGCGTGACCCTCATCTGACCAGCAGACCCAGCACTATGTCTCCTCCCTCTGACCAGCAGATCCAGCACTAGGTCTCCTCCCTCTGACTAATAGATCCAGCACTAGGTCTCCTCCTTCTGACCAGCAGACCCGGCACTATGTCTCCTCTCTCTGACCAGCAGATCTGGCGCTATGTCTCCTCCCTCTGACCAGCAGACCCAGCACTATGTCTCCTCTCTCTGACCAGCAGACCCAACACTATGTCTCCTCCCTCTGACCAGCAGACCCGGCACTATGTCTCCTCCCTCTGACCTGCAGATCCGGCACTATGTCTCCTCCCTCTGACCAGCAGACCCGGCACTATGTCTCCTCCATCTGACCAGCAGATCCAGTGTGATGTCTCCTCCCTCTGACCAGCAGACCCAGCACTATGTCTCCTCCCTCTGACCAGCAGGCCGGGCACAATGTCTCCTCCCTCTGATCAGCAGACCCGACACTGTCTCCTCCCTCTGACCAGCAGATCTGGTGCTGTCTCCTCCCTCTGACCAGCAGATCTGGTGCTGTCTCCTCCCTCTGACGAGCAGACCTGGCACTAGGTCTCCTCCTTCTGACCAGCAGATCAGAGGCTGTCTTTCCTATCAGCTTGGATGAGGTCCTGAGGTCAGGGGGCTGCGTCATTGCCCTCAAGCCAGGCACGGCCTTCTCCACAGAGAGCACCCCACACTTCCGCTCAGAGCCCAGACTCTGCCCACAGAGGGTGCTGGCGAGTGTGGCACCAGCCCTCAGACAGATGGGGAGCAGGCCTCTGCCAGCTCTATGGGCCTGGAGAGCTCACCAGCGTCTGATCACGGATGACTTATCTGAACCAATGAGTGGCCCCCACAGCTGAGGAAATAGGAGGAGACAGTGATGCTTCTCTTTGAGAGAAGGAAACATTGCTCACAAGATGAGCCGGGAAATAGCGTCATTTATTTTTGTCTCAGAGCAACAGCAAAGAAGTCAATTTCTCACCAGAGGTGCTCTAAAAGATGAAAGAGCATCGGGAGGGAGGCTCTCCCGCTGCAGGCAAGTATTCCAGCTTTCCTGTCGAAGGCACGCACGGGCCCCTGGAGCAGAGTCCCACTGTCCAGGTGCCCACCCACAACCCTCTCAGTCCCCCTGCACAGCGTGCCCTGGGAGGCACGGTGAGAACCCCCTTAACCGCCACGGCACCCAAGAGACAGGCACGGCTGCCCACACCTTCACCCTCTCGGTAGTGAAGCGCAGCTCAGAGAGATGGCTCCCATGCCAACTTGAGGTGCCACCTTGAGTGTACAACAGTCTCCTGGGAATCCGCGATGTCGCCCCTCGCAGAACGCGGCCCGGTCGGAGGCCTGAGTCTCACCGTTCTGTCTGAGGCCCCTGATGCTGTGGCACTTTTTGACCCCCCAACTTTCAGCTCCCCGGTCACCCTGTAATGTGCACCTGTGGCCCGCCAGACTGCAGAGCCTGTTACATCTTCCCTGAAGAGGACCAAGCCGCAGAGACACCGAGGGACAGGGCAAGGCACTGTGCTGCCCTCCAGGCCGCCTCTGCACTCTAGGAGGCTTCATTTCTCCACACACCCTCCCTCCCAGGCCACGTTCACGAATTCCTGGCAGTCCCAGGCCCAAGCGTGGTGGCCTCCACAGACTGCGAGGGAGGCTCAAAGGCTGTGGCATTTCCTCACCTCATCCTCTGCTGCTGGTATAAAGATATTACAGTATCGATTCCTGGCACCGCATGGCTTCCAGGTCCATTCATCACTGCCTGGGGCTGGAGAGCAATTATTGGGGTCATTGATTGTCCTTCTGCAGGAGCGTGGGCCCTGGAAGCCCAGGACCTCTCTGGAGAAAGGCAGGGCCCGGAGGAGTGCACCCAGCTTCCCAGACCCACCCAGGGGACCCCACAAAACCCCCTACGGCAGGTGGAAAGGCCTCAGGGTGGCTGGGCAGCTGGGCAGCTCTGGAGCACGTAGAGTTTCTGCAGCCCAGCACACGGCAGAGCTGACTTCAGACCTTGCTTACCGTGACTGGGGGTGAATGGCCGCTTGGCTGCAGGGTGGGCTGGCCTGTCTGGGCCACTCAGAGGTGTCCAGGCCTGCACCCTGAGCTGGCTTTCTCCCCACACTCCATCGTCCTGACCCTCATCAGAAGGTCAGAGCTCGGACCATGGAGCTCGAGGGCCTGGAGGAGGACTCGTTCCATGAGGGCATTGACAGTCGGGAGGAGGCCGCTCCTGCCACGCTATCCTCCTTTCAGGCCCATGACCCTGCCACACTCGGTCCTGCCTTCCCACTCTCACTCCCCTTTTGACCCTGTACACCAGGTCCCTGTCCCTGTGGCTCTCTTTTCTCAGACCTCAGCGTGTACCCCTCTCCTCTCCCACTCCCACGCTGCTGCCCTGAGCGCAGCCACACCCACAGCAGAGGATGGGCAGATGTGGCCACGCCGTGAGCCCACGAGAGTGGAAACGGTTTTGGTGAGTGTGCGGCAACCTCTACCACATGGGGTGTCTTGACTGGCTTTTCACGGCTGGTGCTGGGGAAAAAGAGAAGAAATGGGATCAGCACGTTTCTTTCCAAGGTTTGCAGACTGGGACCTGCCCTAAGTCAGGGGAGTCAGAGCACAGGCTCCCCAGAATAATGGGGTTTTTTCATGTGGTCCCCATGGGACTTGGCGGGCTGTGAAGGGGTGGGAACTGCAGTCCACCCTTGCAGGGCCACACGGTGCCATCTCCCACTGTCCTGCTTCCTGCGCCTTCCCAGCGCCTTTCACTGCTGTTGGGCAACCCTAGACATTGGGTGAGGGAGAGGGGGGACTGTCCCACTCGGCAAAGTCCTGAGGGCGCCTGTTCAGTGAATACACTATCTAAAGCCCTGAGCTGGGGAGAGGAGAAGGGATAGGCGAGGAGTGTAATCAATTGTTTCTAATTAAAATGGAAATAATAACCTTCCCGTGGGTGACGTGGGAATTCTGCAGCTCAGTTCTGGCTGAGGGCTACTTTCCGTGGTTGGAATTGGGGAAGGAATGGCCGATTCCCAGCTCCTGACAGGGCAGTGGAAGGCTCTGCCAGGGCAGCCCCGGCCTTCTGCGATGTCACCTTCACCGTCTCCGAGCATCTTCAGGGTGTGGGGCTCATGGCCTGACCCCTGGCCCTTGGGTGCCCAACAGAAAACAACAGAAAACGCCTAGGCCATCCTGCTAGCCCGCCGTGACCAGGTCTTCCATGTTAGGCCCTATTCAAGAGCACGGCCTATTGCTAACAAGAGGGTCTCGGATCTGACAACTCCTAGCCCCACCACCTACAACCCATCACCTGGGGAGGCCAAACCCTCCCTAAACCCTTCCTCTCTGCACACAAGGACCTCACTAGGAGATGGCAGCGGCTAAGAACCCAGGCTCAAGGTGACTACCAGGACATGCCTGCTGCTACTAGGCTAGGGAGGAGAAGCCACCTCTGCTTTTCAGGCCTGGGCCCACCAGCTTCTCCAGGACCGTGATTCCTCGTCCACCTCAAGGTCCCTCGTCTGCTGAGGCTTCAGGGGCTGTCACAGGGACAAGCTGCAGATCCATCGCTGCCAATGATGCATTCTCTGCGAAAATAAGGACCGGTCATTGTCAGCTCTCCCGGGGACGTTCCCCGCGCCGGGCTTGGGGCTGAGGCCTGCAGGGCTTTGTTATCATGATGTCGTTACCGTCGCTGTCATTCCTGGGACCCCAGCAGCTCCCTGAGATGAGCACAGTCATTATTGCCGTTTCACAGCTGCGGAAACTGGGGCAACAGGAGGTGAGCCAGGAGGCCTCCCAGGCAGTTTTGCCAGACACAGGATTCGAACCCCTGCTTGCTGATCCTCCAGCCATGCTCAAGAATTCCACAGGCTATAGCTATCTGGTCTGTCCTCCCAGCTCCAAGGCAGTGCTCCAGGGAGGGCTGCAGGGAGGAATGAGAAGGGAAGGAGGAAGGAAGAGCTGGGGGAGCCAAGGAGGGAGAGCGGCAGAGAGGAGGGGAGGGGGCCCGGCCTTCCTGGAGCTGCAGCCTGCATGCACTTCGTCTGCCCTGGCCACGCCGCTGGTCCAGGGACCTGTCTCCACCATGCCTGAAACATTCCATCATCTCTTCCCAGTGACCATCCCAGCCCAGTGCTTGGCACGCACTCAGAACCCTTTGACAGAAGAAGGAAGAAGGGAGGGACGGAGGGAGAGGAAGGAGAAGAAATGAACACGAGCAGACGTCCAAAGGCCAGGCTCCCTGGGCGAGCCCAAGCAGAGAGAACCTTGGCAGGTGCCTGAGGCCGCATGGGGATCTCCGCCTCCCGCCTCCAGCCCCAGCACCACCCTGCTCTGACTGCACCACCTGCAGCTTGGTAGGAGGAGGACAGAGGGAGGGAGCTGGGCAGGGCTGGTGCCTGGGACTGTTCTCAGCTCTGGCTTTGAGCCAGGGAGACGTCTGCCTTGCACAGGCCGTGCTGGACACAGTTTTGTCCCCTGAGCACCCCCACCCCTCCCACTCTATTGCTTCCCAGGTGGGAGTGGCAGCTTCGGGGCAGAAACAGAGCAGAGTGAGCCCCAGGAGACTAGGGCACCCTGAGGTTTGGGTGAGCTGAGCCAGAGACAGCCTCCTGGGGCTCCTGGGTCCTAGAGAGGAGAGTCCCCTGAGAGGGCCCCAGGGCCAGTTGCTGTGAGCCCAGTAGGTTTTCCGCCTGGTCTCTGAGCAGACAAGATCCCAGCAAGGCCAGCCCTGCCTCACTCCCCTCAACCTCCAAGGGCAGTCAGAAGGGGACAGAGGCACCACCACAAGCCTGCCACAGACCGAGCAAGCCAGAGCGCCTCACTGCCTTCCCTGCAGCTCTCCGGCCACAAGAAGAAGAGTCTGGGCTCTCCCAGGAGGCCTGGACAAGGACAGGGGTCAGGTGTCTCATCTGTGTGTATGAAGGACAACAGATTTGATTAGGCAGTCCTGCAACCAACTTAGAATTGATTTGGATATAAATAGATGGCACGAAACCCATCCTGGTGCACTGCAGGACCCAGCCCCTCCCCTCAGGGTCACACTGAAAGACGTGTGAAATTGTGTTCACTTTTAACCCAAGTAGTGCTATGACTCCTGACACAGATGGCCACAGTTAAGGGGGTCTCAGGACAAAGAGAGATGCAGCTGGACTCAAGCCAGGGTCCTCTCTGTCTATCTGCCTGTCTGCCTATCTATCATCTATCTCTCTATCTATTTATCTGTATCTATCTATCCAGCCATCTATCCATCTGTCTATCATCCGTCTGTCCTTCCATCTATCTATAGATCTGTCTATATCTATCCATCCATCTGTTCATCTATCCACTCATCTACCCATCCATCCATTCATCCATCCATTCATCCTTCTATCCTTCCATCTATCTATAGATCTATCTATCCATTCATCCATCCCTCATTCATTTATTCATCCATTCATCCAACCATTCATCGGTCCATCTATCTATTCATCTATCCATCCATCCAATTAGTTATCTAACCATCCATCTATCGATCCATCTATCTAACCATCCATCTATCAATCCATCTATCTAACCATCCATCCATCGATCCATCTATCTAACCATCCATCCATTCATCTATCCATCCATCTATCTATTCATCTATCCATCCATCCAATTAGCTATCTACCCATCCGTCTATCCATCTAACCATCCATCCATTCATCTATCTATCTATTATCTATCTATCGATCCATCCATCTATCTATCCATCTATCTAACCATCCATCCATTCATCTATCCATCCATCCATCTATTCATCTATCCATCCATCCAATTAACTATCTATCCATCTATCTAACCATCCATCTATTCATCTATCTATCTATCTATCTATATCTATCCACCTAGCTATCTAACCATTCATCTATCTATTCATCTATCCATCCATCCAATTAGCTATCCATCCGTCTATCTATCTAACCATTCATCCATTCCTCTATCCATCCATCCATCCATCTATTCATCTACCCATCCATCCAATTAGCTATCTATCCATCTATCTAGCCATCCATCCATTCCTCTTTCCATCTATCCATCCATCCATCCATCTATCCATCCATCCATCCATCCATCCATCCATCCATCCATCTATTCATCTATCCATCTATCCAATTAGCTATCTATCCATCCATCTATCTAACCATCTATCTATGTATCTATCTATCCATCCATCCATCTACGTATCTATCAATTTACCTACCTGTATATCTATGTGTCTGTCTGCCCTTCTTTCTATCATCTGCCTTTTCTCTGTATCATGTGAACTTTTTGTTCTTTTTCTGTTAAACTTCAAGGGTGTGGAGAGTTAATTATTCATGAGCTGCCAAGGCCTTTAGACCCATTGATTTTGTTTCTGGTTCCCCCTTGGATCTGGTACACGGATTCTGGTTTGATAGCATTAAGTCTTTTGAATAATTAATATGGTAATTTAACCTGAGCAGAATGAGCAAATGTTACCTTCTGCTTAGGGAATGGGAAAAAAAGAATTCCCTTACGGCAGTTTTCCCAAGTCTGTTAAAGTCACCCCAGCACTGGAGAACTGGCGTCTTTCTTACAGGAAGACACCTTCCAACTGTTCCCCCAGCTCCTCTTCCTGAAAAGAGGGAAAGCTGTGTATGTCTTTGTTCCACCCCGGAGTTTCAAAGGACCCTCAGGAGGCACGGACGTTTTGTATCAGGGAATCATTGTCAAGTATTTGGACTTAGCTATTGATGATCAGGATATTTTGTTTATGAGTTCCTTCTCCAGGGGCCACCCCTTTGTCTGCCTCTCCCAGCCAAGTACACTTGGGGGCCAGGAGGAAGTGACAAAGTCCGAGTTATTCTTAGTTTATGCATTTTTCCGGTTTCTACCAGACGTGTGTCTAAGATCAGACAGAGAGGAAAGTCCAACGATGGAAGACACAAGACGTGATGACAGAACTAAAACTCGAAAGCAGTAAAGAAAACCGACAGCAGAAACACTTTAACAGAAGACGTGGGAGGCCCCATAGGGGGACTGAGGAAGGAAGGAGGTGTCTCCTTCGGGGCCAAGGGTTGGGAGGCTGCAGGGCAGGGGCTGGCAATCTGCAGGCTGCACGCCCCCACTGACGGTAGTGAGCAGCCAGGTGGGGCGCTACCGACACATTGGGCCTGGCTCGCAGGAGGCTGGCCTTGCTGCCGCTGGTCCCTGCTTTCCTCCAGGTACTTCCCCTGCTGCTCCAGCTTGCAGGACCTCTCATGTATATTTCATTGACTGCACTTGGCATGTAATGAAAAGGTCACCTGCTTCCATCTCGGTGACACCGCTAGGCTGCCCGTGCCCCCGGTAGCACTTTTCTCTTCTCGTTCCTGGTATTATGTCTGACCCAGAGTAAATTTTTGAGTGATGAGTAATTGTGGATAAATGCCAATAAGATACATGAAAGAGGAAGGTGGAGGCCCCGGTGTGGTGTCCAGTCTCCCAGAGCACAGGGCTCTGCTGCCAGCCTTTTGAAGACAGTCCCACTGGGGAGGAACTTCAGAGCAGCCCCTTCCTCCAGTGTCTCCACAGGCTTGCAGTCCCGGAGATGCTCCACCCCCACCCTTGGGGAGACTGAGCTTCCTGTGATTATCTCGCTGGCTCCAATCACAACCGAAAGTGACCCAGATTGAGGGGCACAGTGGGCTGGGCCCTGGGTGAGTGCTTCACCTGCACTGTCTCATTCAGCCTTCAGGGGAGCTCCGTGAGCTCGGGGTTTGCAACCTGTGTATCAGCCCTCTAGGGCTGCATATCAAAGTACCACAGATTGGACGGCTTAAAACCACAGACCGATTCTCTTGCAGCTCTGGAGGCTGGAAGTCCTACATGGTGGTGTCCGCAGGGCTGGGTCCTCTGGAGGGTCTGAGAGCTCCCAGGTCTCTCTCCTAGTTTCGGGGCTTGCTGGCCGCCTTTGGCACCCCTGGGCCTGTAGACGCCTTGCTCTGATCTCTGCCTCCATCTTCACAGGTCTTCTCCCTGTGTGCCCCTGTGCCCGCACCTCCCTCTTTTCATGAAGACACCAGCATTGGACTAGGGGCCACCCTAAGGCAGTATGACCCCATCTTAACCCAGTTACATCTACAAAGACAGATCACATTCACAGGAACCAGGGGCCAGGACTCGGACGTCTCCTAGGGAAACACAATTCAGCCCTCAACCTCCATTTTAGAGATTTTAGAAACAAAGGCTCAGAGCCAAGGAGATTTCCCAGGAGCCGTGCCACTCACCAGCGGCCCCCGTTCTGGCCTTGCCCACCGCCCACACCCTTACTTGTGCCCTTTCTGGTTTATCGGGGGCACCCACCGTCCGGACCATCCTCCACGGCTTGGCATTCTGTCCTGGCTGATGATGAGTCTGGCATGAGTCTGGGGTCTTTTAGACGAGAACACGGTGGAATGGCGATGGTGCCTAAAGCTGTTCTCCACGGGTGGGCTCACAGGGCTGAGGGAGGGGATGGTGTGCTTCAAGGATGGATGAGGTAAGCAGGAGCTGCACCTGCAGCAGCAAACCTTCCTCAACTGCCGGGTACCGCACGGGGCATCCTCCCTGCGTGTGGGGCATCCCCAGAACCGCCCTGTCTGTCTCCAGGTGGGAGGAATGGGGCCAGTCTGGACACAGCAGTGGAGACCAGCCTTGAAGACCCCGTGGGGGAGATGAGGAAGGGGAGTCACTGGAGCGGAGGCTGCAGAGCATCTGAGGCCTGACTCCCGGGGTTTTCCATTTGAGTGGAAGAATTGCAGACCGTCCACGGAGAGGAATGCTGAAGCCGCGATCCACATGAGGTCAATGGGCCCGAACCGCAGGCCATTGAGCTTCACTCACGTCTCACAGATGAGGAAGCTGTGAGCCTGTTTTAAGAGCTGCCCACTTGAGGACCAGCAGGGCAAGCGGTGGAACCCCAGTTCTCAGAATCCCGGCTCCCGCTCCCGTCATTAATTTATCTCACGCGCTGATATGATGAATGTGTGTGGGTTTTTAAATTGTCATCAATTATTCCTCATTCTGCATAAAAATGATTAAAAATATCTTTGGAGGAAATGACCTCGTGTTAATCACTTGAATTCCCACAGCATTTTGTGCTTTACAGCACGTAAGCCTTGAGTCCCCACAGCGGCATCACTCAGTGGACAAGACTGGAGCCAGCACAGCCATCCCATTTTCACAGGTGAGAAAACCGAGGGTCAGAGGCATGGATGAAATTGTCCTAGGCAAAGAGCCAGGGTCCAGCAGGATCAGGGCAGAGGCCAGTGTCCACCCCACACCTGCTGTCCTTCCTACAGTGCTATGGGTTTCCTCTGCAAAGCCAATCCCACGGGCAGCATGACTGGCCCCAAATCCAGGCCACGGCCGCCCACACATGCATCTTCCCAACGACTTCTTCCACCGGCCTCCATTGACCTGGGCTTTGGCCATGCCGCGCACGTTCAGGAATCTCATCTCTTCAGTCCTGGCACCTTCAGCCAAGCACAACCCATGTGTGTGTCCAGACATGATGTAGCTGACAGCCGTGACCCCAGCCCATGAAATATACGTGCATTCCCTGAAATAAATCGTGTGGTTTTGTGGGAAATACGGCAGCCGAGTTCCGGCTGCTCCTGGGCCCCGATATCCTCTATCACTCACTCGAAGCAAGAATATCCTAATTCTGACTCAAAACTGTGAAAACGTAGGATGGGAAGGTGGAGCGGGGTGAGAGCTTGCACAGAAGAGGTGCCATTCATCACAGTAAAGGACCTCGGGCAACACGATTTATTTTCAGATTCCTCCTACCTCTGAAATAGGACCTGCCTTGGCGGGGTGGGCAGAGAGCGGGGCGGACGGAGTTCCCTGTGATCATGGCAGCACTTGGATAATTTCACGTCACCCGTCTCCAGTGCACACACACACACGTGTGCACACACACACGTACACTCACACTCAGAGCTGGCTATTGATTTGTGTCTGAGTCACTGCTGAGAGCAAAACTTTGTGTAGGGACAAAAGTGATGCAATACAGATGTTAAGACATGATTCCACCTTGTCTGCCCCAGACCCACACGCCATGTGCACACACACACACACATACACACCACAATCCTGAAGTACCCAGGATTTGATGGTGAAGTACCCAGACCCACAGCCCATGTGTGTGCACACACACCCACACACACTGACACTCACACACACACACACATCACAATCCTGGTCCACTTGATGGTGAAGTACCCAGACCCACAGCCCATGCGCACACCCACACCCACACACACACTCACACACACACTCACACACCACAATCCTGGTCCATTTGACGGTGAAGTACCCAGACCCACAGCCCATACACACACACATACCCACACACACACTCACACACACACTCACACACACACTCACACACACACTCACACACCACAATCCTGGTCCATTTGACAGTGAAGTACCCAGACCCAAAGCCCATGTGCACGCACACACACTCTCACACACACTCTCTCACACATCACAATTCTGGTCCATTTGATGAAGTACCCAGACCCACAGCCCATGTGCACACTCACACCCACACACACACACACTGCAATCCTAGTCCATTTGATGGTGAAGTACCCAGACCCACAGCCCATGTGCACACACATCCCTGCACACACACACACACTCACACACACACCACGATCCTGGTCCATTTAATGGTGAAGTAAACTTGCTCATCTTTGAGTCCAGCCTCTACTCAGTGGTGTGACTTTTTTTTGGCTTCTCAATCGATTAATCAATAGTGAGCACCGATGGATGTCTTCTCTGCACTGGGAACCCGATGGGCTCCAGTGTGCAACACGGAGTCCCTGCTCTTCAGGACCCCAGCTTGGGAGAAAGTGAGGCCAGGTGAGAGCATGAAAACAGCACACAATTAAAACAAACATTTTCCAAGACACAGGCTTTGTGGCGTGCACATCACAGGGACTCAAGCAATGGGTTGTGTTGGGGGGCACCTGGAATCTCTTTTGCACAGGAAAGTGGGCAGGGGGCCGCTGCCTCCAAGGCCTCCCCACACATCAGTTCATGCAGAGCACACGGTCCAGGGATGCTGGTTAGCCCCCACAATCCCGCCGGCCTCACCCGCAGGGGCTCCCAGGGCCCTTGGTCCCCAGCTGCTGGAGAGGGACAGGGGTCATGCTGCCTCCCTGGCAGCTGCGTTGGGAGAGGACCTGGCCGGTGCTCTGTAAATGTTGGCGGACGATGAAACCGGCTCCTGCAGCCTGCTGATTTTTCTGCGTCCAGCGCCAGGGCATGGATGGGAGCTGTCAGAGGATGATGAGCCAGTGTCTTCTGGCACAAACCGGGGAGCTCGGAAAGATGGTTTACAATCTGCAGCAAGGGGATGTTTATTTATCTATCTATTTACGCCCTGCCTTGTTCAAAAAGGATTTAAGGAAGCTTATGAAGATACACAAAGGAGAACAAAGAAACACAGATGAGAAGGGGTGGGAGGATGAAGACGAGAGCGGCAAGGAAAGGGAGGGTGGCTAGCAGGTGCTGCCCAGAGGCCAGGGCTCCGCCACCCTGGGAGCTGTGATGCCCGCAGGGACTCAGAGCCACCCTTGGCCTCTCTGAGCTCACTGCCAGGGGACTTTGTTTCTCAGGCTGGGACTTCTTTGGTTTCTTAGAATTCTAATGTGTTGTCCGTGCACGCACACACCCATGCACACAGGCATCCACACGCATGCACAGCCCCCACACACCCCACTGACGAGGGGGCCTCCCGTTGGGGCCTGGGTGTTATCAACGCACAGAGGTACCAGCTGTGATTGGGAAACTCCCGTGGTTCAAAGTCCTGCCGACCTAGCCTGGGGTCTCTTGCTGGTTGGGTGGTCTTGAGCACACTGTTCCAGTCGTAAGCCCCTTAGAAGGGCACAATCCCCTCACTCAGCCCTGTGAGCCCACCCACGGAGGGAAGCTTTAGACACCATCAGCATTCCGCTGTGTTCTTATCTAAAGGGCCCCAGACTCATGCCAGGCCTCAGTATGAACAGGTGCTCATCCATCACCTTCACACCAAGCCCACTTCCTTTTTTTTTTTGAGACGGAGTCTTGCTCTGTCGCCCAGGCTGGAGTGCAGTGGCCGGATCTCACCTCACTGCAAGCTCCGCCTCCCAGGTTTACGCCATTCTCCTGCCTCAACCTCCCGAGTAGCTGGGACTACAGGCGCCCGCCACCTCGCCCGGCTAGTTTTTTGTATTTTTTAGTAGAGACGGGGTTTCACCGGGTTAGCCAGGATGGTCTCGATCTCCTGACCTCATGATCTGCCCGTCTCGGCCTCCCAAAGTGCTGGGATTACAGGCTTGAGCCACCGCGCCCGGCCAGGCCACTTCTGTTCACCCCCTCCCTCCTTACTGCGGTGGCTGGCATGGTGCCCCTGAAAGGACAAGTCCATACCCTAAGCCCTGGAACCTGTCAATGTGACCTTCTTGAGAAAAAGGGTCTTTTCAGGTGTGGTTAAGAGAAGGATCTGGAGATGAGATTATCCTGAATTCAGGATGGCCTTGAATCCAATGACGGGTGTCATTACAAGACACAGAGAGGACACAGACACGCAGAGGGAAGACGCCCAGGTCAAGGACAGAGGTAGAGATGGGGGAGGAGGCAGCCAGAGCTGAGAAACCTCTGGGGCCCCAAGAGGCTGGAGGAGGCCACCAGGGAGCCTCCTGGGAGCCTCAGAAGGAGCGAGGCCTGGCCCACACCTTGATCTCAGACGTCTCATCCCCAGAATCATAAGAGAATATATCTCTGTTGTTTTAAGCCACCCATTTTGTCATAATTTGTTAGGGCAGCCACAGGGAACTAACAGGCATCCTTAGCATGTTATTTATAAAGTAATAAGCACCAGAAACCCACCGGCGCTGTGGGGCTGTGTGCTGGCAGCAGCCCGCACCGAACCAGCTCCTGTGTTCTGCTCTCCTGCAGCCCGCACCGAACCAGCTCCTGTGTTCTGCTCTCCTGCTCTCCCACCCAAGGTCATCCGCCTTCCAATTTGTCGTTTTTGCCAATTAAAGGGATGTAATTGCATCCCCCGTGACTTTGACGCGCCCTCCGTGGCCGCTGGTGGTGGGAGGGTGTCTGGGCCCTCCCGACTGCGTCTCCCTGCAGAGCAGCTCAGCCTCTTCCTGCCCTTCCTTTCACGGGGCCCTTAGCGTGACGCTGTCTGCGCACTGGGGCGTGGATCTTCCTTCATTACGTTTGCAGAAAACACCTTCTCCCAGTTTGTCACTGGTCTTCTCACTTTCGTCTGATGAACAAAGTTCACATAAGGTGCAAGATTATGAGACAATGAATGAATGATTTTCAGTCCCCATTTTCCCACTCAATTACCCCCTGACCCTCTGGGCATGCCGCTTAAACTCAGAGGAACCCAGGTTCCTCAACGTCAGCAGAGTCACCTGGGCCTGACCCTCCCTCGGCCTCCCCGGCCTGACACTGACGCTGTAAAATCCCCTGCTTCCACCTGGGGAAGAACCGGGAAGATTACACGGGCTTCTGACACCAAGCAAATTCTAAGCCTTTTTAAATCCTTCCTGGAACAAGACGGAGTATAAATAAGTAAACAGTTCCAAAGCGATTTCCATCTACCCTCCTCCAGCTGGGAATGTTTCAAGCACCCTGGCCCACAGCACCCGAAATTGTTGCGCCTGCCTGGGCGCCCCTCGGTCTTGCACAGAGGAACCCAGGCCCTCCCGGGTGCCCAGCTCTGCAGCTTGGGAGCAGCACTGTCTCCGCAGCCTGCCGCCGGGAGCAATTCAGCTCTGCAAACAAGTAATCTCTTTATGGCCTGTTTCATTGTGAATCGTCACCAGACAACTATTAATCTTCAATCACACTTTTATCAAGTGTTTGTTTTTTTTTTTCCTCTCTCTCTCCCCAAGACTGGGAATATCAATATAGCAGCTGTCACGGGTCGTTACCAACCACATCTTCCCCGCTATTATGGCGAAATAAAGCCGGATAGCGAGAGACTAGGGGCCCGGTCCAATCGACAGCTTATCTGGGCATCCGAGGGAGCCGGCGGTGCAATGATATTGTGCTGTCAGATCTGGGTATGTATCTGCTCCACGAACAAAGGTGGCGACCGGCATGACAGATGGGCTGCCAGTCTCTGCGGAGCCGCCTCCCGCGGGCAGCCACGCTCGGTGCCCACACAGACAGGCGGCCCCACGTGCATCCTTCCATGCCCGTCTCAGACCAGGGCAGGGGATCTTCTGGGAGGAGAGGACAGATAGGGAACATGGGGAACTGGACAGACGGCAGTCTGGGTGGCCTCTGCCACCCTTTCAACCACCCCACAGCGCCTCTCGGTGGCAGATGAGCAAAGAGAGTCGGGCACGGCTCCTCTCTCAGAAGCCGCTGCAGGGGTTCAGTGAGACAGAAAGAGCCCCGGCACACGCAGGAAGCAGGGCCAGAGTGAGCAGTCGGCGTGCAGGAGAGGAAGAGGGACGGCAGCGGGGGCCATGGAGGAGGTGTTAAGGAGTCAGGAGTCCCTGGGGTCATGGTGGCCGGCCAGGCTGGGGGAGCCAGGAGGCACTTGGCCCTGGGCTCTGGCAGGGCTGGAGTGCTCGGCACAGCAGGGAGGGTGGGCTTGTCTCATGGGGCTGCCACAGCACCAGCTGGGTAGCTGACAGGGGGTCCTTACTGTCTCCCGGCTCCGGGGGCCAGAACGCTGAGAGCAAGCTGCCGGCAGGGTGGGTCCCTCTGGAGACTCCGGCCGGGATCTGCTCCAGGCCACCGCTGCCTTCCAGCCATCCCTAGCTTGGCTCCTGGACACACTGTCCTGTCTCGGCATCTGTGGCTACTTGGTGCGCTCCCTACATGCGCTCAAACTCCCCCTTCTTATAAAGACACAGCCACTGGATTAGGGTACAACCACATCCCTAGTTTGACGACATCTGCAAAGACCCTTCCAACTCAGGTCCTATTCACAGGTTCTGGAGGTTTGGACGCCAATCAATTTTTGGGGGGACACAATTCCACCCACAGCAGAGAGCCACTGACTGTGCCCCAGGTGCTGTCCTCAGGGTGAGAAGGGCTTTCCCGGAGCCTCCTCCACCAGCTGACCTCAGTCTCTGCTAAGGCCCAGCACAGGCACCCTCTCCCCCACTCCAGGAACCTGCTCTGCCCGTCCCCAGTGGGAGCCCTGGCTCTCTGCTCCCTGCATTCCCTCCAGCCCACGTCATTGTCAGCTGCACCGTCCTGTCTCCGTGTCCTGAGAGCCGCACACGGGGAGTGGAAACGACACCCACGGGGACCAGACAGGTGCAGCCCAGGCCCGGAGAAAGGGAGCGGGGAGGACGAGCGCAGAGGGCCACCGAGTCTGCTCCTGGAGTCTGCAGAAAGCTCAATTTAAGAAAGTCACATGGCAGCAACACAGAACACGGTGTCTGAGGGCCACAGGCAGCCCATGGACAAGGGGGCTTCAACCTTGAGGGTAAGAGAGAAAGAGAGAGAGAGACTGAGAGGGAAAGAAAGAGAGAGAGAGGGAGGGAGAGCAAGAGAGGGAAAGAGAGAGAGGGGGAAGAAGAGAGAGAGAGAGGGACACAGAGAGAGACAGGGACATAGAGAGACAGGGAGAGAGAGAGACAGGGACATAGAGAGACAGGGAGAGAGAGAGACAGGGACATAGAGAGACAGGGAGAGAGAGAGACAGGGACATAGAGAGAAGGGGAGAGAGAGGGAAAGCGAGAGAGGAAGAGACCACACTAAGACAGGGAGACGGGAGTCGCTTTTCTCTCTCCTGTAGATCTCCAGCTGCGGTCAAATGCATTGAACCCTTGGACCAGAGGCCCCGACAGAGGGGTCTGAGATTCCCCATGAGTGGACAGGAGTCTGCCTCACACCAGGGCCTGGGCTGAGTGCGGGTGCCGGGCACACCCAGCCACCTGCCCAGAGCCTCAGGCCCTCAAGGGGGACCCCAGCCTGCTTCTCCTTCCTGTGGAGGGTGGTGCCTTCTGCAAACACAGTCTGCCTGCTGGACTAAGATGGGGCAGTCCTGAAAAGGTGAAGAGGGCGGGGCTGGAGAACACAGCCAGAAGTGGGGCCTGTCCCCTGCAGATGCTGAGCATGGAGCTTCCCCACTGCGCTCAGACACCGTCTCAAGAGTCGTTCCCAGCACAGCTCTGCAGCCAGCCACAATCCGTCAGTCAGTCCGTGGGGCCAATCCATTTGCACCCCATACCCCACATTATCCAGTGAGGGCCGACGGCTGCAGGGAATGCAGGCCAGGAGAGGGCCGTGCACAGCAAACAGTGTGTGCTGAGACCCTGGGCTGTCCCCGCTCTGGAGCCCACGTGCAATTGATTTGAGCAGGGCCACAGGGCAGGCAGAGAGGGCTGGACGTGCAGAGGCTGCAGGAGCTGGGAGGCCTCTATGGCTCGAGGCGGTGCTGCTGAGCAAGGCCATTGTACCTGAGCAGTAAGGGCCCCCGGGGTGTTTGGGTGGGACACAGGCAGGCAGGACACATCCTGGGAAAAGAGCAGGAGGGTGGATGGGCCCGGTGGGCTCAGACAGTCAGGACTCCCAGTCACAGGACAAGCAGAGGGACCCTTGGAAGCCAGGCCTAGTGGCACTGCCCACCCCTCCGAGGAGCTGTTCCAGTCTCCAGGGCAGGGAGATGTTGGATTTGCTCTTGTTCCGGCAGCAAAACGTCCCTGAGGGTCTTGGCCAGTGACACATGAAGCCCAAACGCACCACTGCCCAAAACCGGGACAAGCTCCCTCCACCTGCCAGTCACTTCTCGCTCCATCAAACTGTAATTCCCACAATTAAGCCACTGCCCCAGGCAGATGGACTCTGATGTGGTCATGGCCAGCTCACGGCCTGCTGGAAGCAGCAAGAGGGGCAGATGCCGGGCAGGTGCCTGGTGGGAATCCCCACCCAGACACACAGAGGCAGCAGGAGAGCAGTATTTCGGAGAGGGGAGCTGGGTCGCCAACACCTGGGCCCAGACCCGGCACTCTTAGCAGCTCAGGCCCTCAGGGGTCCATCAGCTCCTCCATCTGCGGACGGAAACCTGTCCACTCACAGTGCGGTTGCAGGCCAGGAACTCACTCCACGGACCTCGGAGCCCAAACAGGAAGGGGCTGGAGAGAGACCTGGCCCCACGTGGAGGCCAAGTGAGTACCTGTGGCTCAGCAGGGCATGGGCCACCTCCCATCTGTCCCAGAACAGTCCCTTCCCAATGCTATCCGGAGTCCAATCCACCCAGAGAGCCTTGTGTGAGTTCTGTCCCCTGGAAGCGATGGTGCCAACTGCAGAGGGGACACTCTCACACTCACTCTGTCATACACTCATCCCTCACGCCCGGATGCCCACCCAGGCCTGGGCCCCCTCGCTCAGCTGTGGACTCCTCAGGAAAGGTTGGAGCCTCCACCTGGCGCAGCCAGGATCCGGATACCAGGCATGTGGGTCTAAAGGCACCCCCACCTCAGCCAGCACTACTGAGTGGGGCTGCTCCAGGGTCGGTCGGCCCAAGGCGCAGGGCCCAGCTTTGTGGACCAGCCTCAGACCCCAGAACTCCCAGACCCCCAGACCTAGACTTCGACCAAGACCATGCCGGTCTGTGTGCTGGGGGTCGGCAGCCTCCAACCTCTAGGAAAACACGAGTCTGCCTTCCCCCCATGCCTTCCCACCTATAGCCATGACCTGGCTACAGGCCACTGGCAAGCCCTCTGCAAAGAGTCTGTCCGGAGCCAGGGTTTAGGGGCTCTGGGCCCCCCAAGGTCCACCTGAGACCAGCTCCATTTGGGGGCTGGCCGGCTGCCTCTCCCCTCATCTGTCTGTGTTCCCAGGAGTCCAGCAGGACACAGAGTCTGGGCCGGGTCTGGCTCCATCTCCCATTCCAGGGATGTCATCAGGTCCAATGGGCTCTGAGGAGGCCTGGGGGGCCTCAGGGAGGGGCCAGCTAAACCTCAGGGTCGAGACCATGGGAGCTTAGTGTTGGGAATCAGATGTCAGCGACTGTGGGGGACTGTGAGGACACCGCCCTGACCAGGCAGCAGGGCCTCCTGCCTCATGGGCCCTGGGAGGCTGCTGGAGCTTGAGGATTCAGAGGTGTCCCGGCTGCTCTTCACCTCGCCCTCCCAGACACAGCCTAAGGACAGACAGACGCCATCCAGCTCGGCGGCCCTGCACGTCTTCAATGCAGGGCCCTTCCGTCCAGGATTCCACTCAACCCCGACTCAGGTCCAGCTGGCTGTGCGGCAGACCTCGTGTAGCACTGGTTCCAGACACACCCAGACGAGCTGCAAAGTGTGAAGAGCTGAAGCTGTCCCTGGGGAGACGAGAGCCAGTGCCTGGGCTTTACGAGGCTCCAGCTGGATTCAAATCCATGTCCAGCCCCAAGACTGAGCTCAGTACCTGGAGCCCTATCCACCCACCACTGAATATCCAGCTACCACACACCATCCACTCATCCACCCACCTACGCACCACCAAACATCCACTCACCACACCATCCACTCATCCACCCACCTACCCACCACCAAACATCCACTCACCACACCATCCACTCATCCACCCACCTACCCACCGCCAAACATCCACTCACCACACCACCCACTCATCCACCCACCTACCCACTGCCCAGCATCCACTCACCACACCATCCACTCATCCACCCACCTACCCACCACCAAACATCCACTCACCACACCATCCACTCATCCACCCACCTACCCACCGCCAAACATCCACTCACCACACCACCCACTCATCCACCCACCTACCCACTGCCCAGCATCCACTCACCACACCATCCACTCATCCACCCACCTACTCACCACCAAACATCCACTCACCACACCATCCACTCATCTAACCACCCACCCACTGCCCAGCATCCACTCACCACACCATCCACTCATCTAACCACCACCAAATATTCACCCACCACCCACTGACAATCCACCATCTACTACCCACCATCTACTCATTTACGCATCCACCAACCACCCGTCACCCAAAGGTTATCCACTTGCCATGCACCCAACACTGACTAGTCACCCACAAGCAACCATGCCCCACCTACCACCCACTCACCAACCACAACCCACCACCCACCACCCACCATCTACCCACCAGCCCCTATTGAACCACAAACCATCACCCACGACCCAGTCACCAACCACCATCTACTATCCACCATCCACTTACCAGTTTCTACCCACTCAAAACTGACTACCCACTCACCACCATCCATTCACAAGTGACCCACCACCTACCATCCACCACCATCCACCCACTATCATCAACCACCTACCACAAACCCACCACTCACCCTCTATCCACCACCCATCATCCACCCAAAACTCACTACCACAATCACCATCCACCATCCATCCATCCACCATCCACTATTCACCATCCACCATCCACTATCCACCACCATTCACCATCCACCATCCACTCATTCATCATCCACCATCCACCATCCACCATCCACCATCCACCACCATCCACCATCCACCCATCCACTATCTACCACCTACCATTCACCATCCACCATCCACCATTCACCCATCCACCATCCACCATTTACCCATCCACCATCCACCACCCACCATCCACTCATCCTTCAACCACTCTCCACCCAAAATTTATCCACCCACGTCTACCACACAACCATTATCCCCCATCCACTGACCACTCTCTACCCACCATCTACCCACAAACCACCCACCCAAAACCCACCATCCACCCACCAACTGTCAATCCACCATCCACCCACACACCCACCATCCACCCACATATTAATCCACCCCCTGTCACCCACCGACTGACCACCCACCATGACCGACCTCAGTCCACCATCAAACCACCACCTACCACCCATCCACTACACACCCCCACCCTCCATCACCCACGCAAAATCCACTATCCACCCTCCAACCACCAACAACCCACAACCCATCGCCCACCCACACATCCATCCATCCATCCACTATCCACCCACATCTGCCACCCTTCCAGACCACCCTGTTCATCACCCACCATCCACTCTTCCACTCACCATCCACCCGCTATCCACCACCCACACACTCACCATCCATCAGTCCACCCTTTGCCCACCATCTGCTGTTCACCTACCATCCACTCATCCATTCAGCATCCACGACCCACCCACCCAAGATTCACCCACTATTCACCTTCTACTCACCAAACACCATCCACCATTCAACCACCATCCACCACCCACCCATTCACCATTTATTCACCCACCCATCATTAACCATCCATCCACCATCATCTATTCACCTTCCACCCATCCACCCATCCACCATCCACCATCCATCATCCACCATTCACCATCCACCATTCACCATCCACCATCCACCATCCACCATCCACCATCCACCCAGTCATCATCCATCATCCACCATCCACCATTCACCATCCACCATCCACCATTTACCATCCACCATCCACCCACTGTCTACCATCCACCCACCCACCATTCACCATCCACCATCCACCATCCACCCACTGTCTACCATCCACCATCCACCATGGACTACACTTCCACCTTTTCACCCTGGCTGCATCCATGTCCATACCTGGTTGTCTTTCCTCCCCCCAATCTGTCCATTGGCTATTTCTCCAGTCATTTGTCCATTCATGTTCCACCATCCACAACACTTCCGTCAATTTCTATGCTGAACTTTCATCACCATCCTCCATCCACCCACCCATCCATTAAATGATTTTTTTTTTTTCCAGCAGGTTCTGGACACTGTATTAGGTCCTGGGGATTAGAAAGATTAACGAGAAGTGGTCCCTGATTACTCAGTCTCCCCTTTTCCCATTCACCACTGAATTAAATCCAAACATGCTCATCTGGCATTTGAAGCTCTCTGTGCCTAGGCCTAAGTCTTCCTATCTAATCCCTCCTAATGTCAAGCTGGACCCCTCACTCTCCCCTAAGTGCACGCTACCCCTTCTTGCTTCCAAGCCACTGCCCACACTGTGTCCTCTGTCTGATGTGCTTTTTCCCTGCCATCTTTCCCTATCAGGGTTCCCCTGTGTGCCAATCCCCTGCTGCAGAGGCACCTCCTCCCGGGAGGCTTCCCTTGTTTCCTTCTGACAGTGATGGTAGAGGCCTTGGTCTGCCCCTGCCCCGAAGAAGGCCTGGCTCTTCAGTAGGTGCTTTGGGAACGACCTTCCTCACCTCTCACATGGCGCTGGAGCCTTGTGGGTTGGAGCTGGGGTCTCATCTGCAGCCACCGGTGCAAGGGATTGGACCCTGCCCTGTCCCTCCCTGGCTATGACCTTCAGGGAACTTTCTGTCTGAGGCTCGGCCCCTTTGTCCTGGAACTCGTGGCGGGCCCGCAGGGGAGGTGGAGGAGGAGCCTGGCAGGAGAGAACAGGGCTGTCACACCGACCTGGACTGGGAGCCCGGCCTCCGCTGCTGGCTGCCCTTGGTGAATTGAGCCTCAGTTTCTCACCCAGCAAATGGGAAAGCCCCAGTGGGAGGCGCGAGGCTGGCTGTGGAGCTGCCGCGTCATGTGTGGGCTCCTCGCGGCTTGGCTCCCCCTTTCCTTAGCCCCGCCCCACTGGGCTTCTATTTCTCTTGCTCCTCCCAGCATTCAACACAAGGAGGCCCTGCGGCCCTGCTGGGTGCGGAGGCTGTTACCTGTGCACCCTTGCCCCTCTCCACACACCCACCTAGCTGGCCCCGCTGGCTCCAGGGTCCTTCAAAGTCAACTCCCCAATGAAGGTGCCGTGTTAACAAGTGTGGACACCATGTTCCCCATGAGCTCTGTGGCCTTGGGCTGGTTGCTTTACCTCCTAGGCCTCAGTTTACCCCTCTGTGAAAGGAGCATAAAGCTGCCAGGTCCCTGGCGCTCCCCCGAGAACTCATCAAACAAGGGCTGGTCTGAGGCCAGCCTAGCAGATGCAGCCCTTCAGGCCAGGTCAGGAGCAGCCCTCCACGTCCTCCTTCCTTCCGACGAGTAGGTGAGACCCCCAGACAGCAGGCGGCCTGTCTGCCTCCCCACCTTTGAGGAGCCTTCCGTGATACGGTCCAGTGACCAGGGGCCTATCGGGGGCACTCTGACCACCCCAGCAGCTCTGCCTCAGATTCACTGCACCTTCTGTGCGGGACAGGGATTCATTTAGCAGCCACGACAGCCATGGGGTGGGTACGGTTAGTGTCCCCACTCTACAAATGGAAAATTGAGGCCCCACCAGTCCCCGCACATGCTCTGAGCACCTGTGCCATCCCCACAGGGCCTCTCCCTGCCTCTAGGGGCCTGGGGCATGCAAGCTGGGCCCGGAGTGGAAAATCAGCCCAGGTCCCTCTGAGAAGGGAGCAGACGGCCCTGGGGTCACTTCTCACACATGTAGCCCAGACCCTGGTGTGGGAAGTGACTCTCCCAAGGTCCTGAAATGAGCCCCAGCAGGACCCAGAGGAGGACGGGGGCTGCCGCTTGCTCCATCCCCACCTCCCCCAAAATGGGGCTGGAAGGGCCTCACCTCACCCTGTCCTCCGGGTCGCCTCACCCCATCCCTCCGCCGTCCCCCGGGTCACCTCACCCCGTCCCCTGGGTGCAGTTGGGACAGTCACAGGAGGGGCCTTTTCCTTTGTTTCAAAAGATTCTTGCTTCATCTCTCAATCTGAGGTCTTTATTTCCACACAATTATTCAGGATTTAGGAGCAACTTCCCTGCCCTGCCTGCATCTGTGGCCATCTGGTCTCCAAGTCTTCAGTGTTCGTGGGACACCAGGGATGCTCACAGGATGGACGAGGGCCACCCGCCCCCTGAGGTACCCTGAACATCTCTTCTCTGGGCACTGGGTCCCCCACCTCTCATAGGCTTCAGGGCCCCACGAAGGGTAGGGCAAGGCAGCGCACAAGTCAGGGTGCCACCGGTGGGGACCCCAGCCCAACCAGAACCCTCCACCTGGGATCACCCAAGGGACCACATAGCCCAGGTTGGCGACTCAAGAACCAGGGGCACAGGTGGGGGCGAGGGGCTCCTCTGCACATGGGAAAGAAGCCCCAAGTCACAGGACACCTCTCTTGCCTTCCCACCATCAGTGGCTCCCCAGCACCCTGCCAGGGCTGGCTGCCTTCCTTCCTCCACTGCCTTTGCTCCTGCCGTCCTTCTCCCCACATCTGAAGCTGCTCACCCCAACAGCTGTGTCCCAAAGAGGCAGGGCTGGACACGTTTTTTCTGTAGAGGGCTGGGGAGGAATCACTTTCTGTTTTCCAGGCCAATCTTTGTCATGTTTATTCAAGGCTTGTGTTAGTCCTTTCCGCTGCTGTAACAAAATCCTGAAGACTAGGCCCTTCAGAAGCAACAGAAATGTGCTTCTCTCTGTTCTGGAGGCTGGAGGGCAAGATCAAGGCGCCAGGAGGATGGGTGTCTGATGAGGGCTCCTCTCTGCATGCAAGACAGTGCCAGGCCACTTCATCCTCCTGAGGGGGCGAACGGGCATCTCACAGGGCAGGAGGGACCTAAGGGCAGAAGGGGCAGCCAGGCTTCCCAGCCCTTCTCAAGGGTTAAGCCCACCTTTGAGGGCAGGGCCTCCTAAACACCTCACCTCTTAATAGCATCTCATTGGTGATGAAGTTTCAACACACGAATTTAGGGGAATGTCCAGACCCCAGCAGAGACCCGAAGCAGCTGTAGACGAGGTGTGACAAGTGCTGGTGGCTGTGTTGGAATGAAACGTCACTTCCAAAGGAGGCAGAGCCTGGATACAGCCCAAGATCCCCTCCGGTAGGGACCCCCATCCCAGGGACTCTCAGGGGCTCCGGGACGAGCTCATTTCCTGCCTGGTGTCTGAACAGAGGCACTCAGGAGCTGCGCAGCTCCCCCTGCACACCCCCAGCAGCTGACCGGTGGACAGGCGCCCTCTCCTCTGCCTTGTGCCAGGAGCGTCTGCCAGGCAGGGCTCTCCCTCCCACATGGTGGCTGGGCACCCTGGCCTTGCGGCCAAAGTCTCCAATTATCCAAGGAAGGAGCATTGGCTTCAGGGCCCTGGTCGTTCCTTAGGGGAAGCCCAGAGCACCCAGCCCTGGCCCAGAGTAGCCTCTCCTGTGCGTGGGAGCAACTGACCCACTGCCAAATTCCAGAGCCTTGGTGCAGAGGGCAGTAGTCAGACTCCTCCTCATGACCCAGCCTCCAGCAAGACCCTACACGTCTGGTGCCCACTGCTCCAAGCCACAGGGTCCTGGATTCCTGGGTACAAAGACAAATAGAGCCTTGGAGGAGACCCCACAATACTCCCCATGCAGCTGAGATCCAGGTTGGGGAGGAACACACAGGAGGCCAGGTCACCGCTGACCTGGGGCCATTCAGGTGCTGAGAGGCCAGGAGGCACCTCCTCCAAGCAGGCTGTGGGGCCTGCACCCTCCTCCTGCCCCCACATGAGTGGGCTTGGCCAGGAGAACCTCGGGACTGCCCGAACCCCAGACACCACAGCACCTGCATCTGCTCTGTCCACACCCATGAGCTCGGGCAGCACAGCCTGGGTGGGAAGCGCCACCTCCCTTGCCTGTGGCCAGCTTTGTGTGACTCACAGCAGCCGCCATCTCCCACCTCGCCGTTCCTCCTGCCACCACGTCTCCCCTCTGCCCGGGTTGTGAACTCACCCCACCTACAACCACGGCCAGGGTTTCTGTTGATTTTCTGTTTCCCACCACACATGGATCTCCAAGAGGACAGGGCCAGGTCTGTTCCCAGTGCAGCGCCCAGCACACCACATGTGGACACTAAAGGGCTGCCAAGTGAAGGAAGGTGCCGGCGGAAGCTGCTCTCGCACAAGGCGGAGACACACACTCATGCATGCTGGACGCTGTCCGAAACGCCCCACCCATTCAGCTTATCACCAGCCCGGCAGGCCTCTGACTTAGCTGCCCCAGGGCCCCTCAACTGGCCTGTAGGGGTGGAGAGAGCGGGCAGCCATGGGAAAAGATAGGGGGGATCACGGCGCAGAGACGGCAGCACTGCCTAGAACACCGTCTGCCCGTTTCCGGCCTCTGCAAACCCTGTCACCGCTGACTGGATGCCAACGCCCACTCGCTGGCTGGGACACAGTCCCCGCCCTTCCAGAAGACAGTGTCTGCCAGCCAAGCCAGCCTTCAGCTGCCCAGCAGGAGGCCCCGGGGCAACGCCTCAATCTAGCCCCCAGCCCTTTGAGAATCTCACCTGGGGACACACTCTGGGGGCTGCGTCCACCTGTCGGGCCCCACACACATCTTCATCCATTGCAGCCGAGAGAAAAACACGGAATCCCAAAGTCGGAGGGAAACTGGAACGGGACACAGCACACAGGCTCGGGACAGGGGACACCTGTGTGTGGGACCCACTGCTGCCACCCACCAGCCGTGCGGCCCTGGGGATCCCATCACCCTCTGTGCCTCGGTGTCCTCGTCTGCAGTGGCGACTGCCTCCAGGGACCTGCTGGGATAGAGCGGCGGCGTGCATGGAAGGGTCCTTTGTGAGCTCCACGCTGGGCCGGCAGCTGGAGGGAGCGGGTGGCTCTCACCAGGCTCCTGCGGAATCGCAGGTAACTCTCCCTCTCAGGAGAACCCGGGGGCACCGAGCTGCGGCTAGGAGCCGGGCTCATGTGGAATCACAGGCAGGGCCGTGTTATCTTCCCTTTCTGAATGCAGAAACTCAGGCTCACAAAGGTCACATTCTCTGCTCAGGGTCAGACAAGGCTGTGTACTGCTCAGGCTTCCACTATGACGACGCTTTGTAACAGGTAACCTACAAACTGTGATTACAACAGACCAAGCTTCCTTTCTCCCAGGTCTGCAGGGGAGCCCGGCCCTCGCTCCAGGCCCCTGTGCACTCAGGTCTGCCCCATTGTCTCTGTCCTGGGACCCGTGGCTGCCAGGCTGGCTCTTCTCACGGTGGATGACAGCAGTGTGGACGCCAGGCCAGACAATCAGGCCAGGGGACAGCCCCCATCATGCCTGACAGCCGTGGGTCAAAGCCACTCACGTGGCTGAGCCCAGCGTCAGTGATTCAGGAAAAAGCGCTTTGCCTCCTCCGGCAGGAAGCATGGGCACAGTGTGAAGTGCAGTCCAGACACAGCGAGGGAGTGGAAGGCTGCGGACTGGACGCTGCCCAGCCCTGGTAAGGACACAGCCAAGGGCCAGATGCACGTCTGCTTGGCTCCAAGAACACTTTTTCCTCTGAACCAAGGCTCCTCTGAACTGTGGTTACGCCTCGGCTCAGAGGGCGCTGAGACTTGAACTCTGCCCCCAGGTTCCAGGGGGCACTCTGCCACTCCCCACAGCTTCCATGGAACACTCTGCCACCCTCCACAAGAGCCCCTGCAGCCAGCAGCACGCTGAGGTCTGCACCTGCCGTCAGTGCCCCCCAGGTCTCCAGCAGTGGAATGTGGGCCCCTCCTCCTGATCTCCCAGGCTCTGGCCCAGCCATCCTCCAGGGCCAGCCCTGCAGTCCCATCCCAGGGCTAAGAGGATGCCATGGTCATGCCCTGACGTGCCCATGGAGAGGACAGAGGGAGCAGTGGCTTGCCCACCAGCTGCGGACTTGACAGTCCCCACAGCCCCGTAGACTGGGGATCTCACCAGGCCCCACATGCTCTCCCACACAGGAGGCTTTTAGTTCTCAAGAAATGGACACAAAACAAATAAAGAACAAGGAAGCCAAGGTACAGAAAAGGGATTTTTTGGCCAAATGTATGCAGCTGGTCAGCTATCCTGGCTCCGGCAGCCCTGCGCCTCCTGCAGGACTCCTCTTGCATTTCCAAGGCATGACGGTCCCGCCAGGCGTGTGCACTTGTGGATGCGTGTGTGGGAGTGTATGTGCTGTGTGCACGTGTGTGTGTGTGTGTCTGCATGTCTGCATAGGTACTGTGTGTGCTTCTGTGTGAGATGTATGTGTTTGTGATCTGTGCACACACACGTGGGCTGTGCAGAGAGAAGGGTCAGGAGACATGTCGATGTGGGAACACTCAGAAGCTCCCCCGCCGAGATCATTTAAGGGAGCAGCGCTGGGCTCAGCTAAACAAAGGCTTTTGTGACAGCCCCATGTCTCCTCTGATGCCCACTGAGGTATGAAATTAAGTCCAGTGCTTCTACTCAACCAAACCAATTACCTGGGCTCCAGCCGCAAGGGACAGGGACTTGTTTGATTTGCTACCCCAACCCCCAAAAGGTTAAATTCATTGTGGGGACCCTCCACGGCTTGCTCAGCTGTCAGCCCACCCAGCTGAAGCATCCACATTGCCGACAAGCCTGACACTGCTGGGCGCGGCTCCGACCCACAGTGTTTATCCAGGGCCTAAAGGTGCCCCAGGCCTCATTAAGTCCTGAGATATGCAGAGGCGGAAGCCCCAGGCCTTGCTGTCAGGGAACACAACCTCAGCCCACTCCCAAGTTACTGGGGCATCAGGGGTGTGGCTGAGCGGCCACACGGGATGGACAGGGACGAGGAGTCCCGGCAGTGACAGGGGAGCCAAGGGTGAGCGGGGTCAGGAGAGCAGCGAGAACGGGGCCCAGGGACGTGTTGGCCAGGCAGGGGTAGTGGTGGTGGCTGGGGGCCTCTGGGTGTCCCCAGCAGCCACCATGGTGATGAGCCTCCCTCCACCCCAGAGTGGACAGAGCTCCTGGATTGTGCTGAGGCTGGTGTCGGCAGCTGGGGCTGGAGACTCCAGAAGCCACTAGCCACAGGGCGCTGTCATCCAAACCAGCTAAAGAGAAGAGGAAGCCCCTGGGCCAGCCCGCGCCTTCCCTCCCATGCTCAGCAGTTCTCAGGTGGCCGTGGAGTGGAGATGGAATCTCATTGTTTTTCTTCTTTCAGGAAATCACACTGCTGTTTTCAGGTGCTATGTTTATTATTAGCAGCGTGTTTGAAGGACAGAAAAAGTCACGGTAGTATGATTAGGAACAAATTTGATTACGATTATGAATTCTTAGTGGGTGTTTAGAAAACTCCACATTCTATCTAGACTTTCTCGTATCTAGATACCAGATGGGCACTAGTGTCCCGTCCACCTCCCACCAGAGACTTCTGTCCAGTACGGTGTCAAAGATGCAACGTTTATGTGATGCGTCTTACTTTGTTGCAAGAGGGAAACATTGTGCAAAGTTGACATTTGTGGTAATATATTATGTCAGGTGAAATAGGCAAGAAGTTAATTAAAGTCAGAGAGTTAATTAATGAGATCCAGTGCACGTTAGCGATCATTACCTCATCTGAGAAGAGTAATTAGAGTGGCGTTGCGGGCGTTTCTCTATTCTCCAAGGTGGCGTGTTGACATATCGCGTAAGTCAGTCCGTGTTGAAGGGTAACTGTCTCCCCACGGAGCAGCTGGGACAGTGGATGGATCAACCGTGGCAACTGGGCTTCGAGGCCACAGCAGCGCTCACAAAGCCCCGTGTTTGATGGAACCAGGCCACCTGTAAGCAGCCAGAGACACACGGGGACAGCCCGATGCTGGCTGCAGCGTTGGGAGAGGGACTGAGAGGGCCAGCAGCAGTCTGGCCCTGGGAGCTTCCCAGGTGCCTGGGAGATCAGGAGGGCAGCAGCTCTGACCAGCATCTGTCACCTACGTAAGTATGACTGGCAGCACTTTCAGTCTCAGAATGCCCCAGTTTGGCCAATCAATGGCATGGTGGTTCTAGAGGTAGGAAACGCAGGCTTAGCCGTCCACTGCGTGAAGACAGAGCTTTCTGCCTGTTTCCCACAAGGATGTGCCCCGAGTGCCTGGGGCAGTGCCCGATGCTGGACAGGGGCTCGGTGACAGGCAGGATGAGTAGGGGGCAGAGCGCTGCCCGGCTTGGGGAGCGAAAGCCACCGCTCCAAGGATCTGCTTCGTCTCCCTGGGCCTCAGCTCTCTCGTCTGTGAAATGAGGACAGGCAGCGTCCACCAGGCTGGGCAGGCCTGAGACTCAAGGTGAGGATTCGGTGAATTCACATCTGTGAAGCTCCCGGGACACGTTGCACACAGCCATGAGGAATGTCAGCCTGACTGAATCTGCGAGACTCTCAGCTCCTGGAGTCAGGACAGACCCTGCAACACCCTGGCTCCTCCAGGGTCCCGTGTGGTGCCCCGAGGTTGGACTTAGCACAGAATGGCTGAGGGACCCAGGCATGGTGAGAGCTGCGGAGAGAGCTGCCCCACGGATGGCCAGAGTTCCAGGAAGTGTCCTCTCGAAGACAGCGCTCCAGCTGAGGCTCAGAAAAGACAGACAGATACAGGAGAGGCTGGAGTTTCCTGAATGGAGTTTGCAGAATTACCTGTGGCTGCAGCTTGGAGGGCACAGCCAGTCTGGCAGGACAGTCTGAGGAGTACCCGGGGTGGGGTGGGGAAAGCTAGAGAGCTGGGGCTTAGGTGGGGCTGGGGCACTAAACAGTGGGTGCTGTTGGTCCCCATTTTACAGATGAGAGAGCTGAGGCTTGGCGAGCCTGAGCAGTTCCTTGAAGGCTCGCAGAGGGCCTTGAGCACTGGGAAGAACGCTCTGGCCTTATTCTGTGAGTCCAGGGGAGCCATAGAAGATTCTCGAGCAAGGGAGTGGCTTTGGCACTACCTACTTAGAACAGTCCCTGCAGGGGCCTCAGAGACTCACTCCAGACCTCCCTCTCTAGAAACGGGAAATGTCTACCCTTTGCAGGTGGCGGTGCTCTGTCCTGGACCACACGCGTGGACTTCTGTAGCACACGGCACTCTTCCAGACGCTCAGACCGAAACAGGTGACATCCTGCAGAAGCTCAGATGCTGCAGGACACCCAGCATGTGGGCAAATCACCTTGTATGTCAGAGGGGACACCTGGTGTGGAAAAAAGAGCCAGGGAGCTGCCCAGAGGGCTGGGGGACTGGGAAGGGCTGGGGGGCTGGGGAAGGCTGGGGTGCATTCGAGGACTGGAGATGGGGAAGGCACTGACCACGTGAGCTGGGGAAGAAAATGCAGGGGTCATGGCTGAGTAGACTCTGTATGGTTAAGGAATGGCCCATATGGAGGGACCCAAGGGCCAAGGGTGGGGGCCAAGTTCGGGCTCATGGGAAGGGGCTGTGAGCCAGGGAAGGTTGCTCTCATGGCAAGACTGGAGCAGGAGAGCCCTGGCCTGATGTTTGGCTGGAGCACGCTGGCTGCTGGGGACAGGTGACGGCCAAGGAGCCCAGACAGAAGCTGCTGCCATGGCCAGGGGGAGGTAGGCTGGGGACTCAGCCTGGGGAGACAGAGGCCTGGGAGGAAGTGGTCAGACTGGACATATCTGAAGGCGGAATGTCGTGGGGCGTGGGAGCGGCTTCTCAGCTGCGAGTATTCTAAGCTTTCTCACCCTGGGTGCCCCTTCTGCTCACCTGCTGCGTCAGAGCCACGGCGCAGGCTAGTAAGAGCCCCAGTGCCACCAGGATCCACGTGTGCGGGCCAATGGGTTCTGCACAGACCCGGTCTGAGCTGTGGACCTGGAATCCTCTAACCCTGGGGGACTGCAGCTGTCCCGTGTCAGTTCAGCCACCTGTGACTTCTTGCTTTGGTGAGGGTCTCTCTTTAGCAGGAAAAAGCCTTTAGTTCCGATTTGTCATCACCCATTTGTTGGTGACATCACAGAAGTTATTTATCATTGTTAGAATTGGGGACCTCCAGGCGAGGCTGTTCCTAGATGGGGCGTTCCCCCTCCTCCCAGCTCTGGGGCTTGGTTTCCATCTGAAGCCCCAACTCCACAACCAGGCAGCTGGGGTCTCACCCTTGACACTGAGGGAAGAGCGTTGCACGGAGGGAGCAGCCAGCATGGCAGCTGGCCCCATGCAGCAGGCTCTGCTGGGATGCCCCAGAGTGACTAGGCAAGAGCTTGTGCATTTACCAGAATTAACCCGTTCTGGCCAAAGTGAGCCAGAAATCACAGGTCCCCAAGCACTTTCACTGCAGATAGCAGATTAGGGCTCAGCATGGCCCGAGGCTCTGGGTTTCTGGCTCCATAAAAACAAATTGATGACAGCTCTGTGTAATTAACGATATCTGATAATTAGAGCTTGAACTGTGCAGGCGGCACAGACTGTGGACTCTTCCAAAGTAGCAGCAAAGACACGCACACACCACGCACACACACTCTAGCAGAAAGCACAGACATGCACACACCATGCACACACACTCTAGCAGCAGACACAGACAGACATGCACACACCACGCACACACACTCTAGCAGCAGACACAGACAGACATGCACACACCATGCACACACACTCTAGCAGACACAGACACACACACACCACACACACCCTAGCAACAGACACAGACACACACACACCACACACACCCTAGCAACAGACACACACAGACACCCACACACCACACTCACACCCTAGCAGCGGATACCACACACAACATACACATGCACACAGCACACACACACCCTAGCAGCAGAGACAGACACAGACACATACATGACACACACACCCTAGCAGCAGACACACACACAGATATGCACACATCACACACATACACACATACCCACGAACCCTGGGCGCTCTCAGCAGGGCAACCTCAGGGGCACTAGAAGCCCTGGAGGAAAGGGATGGCACCTTCCTGATATCAGGGGTTCTGGTCTGGGAGAAGCAACAGCCTATGTGCAAAGGCTACGAGAGAGAGAGATAGAGAGAGAGAAAAAGACAAGGCTGCTGGGCAGCCCCCACCCCTGCACAGGGCTGACCGGCCTCCCGTGGCCCCACCTCCTGAAGGACAGTGCCTCCTCTCGGTCATCAGAACCTGCTTCCCCCAGGTCCCGGCCCTCCTGTGGCCTCTTCTCCCCTTTGCTGTCCCAGCTGGACTGCGGTACTCCCCAGACCTACAGCAGCCTTCACCTGGCCCTCCGGGGCTGGCCTGCTGACCAGAGCCCCACTCCCACTCAGGCCTGGGGTGCCGGCCCTCCTGCTCCTCCCTGAGACACCCTGCTGCCTGGTCCGAGAGGCCTTCAGCGTCCACGACAGGTCACGGGCCTCGTCCAGCACTGCCCCCGGTACGGGACACGGCCATTTCTGCCTTTCTCTCCCATGGGCCCGTGAGCGCTACCGGCCCAGGACTATATGTCAATGATGAGGTCCCAGGCCCGGGATTCGGCTGGCCACAGCCCCCGAGATGTTTTCACACCTTGGCCCTGTTCGCTCCTCGTTCTGAACAAACACAAGGGCCTCCTGCCCCAGGGCCTTGGCACGTGCTGCTCTGGCTTCCTGGAACCCTTCTCCCCAGACCTCTGCATGGCTCACTTCCCATCACTCAGCGCTCAGCCCAGGTGCCCTCCACAGGAAGCCGCGTCCCGCTCGCTCCCCATCTGAGGTGGGCCCCACCCCGCTGGCACTTTCCACCTGAGGCCCTGCCCGACTGTCCTCAGCACTCCATCCACCCGGCCACTCCACCGGAACCTAAGCTCCGAGACGGGGCCATGCTCTCTTCCCAGCACCGCTTCCCAGTCTCCCACATGGAGAGCACGGAAGCGCTCATCGTGTTTCATCAGGGCCATGATGATTTGCTGACCCTGGAAGGACTGACAGTGCGTGAATGAATGAGCGTGTGAGTGGACACATCACCAGGACTCACTTCCTGAATGCAATCTGCTCACTCTCCCACCAGTCAGTGTCCTTCCAAAATTCAGAAAGGCTCAACCCAAGCACCCCATCCTCTGTGGGTGCCTTCACCCCAAGGCTTTGTTCCACCAGTCCGGGGACAGCCCCTCACCTATCCCCAACCTCCAAGGCGAAGCTTGCCATGGGCTGTGTTGCTGTCTATGTCCCCCAAAGCCCCAGATGGTCCCAGCCCCCTCCACTGGAGGCTGACCCCAAAGTTTCAGTCTTCATGAAGTGGCCGAGTGACACACAGAGCCCTCAGAGGGACCTTCAGGGCCCACTTATGACTCCAGGACCCAGGACTCAGAGGGCTAGGGAGACCGCCCAGGGCTCCAGCAGCAGAGGGAGACAGAGCACCAGGGCCAGGGCCTCCCTGGAGAACATAAGGTGGGTGGGCAGGAGGGCAGGAGGCCCTTATCACAAAGGACCCCTGCCTGGGGCCCAAATGGCAGACCCAGACTGTCCCACCGTGTGGAGGCTGGAAGTCAAGATCAAGGTGTCTGCAGGGCTGACACCTCCCAGAGACTGTGGGAGAAAATCTGCTCCTGGCCTCCTTCCTGTGCTTGAAGGGTGCCCTGGATGCAGCTGCGTTACCCCAACCCCAGTCTCTGCCTTCACACGGCCGACTTCCCTCTGTGTCTCCTTTTCTGTCTCACAGGACCCCCATTGCTGGGTCACCAGGATGATCTCATGTTGAGATCCTCACCTTACAACATCTGCAAAAGCCCTTAATCCTTCCTTGCCCTGTCCCTTCCCTGCCCTTGACCTTCCCAGCCCTTGCTGTCAGCCCAGGCTGACAGTCCTCAGCCACCCTCTCTGTCTGACCCTGAGAGCCCAGTACAGCAAAGGGGTGGCAGATAAACGGTCCAAGGTGGAGTCTGCATGGCTGCTACCGCCAGACCACAGGGGCACAGGAGGATGCCTGGGGTAGAGAGGGCATGGCTGGCGGGGCTCCCTGCTGCTGCTTCTGCTTACGTCTGACCCTGGATGCTTTCAGAAATGAACATTCTGATCCAGAACTGGAGGGCTGAGTTTGGATCCCAGCCGAGGAAAGTGGCACTTGGGGCGGGACCAGACGCCCTGGACCCTGAGGCTCTGCTTGCCTCTGACTGAGGACGCGTGGTTTCAGGGCTGTGAAGCTGCAGGTCCCTACACGGGCTGAGCTCCGGTTCCCAAGCTCACTTGTGTCAGGGCTTCCCACCCTGTCCCTGAGAACCACCTGGGAGCTTTTAGAAGGAACGCAGACCAGCCCTCCCCTAGAAATTGTGACTGGATTTGAGGTAGGAGGCAGAACTCGACTGCAGAGGCAGGGCTGGGACGCTGGACCAAACTGAGGACTGGTTAGAACAGCTCTGGAGCAGAGGCACCGCCCCGTGAGACATGCCCACCAGTGTGCCATGTCAGTTTACCGTTGCCGTGGCAACACCCGGAGGCCACCACCCCTCTCCAGGGCAACGACCCAACAACCCAGAAGTTACCATCCTCATTCTAGAAATTTCTGCATACCGCCCCTTAATTTGCATTAATTTGGGTGTAGGTATAACCATGACTGCAGAAGCACCTCTGAGCTGTTTCTCTGGGCCCAGTGCCTATGGGGGGGCCCTGCCCTGCAAGGAGCAGCTCCTCTGCTGCACTGCACACGGCCCCTTCAATCAAAGTTGCTGCCCAACACCCCCAGCTTGCTCTCGAATTCTTTCTTGGGTAAGGCCAAGAATCCTCCCCAGCTAAGCCTCAATTTTGGGGCTTGCCTGCCCTGCACTGGTGAGGTCTGGGGCAGAACCTAGAGAGCGGGATGGAAGGGTTCCCCAGGACGCAGGAGGAAGGATCTGAATGAGTGAATAGTCAGGCAGGGGCATGTGCCCTGTGTGTGCGGGTGCACGTGTCTGGCATCTGACACAAAACGGGTCATGGCCACCCAGCCAATCTGCATGCTGGTCACACCCTGAAAAAGTTTAACACCCTGCTGAGAACGCCCAGCTGGGATCTTTTTGCCCTTCATGCAGGAAATCAAATTCACAGGGAGACAGCAAGGATACCAGGAGGAGGGGTCAAACCGGGGGACTGGCCTGGTGGAGGATACCTGGGCCCCTCAGCACCTCGCTAGGGGGCTGGAAACCAGGCCAGGGACAGCCCCTACAGACTAGTCCATGCACACAGGGCCACATTCAGGGTCTCACAGGAGAAGGGACAGCTGCCGGACGTGACAGTGATTTCAAATTCTCTGGAGCAATGTTCAGCGGCAGCGTAGCCCCAATCATGTTTATTCTTTGCTTCTCTAGGACACACTCATGCATACCCAAGGAGAAGATTTAAAATGTTTATGCATTATGTGGGCCAGAGCGAAACAAGCTGAGGCACTGTGGTTGCTGGGTGCAGGGACTCATATTAAGTGGGCTCCTTAAGGAATCTTCAAGAGGGAAAACCTCGGCTTGGCGACGTGGAGTGGGAAATGCAGAGGCAGCCCAGGCCCCGCTCACCAAGGCAGACAGGAAGATCTGAGCCTCGTTGCCTGGAAAATAAGGCAATTTGGGTCTTTGGGGACACAGAGGACAGGTTAGGGGAGAGAGACAGGGACATGGTGGAGACAGTGAGGTCCCCATCACTGTAAGGGTCCAAGGAAGTTTCAGAACAGAACCCAACTTTGCTGCTCACGGGGTGAGCATCTCCTTGCCTCTGCTTCCTCAGTGTAAAACAGCCACAGACCAAGAAATAGCTTCTGCAGACTTGAGGGCTAATGAGCTGATGGTCACAGCAAGCCGCCCTCCTCAGTCTCCTCTCCCCACCCCACCTCACCTGCCTCAGAGGCGGAGATGAAGGAACCCCTGCCACCCAGATCAACAGAGATGATACAAGACGAAGCATTCTTAAATGTGATTCCTAAACCAACAGGGAGATGATGTGGTTCCCGGCCTTGTGAACGTTGTTTTATCCTGCGCAGGAGGCAGAGGCCGTAACTGCTAGGCAGCACGGGTGGGAGCGTGACCCGCCACCCCTCGTTCCTGGATGCTTTCCTCTTAGACTGAGGCATGGACAGGAGATGGTCATTCGGGAGGGCAGGGGACACAGGCTGGCGCTTGTCTCAGGGTTCAGATCCCAGCCCTGCAGCCCCAGAGCTGGAGGATTTCCCGGCGGGGAAAGGTATGGTCTCCAGATAGAAGGGACCTGCAGAAAAAAAGATCAAACCACAGCCCAGAGTGGACCCACAGGTAAAGAAATCCCAGAAACTTCAAGAGATAGAAAAACACATCACAAGAAAAAGGATTCCTGGACTAGGAATGGAAACTCTGGAAGCTAGAAAATGATGTCTTCCAAATTCAGAGGGAAAGGAGCTTTCAGTTGGTTACAGGACCAACCAAGCTGTCAAACACACGTGAGCTGAATGGAGACCCCTGGGTCATGCTGGCTCTCAGACACTGCGTTCCGTGCAGGCTTTCTCAGGAAGCTCCTACAGGATGTGCTTCAGCAAAACGAGGGAGTAAACAATGGCAGAGGAACACATTTACCCCAGAAAACAGGGGATTCAACTCTGAAGAAGAGAGGAGAAAGGAAGCTCTGAGCAAAGGACAGGTGGCTCCTCCAGGGAGCAACTTCCGGAAAAAGGAGGAGGTATTTCTTCAGTGCCGCGTTCACTCTGGGCTGCGGCGTGGTCTTTCCCCACTCTGTTGGGGGCACCCTGAAGGCCTTTTCCCTCTGTGTCTTATTCTGGGAAATTCTCGTGTGATTTCTCTCATAATTTCCTTCTCCCCATTTCCTATGTCCTTTCTTTCAGGGACTTGAAAGTTGAGCTTCCTTAACTGATTCTCTGATTTCTTGGGGTTTGCTCCTATGCTGTTTATTTTTTCCTAAACCTCAGCCTCCGTCCCTTGGTTTGACTGGCTTGTCCCGGCTGTCATGTTGCTTCCTAACGGCTCCTTCCTGGTGTACCAGGGCTCTCGTTGGAGACACAGGTCCTTCTTCAGTACTCAAAGGATGCTGATCATAGTGGCGGGGGGTGTCTTCTGCTCCCTGAAGTGACCTTCTCCCTCCTGCTTCCTCTTCCTGCTTGCTCTGGCCTCGTCCTCGATGTGGCCTTTCTTCCCTCTGGCCCAGGTGAGAACACAAGACCTTGTCCATGAATCTGGAGAGTGCAGCAGAATGTGGGCCAGAGCCTCCTGATCAGACCTTAACGAAGGGGGTAACAGGTGACAAACCCAGAGATATCCCAGACTCCCACGATGGAGCCTTGCAGCCTGAGAGAAGACGCCACCTTACTCACCCACTTACCTTCCCAGCGAGAAGACGCCACCTTACTCACCCTCTTACCCGGCGAGAAGACGCCACCTTACTCACCCTCTTACCCGGCGAGAAGACGCCACCTTGCTCACCCTCTTACCCAGAGAGAAGATGCCACCTTACTCACCCTCTTACCCAGAGAGAAGATGCCACCTTACTCACCCTCTTACCCGGCGAGAAGATGCCACCTTGCTCACCCTCCTACAGCTCATGGGCAGCTTTCTTTGGCAAATCACAAGTTGAGCATCCACCTTCCAAGACCCTCTGCCTGAATAGCAGGACCCCTATAAAGCCACGGGAGAGAAAGCAGGCCCTTTCTGTCATCCACCCTGCCAGTTCTTGCTTCTGCCCTGAGCAATGACTGCCCCAGTCAGGAAAAAGCAGACGTGCAGACAATAAGAGGCCACGTCTCGCCCTGCCATTGGCTGCTGGGGCACAGCTGGATCCAGAGTGCAGTGGTCACCATGCCTTGTCTCTCATGTGTCATGTCACACACGTGTCCTCCTGTGGAGTATGGCGTGGCTGCCAGTCACTCACCTACTTCCACTGGGAGCCCCGGTGGGAGAGACAGCCTCCCCTCAAGTCTCTAGCAGAAAGTTCCAGAGGAGACTCTGATGGGCTTGCTTGGGCGATAGGGATACCTGGTGAAGGGAATGTCTCAATGGTCACAGCAGGTGCCCCATCCAGGTTCTCGGGGCATCGCAGATAGTTTCCTTGGGGGACTATTTACAGCAGTAGGGCTGGGTAGGGAGGCTCAGTAAGAGGTACTGAAGTGTCCTGAGGCTAGCAGCAGCTGGGAGACACCTGCTGAGGGGCTGGGGCTGGGAGAGGCTACCGAAGCCTAGAGAGTGTGGCCGCATAGAGAGGGCTTTCTGATGGGAGCTGTGGCCTCCACAGAGGGACACGGTTGAGTGTCTCAGAGAGGGAGCTGGGTGCAAACACCCACCCCCACTTTCCTTTCACCCTCATCTCCTGTGGGTGCCTCATATGGGCAGAATCCACCAAGAAATTAGCTCACTGACACATGTCAGGAAGGCCAACTTCCAAGACCCAACATTGAGGAGAGTAGGTCTGGAGCACCAGATGGACACAATCCCACCCAGGGGTGGCGATGGCTACTGTAACTGTGGTGGTGGGAACCAAGGGGGGTGTGGTGAGAGCAGCAGTGGGTGGTGGTAACCACGCTGAGCGGGTGGCGGTAACCATGGTGATGGGGGGTGACAGCAGTGGTGGGATGATGGTAGCCATGGTGAAGAGGTAACCATGGTGAAGGGGTAGTGGTAACCATGGTGATGGTGGTGATAGTAGCCATGGTGAAGAGGTAACCATGGTGAAGGGGTAGTGGTAACCACGGTGATGGCGGTGACAGCAGGGGTGGGGTGATGGTAATCATGGTGATGAGATGGTAACCATGGTGATGGGGTGATGGTAACCAGAGTGATGAGGTGATGGTAACCAAGGTGATGGTGGCGACAGCAGTGTTGGGGTGATGGTAACTATGGTAATGAGGTGGTAACCATGGTGACAGTGGGAGTACTAACCATAGCAGTGGTGGTGTGACAGCAATGACAGTGATGCTCCCAGAGTTGACTGTAGGCATGAAGGTAGTCAAGGCGACATTGATTATCTTTATTATGCTAGTGACACTGTTTCCTTCCTTGCTCAAAACACAGGCCAAAGTGAGTGAGCCCCCTCCTGTCCTCCCTGTGGGTCTCAGCCTGCCTGCTGAAGGTCCACTCCACACCAAGCTGCACAATGTATCCAGAGGAGTCTTTGGTTTGGGCGAATGCTTCCTGGGTGTGCAGCACCTGCACAGACCCACACCCTCACCCTCCTGCCATAGGCATCCACCAACTTCTCTAGCCCTGCTGTCTCAGGCAGGGGGGCGGGGAGGAGGTGCTGGCGTGGAAGCCAGCGGGGAGGCCTGCTGAGAGAGCTGCCTAGCTGCCGCACTAATCAGGCCCTGTCCCCTCCCCCGGGAGAACCCCTTTCCCACTGGCTCCTCTGAGCTGTAATCTGGTGGCTGGCTAATTAGAGCCAATTTGCTCCGAATCCAAACAATGTTTACTGTCACATAGCAGGCAGCCAGGGGACAGTGGGAATACCCCCACAAACTCCCGAGGATGAGCCAGGAGGGCGTGCCTCAGCACAGAGGCACCTCGGGCTCCAGTGCTCATCTCCCTGACCTGTCTGGCTGCTCAGTCCCGTGCGTGAGTCAGACTCACGCTGTGGGGCAGCAGGGAAGGCACGGGCTCAAGGGTCGGAAAAGCAGGACCGAGTCCCCGGGCCCCAGGGACCAGGGCCGCCCCTAGGAAAGCAGCTTCACCTCCAGAGCTTTGGTGTCCCCTGGGACACCCCTGGTGAGCACCGAGACTGTTCCTCCTAGGGCTGTGGACATCGACAAGACGATGTTGTCCCTGAGGGGCCCTGTGGAGGCTGTGGCCAGAGAGGGGGTAGGAGGTCACCTCATCTGCCCTTTCTTTGTCTGAACCAGCAGCATTCACATGACCAGCAAGGGTCACTCTGAACCCATCGTCCACTCGCCCCGGAGACATTCACCAGCACTGACGCTGGGCCTGCCCCAGGCCATGGCTGAGGATACCAAAAGATTTCAGCCAGGCCTTGGGCTCAAGGCCCTGCGTGGCAGAGCTCTGGGCCAGCCTGACCATCAGATTTTCTGCGTGCTCATGTGAGCCCTGTCACCGCCTGCACCTGGAAGTAAACGGCACGCTATGAAAGCTGCTCCCCGGGACTTGCGCCCGCTTGGGGAGATGGGCTCTGTCGTGTGCTAAAGGATGAAGCCAGACACAAGCATCTACGCAGGGGCTGTGGAACTCAGAAAGTCATGGCGTCATCAGAAGACGCTGCCTGGGAGAGGTGGTGATGCAGGCTGGTCCCCGAGATCCGACCTAGAGGGGTGGGAAAGGTGTGGCTGACGGGGGAGTGCATGGCTCCGATGGAGGTCCGGGTTTACAGCCAGCTGTAATGCTGCAGGATTTGGGGAGAGTCCCCAGGGTCCTCCCGGCCTCAATGGACTTGTCTGTGAAGTGGAAATATCGGTATTTAAGCCTAGGACCCTGAGTCCTTCATAGCACAGGAACTCCCCATCACACTGGGGGCACTGGGACTGGGGGATTCGCTGGGCATCCCAACTGTCTCCACACCTGGGGTCCCATGGGAGCTTTGCCTCCACCCTTGCCTGGGCCCCAGCCCATCCCAGGAAGTCCCCCAGCCTCAGAGAGCATGGGGTCTGATAGGCAATCTCAGGATCATAAACCAATCAGCAGCGTGTATTGATCTTTTTGTCTCTTCCACCACCCACTGCAGGAATTCCTCCCCTGGGACCCAACGTGGGGCCTCCCAACATACTTGCTGGACTCTGACAAGAGTAGCTCCCTTCCTTGGGCAGCTGTTCTGCCCCAGAGCAGTTTTGGACGGGTGGGAAGCTTTTTCCTGGATTACACCCCCTTTGGCATCTCTGTGACCCCCTGATCTTTAGCAAGACTGCCGAAGACAGAGAAAGAATAAGAGTCATTTGGGGGACCCTCTGTCAGAATCTAAGGCTATGAGAGAGGCCCTCTGAGGAGAGCTTTGGGGACCTGGAGGGGCCATGAGATCCCCGGCCTGCAGGGTCAGAAGGGGAGGGCAGCAGTCTCAGGCCATGGGGTTGAGGAGCTGCCGTCCTGCAGGGTTGGGCCGGCCAATGGGCAGGTGGGCAGGGAGCCGGGCTGCAGCCACCCACTCTAAGCACTCACAGGAGCCCCAGCTCCTCAGGACACCCAAGAGGCTGGTGAGCTCTCGCCTGGGAGGCAGGTGCTGAGGAGACAGAGGAACGCTCCCTGTGACCGCTACTGGCCCCTGGGGTGCAAGGGCTGTGTGAGGATCTCAGCGATGCTGCTGCGTCCTCACCTCTGTGGGCACTGTGGTGGGGCCTGGGGCTCAGGAAAGCACCCCATACAGAGTTGACAACACCAGAGAGACCAGTGATGGGGATGCCACCAGCAGGAGCAGCAGCCAGCACTGGGAGCCCCTGCACCAGGCCCCCAGGACCCTGCCACGCACTCCCCCACAAGCCTGGCCCAGCGGCCTCCGGAGTTTCCTCCCCACACAGCCAGCCTGGGACTCCTTTCTGCAGACAGAGGCACTGCAGGGGGCGGTCAGTCAGCTCTCCAAGCTGGCCCCAAGAAATAAACCTTACTTCTAAATGGCCAGCCTCGGTATGTACATCTGTAAAGTGGGGTTCCACCCTGCAAACCCTCGTGGGGACTGAACGAGACGGCCTGAGGATGCTGTCACTCAGCCGGCAGGCCGTGGGCTGCTGGTCGTGGCTGAACCCCTTTCTGGCTCCCTGCTGCCCTGCGGGCCCGGCCTTGGACACTCCACTCCCTTCTCCGTGTTTGGTGAATGAGCAAATCCCATCTGTGAGTGTGGCCGCTCTCCGCTGGGGCTGTCCAGCTGAGAAGGCTGACAGGCACGTTACTCTGGGGAATCAGGGGCTCTGTCTGGAACTCCTTACATTTGAGATCTGGCTGAGCACCAGGGGGAGACACCCATCTGAGGGTTGGAATCAAGGGCCTAGATTTGCAAGGCGAGGTCAGGTCTGGAGACAGCAGCTGGGGCCCTCTGCTTGTCCTGGCACCTACAGCCTTGAGACCTTTGCACTCACCCAGGTGTGGACATGGAGGCTGGGGACCGAGAGCTGGGGTCTCTGATGACTGGATGTCAGAGAGCAGGGGACAGACCTCCTTCCTCACTCCAGTCCTCACTCCAGGGAGTTCTTTTCTCCACTTTTTTGCCCTCGGCACACTGACCCAGGCAGCCAGGAGCCTCCTCCCAGCCAATGCCCGGCAACGCCTCCCCTTCAGCAGAGAAACCCAGCAGCCGGAGTCTCTGCTCAGATGAATTCAACTCGTGTGACCCGAGGTGCCTCAGCTGGTTCTGAACCTGATCTAACGTGACTCCCCTCAGCCAGCGCACACCTCACCCCAACTCACTTCCATCTGAAGTAGTTCCAGGTGGTGTCCTCACTGCGATCTGATGGCAACTGCGTGCCCAGGACTGGGCGTGAAGACCTGGGAGAGGCCTCCGCCCTCAGGGGCTTGCTGCCCAGCCATCCAGGTAGGCTAGGAAACCCCAGAGCCATCACGAGGCAGACTTGAGTCCAGGCTGGGTGGGGCTGTGTCCAGGGATGTGGCTGGAGAAGTGGGAGGGCCCAGCCTCAGAGAGGGGCAGGGAGGTTTCCCAGGGAAGGGGCGCCTGGACCTTGGCCTGGGGCCGCCAGAGGATGACTGCAGCAGACACAACGAGCAGGGAAGGCATGCTCAGGAGCCTCCCAGCAATCCCCAGAGCCGGGGTGTCAGGGTCCCTGGCACAGGCTCTGAAGTAGGAAGGACCAGGTCAGACTCTGGCTTTGTGAGTTTGTTGAGTAACTCAACTTCTCCAGGCCTCAGCTTTCTCCTCTGAAAACTGGGCGCAATGACAATCCTGATGTAGGTGACTTGGAGCACTCTGCTGTCCACCATCGTGACTGGCTGGGCCAGGGATGACCCCCCTACTCCAAGCGGGCCCATCACAGTGGCCCCCACACCTCCCCGCACCTTGGTGACTGACCCAGGAATGACCCCAGCCTCAACCAAGGCCAGCAAGTCCCTTTGGAGGGATTTTTAGGATCAGACACAGCTGGGGGTGAGCTGCGTGGCTGCTGAAGCTCAGAACTGCAGACCCAGGAGCTGGCGGCCGCCATGAGCCCTGTGCCCTGAAGAAGGCCGGTTTGCAAAGGACAAGCGGTGGCGCTCAGAGACAGGAGGCGGGGCGAGTGCAGGGCTCCTGGAGTCCAGAAACCCCAGAGGCCTGGCGCCACCATCCCGGCTGGTCAGGACGACCCTGCAGGAAGTCCTGTGGGGTCTGTGCTGGGTGGCACTAGGCTGCTGTCACTCACAGCCCACCCCCCTAGCTGACAGATCCATGCCTTGGGGTGGGTACAGATTCCAAATGCGATGACACACAGAGGGAACTCAGCCCAGTGAGCCCAGAGCCTGGGGCACCCGCTCGGCCCCGCCATGCACACGAGGTGCAGCTGCACCGCTACAGTGTCGTAGCAACAAGGTTTCCTGCTGGAAACTCCCAGTCCTGGTCTCCCACCCACCGTGAATTCTCCCAACTTCAGTTCCTGGAGTCATTGTCCTGAATCAAAGACCAGAGGCTGTCCGCCCATATAGACCTGTCTGTGGCTAGTGCAGGCTCTGCACTCAGCACTCAAGGCCCTTCGAGGGGGCACCCCCGGACCCTGCCAATACCACCTCATGCCAGCCACACTGAACGGCATGTTCTGCTGTGGCCTCTGAGACCAACCTCGCCCCATCCTTCCTCTCTGCACTCCCACGCCCCCACCTTGTGTCCAGCTTTGGAAGCAGATGGTGGTTTACTGGGGAAGTGAGCCCTGGAAAGACCAGCGGGGGTGAGGCATGAGACAGGGAAGGAAAGCAACCAGTAGGGTGTGCTAAAGCCACTGACCACCATGGGCAGCTACAGGTCGGTACCAGAGAGACCAAGGGGAGTTGTGTGGCCAGGCCCTGGGAGCCACTTGCCAGGCAGGGCTCATGGCCGCCCCTGCTTCGCCTGGGGCGCATGAGCCCCACAGGCCGGAGAAAGCAGGGCATGGAGGGGCTGAGGCAAAGCGGGAGGCTGCAGGGACGGCGGCGTGGCGGGAGGACGAGGGGACAGCCCCATGGCCAGGGCTTGCTCCTCTGACCTGCTTGCCCCTCCCTGTAGTGTCTCTGGCACACTCACTTGCACACTCCTGCTCTGTCACCCACAGGTGACACACTCAGTGTGAGCAGCCCTCTCAGGCACCCTGGAGCCCTCATTTCTGCAGCCGTACTGGGCTTCACTGATGCGTTGACTTGCACGTGCCTGCCTGGGCCTGTGAGCCCCTCACTAGAACACAGCATCGCTCCCCCTGTGTCTCCAGCGCCAGGAAGAGGCGTTCAGCAACAATCGGCCAATGAGCAAATTCATCCGGAAGTTCGTGAGTTGCTTCTAAGCTTGGGGGTGGGGAGTCAACGTCCCTGGCAAGCAGGAAAGGGGGAAATCTCCCCAGGGAGAAATTCACAGGGCAGTGTGGGGGGAGGCGGCTGTTCTGGGAGCCTGAGAGCTGTCTGGCCTCTGGGGCCGAAGGCCAGACTGCAGGTCCCTGAATATGATGAAGGCACAGCCCCACTTTCAAATCAGGCAAATAGAAATAATTTTTTTAGGTCAGGGTGAGGAAAGAAGAGAACACTTAGGAAGCAGAAATTACAAAATTCTGAATAATTGCCTCTTAAAAGCATTTTAACTCCCCTGAGGTGAGCGGCCCCTGCGTTGAGTTGATCCTCGGGCACCAAGCCGTACGGCGGCAGGAGAGGGGTCCCGGCCCAGCTCCTTGGAGCCGCAGCCCAGTAGCTCAAGTCAGAGGCGGACAGGAGCAGGGTGCCATGGGGCCAGAGACCAAGGCCAGGCACCAGCCGCTGCTGACCTCTCTCCCTGAGCCCCAGCCCAGCCCACACTCCGCACCCCGGGCATGCTGGCATGTTTGCAGGACCTGTGCAGACCGACAGCAGCTGCTCCCTGCAGAGGAACCAGTAAACTCTTGCTGAGGCCATTACCCAGTGGACCAGGCGCCTCCAGCCAGCCTTTCTCTCCAGGAGAGGGTTCGGGATCCACTCTGAGAAGCACCTTTCCCCCCCGTGTTCAGCCCAGGAGGAAGAGCCACAGCAGGGACTCAATCAGCAAGGAACTTGGGGCGAGTTGAAATGGGGTTGGGTTGTTAGAATCAGGAGCTGTGATCCAAATAAGCTGTGTCTGCCAGTGAGGAGGTGGCCAGAACAGCGGGGTTCATAGCACAGAGCTGGCTGAGGTGGGATGGATGCAGCCGCACTCCACTAGAGTTAACTTGGCTGAGCTGAGCTGGGCTGGGTGGCCCGGCCTCAGCTGGAAGGAGGGTGCAGGCCAGGCCAGAAGTGTCCACAAGGGGCCGCAGGAGAGTCTCAGGCCAGATGGAAGAGAGTCAGTGATAATTGATAAAGACAATAAGGTTGAAGAAAGGTGTTATAAATGCGAGTGAGGGTCTGGGAAATGTAGCCATAAGTTCGGGGGTCAGGAAGGAAATTAAACATGGCTTCCAGTTAGAGGGGCTGGGGCAGGGGCCAGATTAAACAAGATGGAGCAGGATCCTGAAGATCAAGAAATAGTTTCCTAAATGCGGGCTGACCATGAGAGCATTCCTAACTCTGACCACCTACCTCCTTTCAAGAGCATGGACTTTTCACTAAGGAAGATGAAATGTATATAAACTGATGTTTTCCAAAATGGAGACCATGCTTTATTTATCTTGGTAAATTGTCCTCCATCTCCATCCCTCCACCTCATCCTAGATCAGAAAAGTGTCTAGTACACAGTAGACACTCAGAAAATAATTAAATGGATAAATGGATGGGTGGATGGATGGATGGATGGTTGGAGGATGAGTGGATGANGGTAGGTGGATGAATAGGTGAATGGGTGGATGGATGAATGGGCAGGTGGATGGATGATAGCTGATGACAGAGGATAGATGGATGAATGAATGCATGGATAAATGATGGGCAAAGGATGGATGAATAAGTGGATGGGTGATGGATGGATGAGTGGATGGGTGATGGATGGATAAGTGGATGGGTGATAGATGGATGAGTGGATGGGTGATGGATGGATGAGTGGATGGGTGATGGATGGATGGATGGCTAACAGACTGCTTCACTTAGTGCTTAGAACCTATCAGTTTAACCAGAATTCCATGCCCACTGAATTCAGTCTCTGCCCTGTATTCCCAGTTCCTGGATACTCTGGAACTTCTGCCCAGGTTCCATCTGACCCCTTAAACCCCGCTCAAGAGTGCCTGGACCATATAATAGAAATTCTGCCTGTATTCTGATTCCTGTGTGGAATCTCGGCTCAGGCACCTTTCTCAGCTGGGCTCTAACACCCCTCTGGACATTACCACACTGTCTGCCCTAGAGAGCTGGCCCTGACCCATCAGTTGCTGGCAGAGGTCCTACTTTAACTTGAACCAACATCTCCCCCTTTCTGCTCCAGGCTGTGGCAGCTCCCATTTAAAACTCTGGGACCACGCTGTGGGGACTTCCAGCCACAAGCCCTGCAATGCCAGCAGGAGGGCAGTGGTCCAGGAAGCCTCGAGTCAGAAGAGAAGGAGTTGCTGTTTCCTTGGGGGTGTCCAGTCAGACCCGTGAGGCCCTTGTGCAGCCCCTTCCAGACCACTTGGGGTCATTGCCCCAGCACCCCCCACCACGGCCTGCTGGGCCCAGCTCTCCCCTCCAGCCCACCCCACACCAAGGTCTTCTAGCCGCAGCCCCAGCCCCCGACTGCGGCTTTTGTCTGTTCTTCAGGAGCCTTGCCCATGGCTGTGAGCTGCCCTTCAGTCCTAGCTCTTGCTGGCCTCCTGCCCCTGCAGAGCGTCTCTGAAAACCCCTCCCTGATTCATTCCAGGTGCCACGGCGCTGCTCCCCCACCCCCACGCCCACCTCAGCTGAAACTCTGTGCACCCGTCCAGTCCATCTTGACACCACCTCCTAGGAAGCCCCTCTCCTGCCTTCTCAGGGATGGGAGGGCCCCTGCCTGCTCTGAGTTCCCTTAGCCAAGGCCCCTCCAGGAAGACCAGGAAGGAAAGGCCGGCCCGGAGGACCGGTGAGGACCTCAGCAGCACCGCACCGGTGCGGCCTGGGCTCGGGCCTGGGCTCAGTCTGTGGCATGTGCAGCACAACCACTTTGTGGCGCTGATGAGCGGGTCAAGAAGCTGAGCAGTGCCCGGCACCTGGCAGATTCCCAGTGAACACAGCTTCCTCTCTTCCTCTGCCTTTAGTGCAGGGATAGCCCAGCAGGCAGCACAATTCTCAAAGAGGCCAACCCAGCAGCTCAGACAGGATCACAGAGCCCCAGCCTGCAGGGTTCGTGCCCCAGCCGCCGCCACTTCCTTCTCTGCAGCAAGGTCCCAGACAGGCTGCCCCTGTCCAAGGCTGGAGAGCTCTCGGGGGTGTGGGGAGATGTCTAGCCAAGGCCATGACCAAGGCTATAGTCAGTCTCTTCCCTCCCCAGCCATGGGGGCCCACAAACCAAAGTCCCCAGCAGGAAGTCATTCCTGTCACCCCCACTTTCACAAGAGCCATCATGGCCTAGAGAGGGACAGGAGCCTCCCGGGGTTGCCCAGCATGAATGGAGGAGGCAGAACCTCATCCCTCCACACTGTATTCCAGAGCAGAATCCAGGGATCCCCAGAGGCATGGCCAGGACTGGTCCCTGGCTCCCTAACATCTACTGGCATCCGCCCCCCAATATGCGGTGACATACGTGAAAGAAATCTGCTGGCAGGGAGATGTCCCCTGTGTCAGCCCTCAGTGAGCCCCAGGAGAGCCCCGGAGCAGGGACCCGGCAGAGAGGGAGGCAGAGGGCCACGCACATGGTCCCCAGGCTGCTCGAGCCAGGTGTGTGGCCTCTGAGCCTCACCTTTCCAACCTTTCCAACAGTCACTTCAGGGTGCCAAGGTTAGGAGCAAGAACCCTGGACCACACGGTGTGAATCCCCACTCTCCTTTCTCTACTTGGTCAACCTTGGGCCTCTCGAGGCCTCTGCTGCTTTATTTGTACATGGGGACAGAACTAAACATCCAACAGGAGCACCTGTTGAGGCCAGTCAGGCCCATAAGTGCCCCTCAGCTCCCTGGACCTTCTGTCCGATGTTCTCTGCTTCTGCAAAGGGGCTGTGTCATGGAGAGAAGCCGGCAAGGCATGCGGAACCCAGCCCTGGGGCACAGCGGGACCCGTGTCTCAGGAGAAACCAGGCCAAGACAAAGGGCTGGTGGCACCAGAGCAAGGGCTGAGCAGCTGCCGGGCCATGAGAAGCCGGAAGCGAATCCCAGCAGGGCAAGGGGGCGTCTTCTTGGCCCTCACTCCAAGAGGCACACAAGAAACCAAGCAGCTGGCAGCAGAAGGTGCAGGAAAGCGGACAGACGGGAGCCCTGTCACTCGTAACGCCTTGCACCTCGCTCAGCCCTCCCGAACCCCTCTGTATGAACGGGCCCATTTTGCAGATGCTGGGGAGGCAATGGCAAGGTGAAGAGCCTCACAGGCTCCCGGCGAGGGCTGGGGGAGCCAGCGCTGACCCGTCCACCTCTGTCTCTGTGGAGCCCAGGCCCCCAGGACCCCCGCCCATGCCCAGGAAAGCCGCTGCATCATGCCAGCCTTGCCAACCTCTGCCGGTGCCCCCGCCTCGCAGCAGTCGGAGCTCATGGCGGGTGTGAGTCGTCAGAGCCTGCCTCCTACTGAAGCGTGTTTGCCACTTTTTGATCATGAAGCCTTAGGAATCAGGTTGATGAGAGATTTGCAGACCTCTGCAGGAAAGCAAGCCTCTGTAGGCGAGGACTGGAGGCCTCCTCCGTTGTGTCCTTGCAGTGACAGGAATAGGAGTCACGTGTCCCACCCAGCCTCAGTTTCCTCATCTGTGAAATGGGAACAAGGTTGCCCCCTATCCGCCCAAGATGTCGGTGAGTTTCACAAGTCAGAGTCGCGGCCTGCAGCACTGAGTGCTATGCGTGGCGCCGCGCTGTCCACGTCCGCGGGGAAACGGCCCTGGGAGGGCATTGCTCCCTCTCGCGGCTCTCCCCACAGCAGGCTGCTCACCCTCCAGCCTCTCAGGAGCCGGCTCCTTGCTTTCCAGGGCCCTCTGGGCAGCATGGTGGCGACAGCTACTCTCCGGACCTCTGGTTCCCCAGCAAACACCCTTGCTTGACTCCCTTATTCTTGCACGAATCAAGCGACCTGTGAATGTGCTGACCTCTTTCCCTCCCTTCCTTTATTTACTTTCCTGTGGTTTAAATTCATGCCACTGTGGAGTCAGCTGCACAGCCCGGCCCAGGTGACATAGCAGGCAGGTCCCTCCGGCCACAGGGGAAGGGACAGCACAGGAGTCCAGGACCCCCCCGCAGCTTGCACTGTCTACAGCTCCCTCAGCCCATGGGAAGTCCCTGGGCTGTTGGCCAGGCTGGCAAAGTCCTCCATGGTCCAGCTGGAGCCGCTTCTCCATCCACGACCAGCAGCTGACACAGCCCCAGGGCTGCGACCATCTGAGAGGACCAGGGCAATGGTGAGGCCACATGTGTGAAGGGACTGAGGTTTATGAAGCCACCACCAGGCCATGACCTCCCCACTATCTATGACACAGATGGTAAGTGAAAGGAAGCTGGGAACCCTGGAGATGTGGGGAAGTCACTCAACCCTGTGACCTCAGGAATGTAAAGACAAGTAATGGGCATCACACACCTGCTCCAGGGTGGACACCTGGCCCCGGCAGGCGTGCAGAGCCTGGGAGTTCCACACAGCCACATAGTCAGGCCCTCGGAGTCGGAGGGACCGAGAGCTGCTTAGGCTGGGACAGAGAAGGCAAGACCTGGAACCTCACGCTGGCCTCATAGACACAGGGACCCTCCAGGGCAGAGGCCAGCAGCCCCATCCACCCAGCTGCCCACATCAGCCCCCAGGGAGCACCTGTTGAGGCCAGTCAGGCCCACAAGTGCCCCTCAGCTCCCTGGACCTTCTGTCCGACGTTCTCTGCTTCTGCAAAGGGGCTGTGTCTGAGTTTGGTGGGTCCAGGGCACCTTCCCACACTTGCTCTGCCCAAAGTACAGTGGGATGGGAGGGGCTGGCACAGCAGCAGCCCCTGGCAGGCAACAAGGCCCTCCGCCTCCATTCTCGCCTGGCCTCCCAAGGCCTGCACACCGTTGGTAGTTGGCACCCAAGGCTCATGAGGAGACTTGAAGTCTTGAAGAGGCACAGGGACTTGCTAATGTAAACCTTGGAAGCGTAGGACACTCAAGGCAAGTGCTGCCGTGTGTTGGGTCAGGACGGGTCTTCACTGCCCCTCCCAGGCTCCCTGCTCAGCTCCAAGACATGCTGTAAACACGGCCTCCCCCAGGACTGCCCAGTCCCCTGGGAGCTCACGCCACCCGAGTCCACTCTACTGTACTTGCCTGGGCACACCAGAAAGCCTCTGTCCTGTTTTGTATTCTGCGGCTTCCAGGAAGGAAAAAAGAGGTCATGAAATGTCTAGTGAATTAATAAATTATGGACAAGTAAAAGATCAATGTTCTTTTTGTCTCGAGCATTTTTCTGCAAATAGCAGCATGCCCCTATTAACAACATCAACAAAAGTCAAGCACCGAGAAGTGGGAAGGCGCTCACCACTCGCGGTCCCGCTGCCCTGAGATAGCGACACTCACAGTTTTCAAAATGTTTTTCTAGGCTTAGCTTTTTAACGAAAATAAATGCATCGTTGCCATTATATTTAATTGGATCCCTTGACAAGCCCTTCCTGCCAGAGTATTTTTCAGGAGGAACTTGTGTTTTCGCAGGGTAACCTGGAGACCAGAGGTGCACCCCGAAAGCGTTTCACCCAGGGCCCTCCCCATCTTACGCCGCGTTGCAGGCCCAGGCAAGTCAGACGCTTCTTCCAGGAGGAAGGCTTGGGTGCAGACCTGCGGAGGGGCCCTTGGTCCCTCCCTGCCAGGAGGATGTCACAGGCTTAGAAACCGGACAGATATCGACAGTTCTGACTTTTTCTTTCAGTTTGCTTCAGCAATTTAATTCCAGCCCAGCGCAGGGTGGAACAGTCTCCCAATGCATGCGTGCCACGGTGGGGGTTAGCTGCTCCCAAACCCCAGAACCGCCGCAGGCTCCATGCACGGCCAACACTGCCCACTCTCCTCGCCACTCGCACGTATGTTCCATGCCATTCCTCAGACCACTCCATTTTGCAGAGAAGACTGAGGACAAACTGAGGTCTGGTCATTGGTACAGAATGTGGTTTTGTGTTTTCTGTCCAGATATTTATTGAATTCTTTTTATTTATCTTTAAAATTTGAAGATCTTGCCAGCACATTTCTGGAGGCACAGGCTCCTTTCATGGCCGGCGCACCTGCCCATGCACCTGTGTGGGGCTCTGGGCGGCTCCAGTGTGCTCGCTTCCCAGACACAGGGCTTTTTCCTTCTATTCACTGCTCCAGCGTCCTCCTGAAGGCCACCTGTCACCTCAGATTGCATCTGCAGCTCTGGCGTTCGGTCTCTCCCTCTCCTCTGGAGCTGGAGGGTCCGCGTGCCTGCATGCCCCAAGGATGACCTTCTGCCCTGCTACGCTGCCTTCCGCTGCCCGTGTGGGTGTCCAGTCCACCACTGCCTAGAACTTGAACTCCTACAACTCCTGAGGCCCCACTCAGCTTCCTTCATGCTCAGTTCCCTTCTAGCCAACTGCTCCTGCTTCGGAGCAAACATTTCTTTTTAGTATTTTTTGTTTATTTGTTTGAGATTCAGGTTTCTTACACAGGTATATTGCATGACGCTGGGGTTTGGGATTCTATTGAACCCGTCATCCAAACAGTGAACACAGCTTTTCCACCCTTGCCCCTCTCCCTCCCTCCCCACCTTTGAAGTCCTCGGTGTCTGTGGATCCCATCTTTATGTCTGTGTGTACCCAATGTTTAGCTCCTGCTTATAAGTGAGAACAGGTGGTATTTGGCTTCCTGTTTCTGATTTAATTCACTTAAGACAATGGCCTCCGGCTGCAACCCTATTGCTACCAAGGCCATGATTTCGTTCTTTTTTATGGCCATAGAGCATTCCGTGGTGGACATGGACCACATTTTCCTTATCCGATCCACTGCTGTGGGCCCCGGGTGGATTCTGTCTTTGCTGTTGTGAATAGTGCTGTGATGGAGACAGCAGTGCCGGCATTCCGTGTGCCACGTGGAAGGGCACTGTGGTCTGGGATGTTTGTTTCGGTTGTGAATCCTTCTCAGAGCCCTGCTGTTCTCCTGTCTTCAGGACACGTTCCCTTTCCTCTGCACTGCAGCGTTTTCTTTCTTTCTTTCTTTGGCCTCTCACCAGTGAGGGGAGAGGCCGCCGTGCCTGCTGCCCAGAGCCTGTGAGCAGCTGCCCTCCCCCTGCCTTCCCTCCAGCTGGTGCTGACTAAACCCCCTAGAGGGATGGCTGGAAGGCAGAGGGTGCCCACAGCGCCCACCCTGCTCGTGCTGGCGTGGCAGGTAGAGTGGTTTTGGATCTCCTGCTCCACGCCTGGCTCCTCTCATTTCCCTGTCAAGCGAGACACGTGAGAAAATGGTAATTCCCATCATGCACTGCTGCAGGGCTCTTCCCCTCCACCCCCACAGGAGCACAGGCCCCTCCACTCCCCGGCCGACTGCTGCTCCTTGCTTGCCGGGGGAAGCAGTACACTCTCATCCCAATAAACCACAACCCCAGGACAGGAAAACCTTGGGTTGGCGCCCACCACACCTGGAGGAGACCCTCTGAGAAAGGCTCCGTGTTTCCGTGGGATGTGCCTCCTTGGGGCGGCAGCGGTGCTTTTGTGCCCAGTTTCACTGTCAGGAAGCCAGTGGTAAGTCCTCCCAGGGCCTGGGCAGCGAAACTGTCAGCCCTATGCATCACGGAGCGGTGAGCTTGGACCCTTCGGCTTCCTGACTTGGGGGGCTACATCCTACTCCGCTGAGCAGGGACCTGCCACCCCCAGGCGCCCTGGGGTGAGCAGCAGAATCCGAGGGATGGCCTGCCCTGGGAGAGTGGGCCCATCCCAGCACCCAGCTCAGAGCCAGAGGCTGGTAGTTGGGATGTCGTGGAAGGGAAGCCCACTGCATTGCCTGTGGGCCTGAGCGCAATTCTGCACCCCAGCCCCAGTTACACATCAAAGGGGGGGCCCAGGGCTGGGTGGGGCCTGGGAACCCATGGCTAGTGCCAGGGAGAGAGGACAGGGTGCACATTCAGAGGGCGCAGGTGATTTTCCAAATTTCAGCTTCTTTGTGAAGCATGTAGACAGGGAAATAGTCACTCGTTAAAAAGGACGATGTGTACAGACACATATGCACGCGTGTGCAATGTCCATTGCCAAATGGCAGTTTCACAACACAAAACGCAGTGCATGAGGGGGCTCTGTCCACCTGAGCTGCTGACAGGCACGTTGGCTGGGACTCCCAAAAGCGAGTGACAGTGACTCGCGGCTGTGGGGCCATGGGTGTTTTCTTCCTGTTCTTTTTACCTATTTGTTATTGGTTTTAAATTAACTTATCTCTATTTGTTAGTAAGCTATGAATATTTGGGGACTCCGAGATTCCCTGTTGTTCCCACCTGGCAAGGTTACACGGCACCCAGTTACACGGGCGCTAGAGGGAAGCCAGCAGGCAGGGCTGGTCTCAGACACACTCAGCTGTGTCAGCTCTGACCTTGGCCCGCAGCCTTCCCCTGGCCCATTTAGCAGATGCAGCCCTGAATCACAGCCAGCAGCTCCATTCCCAGGGCACTTGGTGCCTTGACGGAGGAGGAACCAGGGCTGGTGCGGAACCTGTACAGCTAGGGCCATTGTCCCAGTGGGAAAACAGTGCGGATCCTGACCACGCTGTGCAGCTAGGGCCATGGTCCCAGTGGGAAGACAGTGGGGCTGGGGTCACAGGACCATTCACACCTCCATAGGCCCCCAACCCACTCTGCCTGGGGGGACTTGCAGGGACCGTGGGTTCCCCAGGCCCATCCTGAGTCAGCTGGTCTCCCTCCGACGGCCTCACACAAGACTGACATGTCCCCAGACTGAAGGCCTTGTGCGGCTTCCTGGACACACACACGTGGAAAATGCACGAAGCATAAGCCAAGCATGGGCTCGGCCCTCAGACCAGCCTGAGCCTAGAAGCCTGGCAGTTATCAGCAGTAGGAGGGGCCTCTTGGGAAGGATGGGTGTGGATAGAAAAAACCTTGTTTTGTCTTGATTTTCACCCTGAGTGGGACTGAGTGGGGTCTCTCAGACCTGTGAGCTTCCGCCTCCTCTGCTGCCTTCCTCGGCCCCTCGCTGCCCAGAGCATGTATTTAGGGGTCAGCATGGGAGATGCAGGCCCATCTGGGAGCCCAGCCCATTTGCAGGGAAGCAGGTGTGTTGCTGTGCTGCTCGGGCCTGACTTTGGTCAGTAGGCCCTGGTGTGTAGGTGGGCGGCTGTCAGGGGGCGGTAACTGCAGGGCTCTCAGCTCAGGAAATGTCCCTGCTGCTGGCCTCCTCTCCCCACTTTCTGAGGATCGTCTGACCCAGGTCATGGCAAGGGGCGTGCTCTTCAGCCAAGATCCACTCAAGGTGAGGGGCAGACCCCTGCGTGCTCAGCACAAAGCATGCCCTGTGTGGGACCCCTGCAGACAGCTCGGGCTCACACAAGCCCCTGCCACGGCCCATGGGGAGACCAGGAGGCCCTGAGGGTCACCTCAGCCTCCCAGCTCCTGCCGGTAACCTGGTGCAGAGGAGGCGCCAACGGACGTTCCCAGGACGTCTCAGGCCCAGCGCTCTCTCAGACAGGCTTCCGGGGGGCCTCTCAGCGGCTCTCCCCAGTCTGTGCCTTGGCAGCCACTGTTCCTCCTGCCTGCCGTGCCCTGCGGCCTCTGTGACTCCTCTGGACACAGTCGGGGCCAACTCTGCAGCCCCATCATGTGGCAGAGGGAATGAATGAGTGAATGAATGAATGACAAGCTCATTAATAAGAATTTGGAAAATAAGGAAACTGGGCCACAAAGTAGCAAGGTGTCCCACTCTCAGGCCATAGGAGAGCTCCTAACACAGAGCAATACGCTGGGTAACATTTATTTGGCACTTGCTGTGTGTCCCCACTGTTCTAAGCACTTTCCCTCCATGACCTCTGGGATCCTCATGACAGCTCTCAGAGCAGACACCAGCTCTCAGCCCACCGCACAGATGAGAACACCAGGGCTCAGCAAGGGCCAGTGATTAGAGATCCGTGTTTGCAGTAGTGATAGAGCCAAGATCTGAACCCGCAGCTGGCGTTCAGCATCCACATTCACTTGTAACCATGGCTCCACCCTGCCCTGGGCACAGAGCGCCTGGGTCCTGAGCACTCCTCATTCACCCTGCACTGCCGAGAGCCTGGCAGTGCCCCCACCCCAGTGCTGTCCTCAGCTGTGCCCTGGACAGGGGCATACGGATCCCGGGGAGACTTGATTCATCTTCCTGGGGCTATCTGAATATACAAGACTGGGAAAGGAGGTAATTTACATGGTAAGTGATTGAGAACATTATGTTTAGATTGGAACAAACATAGCTATATTAAGAATGAATTTTTAAGATGTAACAAAAGATGGCTAAGAAACAGCAAGCCACAATGTTGCACCTCTTCTGACTCTCCTGGGGAAGAAGTGACCTTCTAGGGGCCCCATGATGCAGTCCTAATTATACCTAATTAATAAGAGAAACAATGGAGAATCAGAGAGGTTGAGCTACCAGCCCATGGCCACCCAGCAGTGCCTCTGGACCAGAGGCACCCTGACAATAGCTTGGGCCCAGGCACTGACCCAGAGTCAGGTGGATGAATTAATGCCACAGTTACAGACTGACACACCCCACTCCAGTTGGCTGCTGGCACCCAGCAGTTTTGCTTCCTGCCTTATGTTCCCTGCTCTCTCCTCCAACCCCAAGTGCAAGTACAGAGAAGGTGAAAGCTATGGGGCCAACCTTGGCCAAAGGGACGAATTATTCTCCTTCCCCCTTCCTCTCACCTTGATAGCTGTGCAGTGCTGTCTACACAGTTGCTCTCTTGGTCACACGTGAAGGGTAGTGAATGGACTCTCTGTGTGAGGTGTGGAAAATGGGTAAATGGATAGAGGATGGATGGATGGATAAATGGATCAATGGATAATAGATGAATGTTGGATGAGTGAGTGGGTGGATGGATAGATGGATGGACAGATGATGGAGCAATGAAAGAGAGATGGAGATGGAGGATGGAGGATGGATGGACAGAGGATAGATGGGTGGATGGATAGATGAACAGAGGATCGATGGGTGAAAGAGATGAAGATGAGGGATGGAGGATGGACGGACAGAGGATGGATGGGTGGATGGATGGATGGGTAGATGGATGGATGGATGGAGGATGAGTGGATGAAAGAGAGATGAAGATGGAGGACAGAGGATGGATGAATGAATAGAGGATTGGTGAGTGGATGGATTGACTGGATTCATGGATGGATGGAGAATGGGTGGATGAAAGGGAGATGGAGATGGAGGATGGATGGGCAGAGGATGGATGGGTGGATGAACTGACGAATGGATGAAGGATGAATGGATGAAAGAGAGATGAAGATTAAGGATGAAAGATGGATAGATGAAGGATGGATGGGTGGATGGATTGACAGATGAATGGAGGAGGGATGGATGAAAGAGAGATGGAGATGAAGGATGGAAGATGGATGGACAGAGGATGGACAGGTGGATGGATTGACAGATGGATGGAGGAAGAATGGATGAAAGAGAGAGGAGATAGAGGCTGGATGATGGATGGACGGAGGATGGACGGGTAGATGGATTGACAGATGGATGAAGGAGGGATGGATGAAAGAGAGACAGAGATGGAGAATGGAAGAAGGATGGATGGATAGATGAGTGGATGAACTGATGGACAGACGGGTGGATGGATTGACAGATGGATGGAGGATAGATGAATGAAAGAGAGATGAAGATGGAGGATGCAGGATGGATGGACGGGATGTATGGGTAGATGGATGGATGGATGAAGGACGAAGGGATGAAAGAGAGATGGAAATGGAGGATGCAGGATGGATAGACGGGTGGATGAATTGATGGATGGAGGATGGATGGGTGGATGGATTGACGGATGGTGGATGAATGAATGAAAGAGAGATGAAGATGAAGGATGGAGGATGGATGGATGGATGGGTGGATGAACTGACAGATGGATGGAGGATGGATGGATGAATGGATTGATGGATGGAGGAGGGATGGATTAAAGAGAGATGGAGATGGAGGATGGATGAACAGTGGATGGATGGGTGGATTGACGGATGGAGGAGGGATGGATGAAAGAGAGATGAAGACGGAGGATGAAGGACGGATGAATGGGATGGATGGGTGGGTGGGTGGATGGATGGATGGATGGATGGATGGATGGATGGATGAGGATGAAGGATGAGGGATGAAAGAGAGATGGAGATGGAGGATGGAGGATGGATGGATGGACAGGTGGATGAATTGACAGATGGATGGAGGATAGATGAATGAAAGAGAGATGGAGATGAAAGATGGAGGATGAATGGACTAAGGATGGACAGGTGGATAGAGTGAGGGATGAATAGTTGGAGGAATGTGTGGATGAGTGGGTGATGTCATACGCAGGGGATCGTGAGGAGAACAGTGCAGCAGAGAAGGCAGTTTCTCACAGGGCCCTGTGGTGACTCATCAAACCCTTGCCCTAAAGCCACCTCTGTGGTGTTCCAGAGTCTCTCAGGTCGTGGAAGGGGAGCGCACCCCACAAGGTGAACACAGGGTAGCTTCTGAACTCCCGCTGCAGCTGTGTCACCACAGAGAATCTCCAGTTTCCAACTAGGGTGACCCAAAGGAGCTCCCACCAGCCCCAGCACTCAGCCAGAACTTGCACCCAGTAGGTGTCACTGGGGGCGAATTGCCTTATGGACAGAGGCATCCTCCTGGGTGCCCAGAGGAGCCGATGGGAAAACCCTTGGGGAGCAGCCAGGCCTCTGATCCATGAATTCGACTTTTCCCCAGAACTGTTTTTGCAGAGGCCACCTCGGACGGACAGAGCAGGGCAGAGCACTGGGGAGGGTGCAGGGGCTGCAAATGAGGGAAAACAGTCCTTGCCACTGCCTGTCCCCTCCCTCACCAGGAAGAGGCATGCAGGGGCAGCCAGGACCTGTGGACACAGATGCAGGCCCGTCCTGGCCCTACCAGCTGGACGAGCCACAGCCACACCTGGCGCTCAGCTCCACCCACTCCTGGCTGTGAGAGCTGGGGGTGCCCAGTCCCTCACGTAGGAGCTAACAGCGCCCACCGGTTGAGAGCCATGAATGTAGCCACCCCAGCCAGGCTCCGCACACGGCCCTGGCTCCATCAGTGCCCACACTGTCAGCAGCTGTCATTAGCATGAAGAAAAGCCAGGTCCCCTCAGACACAGGTGCCCATGCCCCTAGCCCCTGCTGACCCACCCCTATCCAGGACTCCCTAACCTAAGCAGGGCGACTCCCAGCAGGATGTGGCCAAGCTGCGATAAAGGCACCTGTGCCAGCTCAGCCCAGGGCCTTGGAGGCAGATACTCTGGGGTGCGGCTTTCTCACTGGCTGATCTTGGGCAAATCCCTTAAGCTTCCGGAGCGCCACGGGAGGGTTGAGGATTGAGTGGGATAAAGTCTGCAGGACGCTAGGCCAGTACATCCTTACTACATGGTCAGAGAGTGAGGAACCGGGAAAAGCAGCCTCGGATTCCAGCCCAGCCCCAGGCTGGCCCCGCCGGATTCGCCCTGCACCCCACACACCACCCACAGGCCTGGTCATAGTAAGCACTCAGTGCAAGTGCGTGGAACTCAACTGAGGGGAAAAATTGACTTTCTTCTGCCGAGTGCAGCCCGGAGCCCTCGGAGCCCTCTGATCGATAGCAGCCATTGCTCCCTCATGCTTCATTAAGTGGCCGCATTGCTTGTGTTGGTAGCTGCGGCAGAAATGAAGAGGGCGCCTTCGATTCTGGCAGAATTGTGATGTCACGCCATGGCGGCAATGGAGCCCCCAGATGGAGCCCAACTCGCAGCAGGGTGTGGAGCAGACAGGGCCCCCGCTGTGTGACGGACGGATGGCCAGAGCCCCGGCCACAGGCTCTGCTGGATCCAATCACTCCACAGCTGGAGGGAGCTGACCTTCTCCTCAGGGCTTGACTTACATCTGAGGAAGAAGATACAAACAGGACACGCCCCTGGCCCCGCTTGCCGGAAGCCCACAACTGGAGAGGCGGACACACATTTTCTGAAGTTGTAAATGCATGTGGTGGGGGCTGGGGATGCAAGATCTGCCCATCGATGGGGACCAGGAGGGCTCTGCTGGCCCCTGCCCTCTCCAGTGCCCTGGCAGGTGGCGGGGACCTGCACAGCTTCTCTCTGGTGGCTTCCCCTGTACCCCATCTGCAGGAATGGCCACAGCTTCCCCATGCCATTGCCCCAGGACCCTACCTGGACATCCTGACTGCCAAGACCTGTGGGTTCTTGGCCAGGTGTGGGGAATCCCGCCTGTAATCCCAATCCTTTGGGAGGCTGAGATGGGAGAATCACTTGAGCTCAAGAGTTCAAGACCAGCCTGGGCAACATAGTGAGACTCCTTCTCTACATAAAATAAAAAATAAAAATTAGCTGGATATGGTGGCATGCACCTGTAGTCCCAGCTGCTCAGGAGGCTGAGGTCGGGGGATTGCTTGAGCCCAAGAGTTTGAGGCTGTAGTGATTCATGAATGCAGCACTGCGCTCCAGCCTGAGAGACAGAGTGAGGCCCTATCTCCAAAACCAAAAAAGACCTGGGGGTCCTCACAGACTCAGCGGACTGCAGGGGACCTCTGGGCTCCCCCGACCTTGCATTCTCCATCATCCCAAGGGGTGCTCTTCATCTCTGAGCTCTGCCTGTCTCCCCAAGATGTGCATTTGTAACAGCCATGTGCCAGGAGCTGGGGCAGAGTGAGGAGCAGACTGGGCACCTACCCTCACCTACTAGGGGCCACAGATGCCAATGGGATGCTTACATTAAGGAATGGATGGGGTCGAATGAAGAGATCCTGCCCAGGAAAGGAGACAGTGTGGGGTGGGGTGAGGGCTTCACCAAGGCAGGCCATAGGGAAGCAGGTGGTGGGAGCCGAGATGCCAGGCAGGCGGTGGGAGCGGGCAGGAGGCAAGAGAGGCTGGCGGCGAGCAGTGCCCACCACTCGCCCCAGGCGCCCCTGCTCTGCCTCGTGCCCAGAGCCCCACGGTGGCCCAGCCCTGTGCTGCGGTCGGTGTGGGGGCATCCCCATTTTCAAGCGCACCTACAGGACACAGGTCTGCCTTCCCCATCAGACTGTGGGTTCTGAGGGCGGAGGCACCTTCCTGGCCTCCATGCCCAGGGGGGCCTGTCAAACTGTTGGGCCCCAAGGCAAACAGAGACAGACAAGCGTCCCGGCCCTGGCTTCCACCCCGTGGGCGACTCCTTTCCCCAGGGGAGACCCTGCCCGGAACCAACTGTGCTATTTCTAGATGGCCTGGCCTCAGGCCAGCAGCAGCCTCTCCACCTTGGCCACCACCGGTGAGAAGGGTGAGTGAGGGGGACCAGGGCCCCAGAGGCTGGGCTCCTGCCCGGGAGCAGCTGTCCCCTCTCCCAGAGTTCCCTTCTCATGTTTAAGTCCCAGTCCCCAGCCCCTCAGAGATTTATGCAAATCCCAGCGGCCAGATGGTTTCTTAATGTCAAACACAGGTGGGAAGGATGTCAGCCTTGGTCTCAGCCTCAGTCAGTAGTCACACTTGATGGATAGTCTATAATTTCCTCTGAAGCTAGAGGAGTCAGCTTGTCCAGCCCATTGCTCAATAAATCCATCTTCCCTCTGCCCTGCCCAGCTTGTCCCCGTCCCCCTGACTAGATCACAGCTGCAGGGCCCTTAATCCTCCCACAACACATGCAAAGCTTCCATGGGGCCAGGGAACAGGTGGACACACTTGGATCAATGGCAGACCCCTCGCTGTCACCTCGTCACCTCATCACCGTCCCCACCATCCTCATTATCAGTGCCGCCACCTGAGTCACCCCTCCCCCCACTCTTACCACGGCCACAATGTCATCCTCCCCACCATCACGCCGGCCTACCACAACCACTGCCACCACGTGGGCAGGGCCCCTGGGCCCACCCCTGCACCCCAGCTCACCTTAAAGAGAAAGACCAAAGGGAACCTGGCAGACAGCCCAACAGGGAAACGACAGACACAGTTTAGAAAGGGACAAAGGACTTGACTAGACCTTTCTCCAGAGAGATGTACACGTGGCCAGTGTGCAGGTGGGAAGAAACCCGACATCGCCAAGCACAGGGAAATGCAGATCGAACCACAGTGAGATGCCACTCACACCCACGGGGACGGCTACCAACAAAAAACAGACAGTAGCAAGTGTCGGCGAGGATGTGGAGAAATTAGAAGGCTTGTGCACTGCCGGTTGGAATGAAAAATGGTGCAGCCACTGTAGAAAACAGCATGGCAGCTCCTCAAAAACATACAACACAGAACTGCCATAGGCCCCGGCAGTCCCACTTCTGGATAAACGCCCAGAAGCATGGGAAGCAGAGACTCAGACAACGTTCACGGCACGTGATTTGCAACCGCCAAAGCGGGAAGCAACCCGGGTCTCCATCCACACGCAAAGGGATCAGCAAAATGTGGAAACGCGGACGGCGAGCGTCACTCGGCCTTCGGAAAGGGGAAGTCTGACCCTGCGCTGACTTGCACGAACCGGGAGGACACTGTGCTGAGTGACATAAGCCAGACACACGGACAAATGCAGTGTGATTCCCGTCAACGAGGCCTCCTAGAGTTGTCAAAGTCAATAGAGACAGAGGAGCACGGGAGGACCCGGGCTGGCGGTGGGGGAACAGGGAGTTGGTGTTGAGCGGGGCAAAGTCTCAGTTTTACAAGATGAGAAGCGTCTGGACGGTGGAGGCGGTGGCGCAGTGATGATGGTGTGCTGGGCACTACCTACCACTCAGTACACGTAAAAAGGCTTAAGGTGGTAACTTAAGATACGTACTTCGCACAATTTAAAGAGAGAATCCGCCCACTGTGACTTTAGCACGCGAATGTACTCATGCAAATTACAAGTAAAACCTAAATGAACTTCCAGGGTCAGTGGCGAAGGGAAGCACCGGGGGTCCGTGGGAAAGAGGCGTGGGTGCCTGCTCCTTAGCCAGCCCAAGGCCCCCCAGAGCAGGCAGGTGGGAAGGGAGACACAGCCCCACTGCCCCCCGCTGCTGGCGGATTTGCTGAGCCTTAGAAAGTCCATTGCGGGGAAGCTGGGGGCCCATGGGGAGCCCACAGCGCCCGCCCACATGTGAGCTGGCAGGTAGCCAGAGGCCTCTGGGGTTCTTAGCGGCCCTGCGTGGTACCTTCCAGCCGCAGGGCTGAATCAGGTCAGATAGTGGTGGCACGGACAGGCCCCAGGAGAGAACACACCCAGACAGACACAGTGATCCCGACGGATGGTGCTTTGCCCACGTAGCCCAAGGCCCCTCTCCTCGGCGGGCCCTTCCTCAAGGTCCCCACCCTCCCTGGAGAGGAGACCGGCACTGCTGCCCCGTTCTGCCAGTGAGATGCCCTCTCCAGACACCCTCAACATAGAGGGAGAGGGGAGCCAATTCATCGCTGGGGGCCTGAGCAGCTGCTGGGTTCCTGCTGCCGCAGTTCAGGGGCGCTCTGCCCTTTCTAGGGTCTCTCCTTCAGGCTCCCCTCAATTCCTCAAGCTAATCAGAGCTGCCATCTTCTTCCCTTTCTACACAGAGAAGGGTTTTCTGTTGTTTGCACTCAAGAGCCCAGACCCATGAAGCATCTGGAGGACATGAATGGAGAGGGTGTGGCCAGTCCCACTAGGTGTCCACATGCCAATGCCCTGTAACCAGCACCCAGGCCAGGCCTGAGAGCTATGGGAGATCCAGGAGAAAGGGATGTGTGCCAGCATGGCCGGGACGGCTTCCTGGAGGAGGAGAGCCCTCCGCTATGCCCTGCTGGCCACGCAGCAGGCTCCCTGGTGACAAGCCACACCTTGTTTAGCTCAGTGCCCCTGGCATGTGATCAGCACTTGGCAACCCTTCTCCAGTGGACAGGGCTCCCTTGGGGGGAAAGGGCTCTGAGGGCCACCCGTGTCTCCCCACAGAAGTCTCCATCGAGCCCCTTGGCAGCCCCCCGAGAGAGGGGGACATCAAAAACTGTTGTAGGTCCTCAATGGAGGGCTGTCCCCTCCCTCCAGGACCACCATGGCTGGCTACAGGTAAGCCCACAGGTGACTCGCTTGGGCCGTGCACCCCAGGAAAGACAGTGCCACATGCGGGCCCAGGTGTCCCCTCTCCATCCGGCAGGCCCTCTGTCCAGGGAGGGCAGGGACCCTGATGAAGGGCCGCAGATGAGAGGGGCCTGGGCCTGGGCAGGCAAAGCACCATCGTCCACTGGGAGCCCCGCATGAGTCTGGATGTGATCTCTCCCTGGACATGTCCACACCTCCGCTGTCTGCCAACCCCTCATGTCCAACCCTGCGGCCTGGGTCCAGACACAGCTCTCCAATCCCGACAAAGGATGCCTCTTCCAGGAAGCCCTCACCGGTGCTGTGTCCCTGCATCTGTGAGGACGAGGCTGTCTGGCACTGTCCACTCTCCAGAGCTGCCACTGGCCCTCGTCCCATGCCAGCTGGGAGGTCCACCTGAGACCTCCCCTATAAAATGGGGGTAGTAGCATCTGTGCCTGAGGGTCCGGGGGGATGGGTTCAGCAGACATGAATCCCATTCAGCATCTGAGGTAGAGGTGCCATGGGGCAGAGGAGCCTGGGCGACAGGCCCTGGGGTGCTGACCAGGGAGTGCAAATGGCCTGGTGGCAATGGAGAGTCATGGAGGGCACTGGAGCTGGGGAGAGACACAGCGGCCTCTTCTCCAAACCCTCCTGTGGCTGCAGCCCCCGTACGCTTTCTCACCTGACAGCGCCAGGCCTGAGCCACATGCAGTCCCTTTCTGGGGTAGGGATGAGCACCCCTGATTTAGCCCTCTCTGGAGCACACAGTGAGGGTGACGGGCACAATCCCCATGGCCAGAGCCTGGCGGCAGCTGGTTGCTGGGCTACCCTCAGCCTGGGTTTTCTCACCAGTGTCTCGGGAAGCACTAGCCACCCTCCCCACTGTCCCGACCACTCTTCTTCACAGCCTTCCTCCCCATCTGGAGCCGGGGAAGCTTCCAGAAGAGGCATATGGCCTGCTGGGGTGGCAGACGCCCGCCATCAGGGGGACCCCCGGGTGTCGCCCTCTGCAATCGAATCCCTCCACGTTTCCAGGGCCATCAAAGGCTGGCAAGCTCCCAGCACCCACAGAGGGCACTCACAGAGGGCACACCAGAGGGCACACCACTCAGCGAGGGAGGAGGAGCAGAGATAGAAGCAGAGAGAGAGATATCAGGGCCACCTGATAACGAGGAATTAGAGGAGGCAGAGGGGCCGGACGCTCGCTGGGGACGCCAGGGGGGACCTTGGCGGGGATTCTTCAGTTAGAGGCCGAGCTGGGTGCATATCATTGTGATTCAAAACATGGCTCCGGAACAATCAAGGTTCATCAGGAACAATACATGCAAATTCATCAGGTGACTCAGGAGGGCGAGGGTGGAGGCTCTGTGGGGGAGGAGAGGCCTGCCCAGATCCTCCCCGGGAAGGCCAGCTGACCTGTGGCCACCCGCACAGCATACCCAGCTGGGGCACCCACAGGCTGGACGGGCCACGCTCTTCTCAGGACCCCCCTGCATTCCCGGGGTGAGTCCTTGCCTTGGGCCCAGAGCAGCCGGCAGCACTCCACCTTCCTCCCACAAAGAGAGGCCTGAGTTCCAGACACACTGCTCTGGTCCCCACGGAGGACGCCTCCTCCAGGAAGCCGTCTCCCATGCTGTGTCCCTGTGTCTGTGAGGACGAGGCTGTCTGGCACTGTCCACTCTCCTGAGCCGCTGTTGACCCATTTGCCGCATCTGCCGGTCAGTAAACTCAAAAGGGCTGGAGTCCTCCCTGCCCACCCCAGGGGTCCCTGGGCCCAGGGCAATGCCTGCACATCAGGGGGGCTCCACACACACTAAGGGAGTGAGCGAGGGAGCGGAGGAGAATACCTTTGAGAAACTGAGTGAATCACTTATCGAATCCCAAAGGGCAGGGGAAAGAGGTAATAATGTGCCCTTGTTGTAGGTGACGAAACTGAGGCCTAGAGCATGGGGTCTGGGTTCACTGGAAACTGCACCTGCATCCAGTTACTGCCTCCTAACTCACCAGCCCTGGTCACTTCTCTTCCTGAGACCACCCTCCACCCGTAACGGGCAGCATGACTGCTGGGGGCAGCTGCGCCCACAATGCTCAACAAACTCTGAGGCTGCAGCCTCCTCCCCAGTCCCTCAGGATGGGGCTGCATTTGGAGCTGGGGTCTTCGCAGAGGTACCTAGGTTAAAATGAGGTCATACAGGGGTTAGGGGGGCCTAACCCAATCCGACCAAGGTCCTCACAAGGACAGGAGACAAGGACACACACACAGAGACGACCGTGTGAGGACTCAAGGAGAAGACGCGGTCCACACGCCAAGGGGAGAGGCCCCAGGAGGAACCAGCCCTGCCAGTGCCGTGATCCTGGACTTGCCGGCTCCAGGGCCCTGAGAGGCATGTTGCTGCCGCGTAAGCCGTCCGGGCGGCGTTACTCTGTACACAGCCCAATAGTGGCGACTCACACAAGGCCTCACCTCACGGGGCCGCAGCTGGTATTGAAGAAAATGACAAAAGACAAGCCCCCGGGCCGGACCAGGCTCTCGAGGAGAAAGATGGCACCGGGTACAAACCCAGCTTCCCAGCCGTCTCCTCTGTTAGTGAATTTAAAATGGATTAGTTTCCATTTCAGCTGACGTGTTCACATGCGCTAGTGGCCGGCTCCCTGGACCGGCTTCCTGGTAGCTCTTTGGAGGATGGCTCGGGGGAAGGAGGTGGTGCTAGGCGACCAGCTGCGACCCACTCACCATGGTGATGGGCGAGGCTCCCCCCAACAGGGCTGTAAAGGAGACTCACACACCAACCTGGAGGCTGGGCCTCCACGGACACAGACAGCTGTCCTCACAGCAAGAGCTCAGTCCAGCTTCACCCACCTGCGTCTGCTATCTTGCATGGCAGGAATTTCAGGGTTGTGAGCCCCGGGCCAGCCCTGGACAGCAGAGAGAGACCCTCACGACACCGTCAGTTAGGAGACCCTCTATTTGCTGCACAAGGTTAGCTGGCTGGCTGCTGCTTGGGAACCCCCAAAACCGGGCAAGGAACTATGGGAAAGACAGAGGAGAAAGGACTTCAGGGCTGGAATCACCTTGATCCCAGACAGAAGAGACCACCTCTGACTGCAGCCGACAGCCCTGCCAGCAGCTGTAATTAACATGGAGCCGACGACATCTAAATAATATAACAGTTATCATAAATAATACGCGGCCATGATGAAGATCGAGTTATTTATAAAAGAATTAATAATCGTGACGCTGGTGAGTATTCAGCGTTGGGACACTGTCCAAATCCCTGCTCTGAATTTCGATGGGGAATAACGAGTGTCCTTAAGAAGACAAAGACCTTGAAGTTTCCTCCGCTGTTTACAAACTAATTCCTGGTAATGAGGAAATTAACGTGGAAAGTCAGACTTGGAGCTCTGGCAAGGAAGGCAGGAGAAGCGTCCGGCCCTGGCGTCCCGGCTAGCGCCACAAAGAACTTGTCAGATCTTCTGCAGCGGTGATTGATTAAATGAGCTGTTAAACCGAAAGGTCGAACTCCATCTTGAGAATACAAATGCACAAATAACTCGGAGACAAGGGATCGATGGGCCCTTTGCTGCGGGGGCCTGGGCACTCCCAAAATAGAGAGACAGAGCTGACCAGGCTGAGAAGCACACCACTGCTGTAAAACCCCTGGCCCGTGTTACTCTGTAGGCAGCCCAGGCTGCAACTCACACCGGGACTCACCAGGATCCTTTGTCGGGGGTCATGTGTGCCCTAAGAGAGGAGCCCGAGTGCCCGGAAGTCTGGACTCTGTGGGTGCTGCCCCCTCCCTCGCCCCAGAGGCCAACAGTGCAGCCTGGGTTGGCCCCTCTGCTGCCTGCTTCTCAGCGCTGGCCCCAGGCCAGGGGTACCCAGACCAAAACCCTTCCTGCATGAAGTGCCTGCTTCCCCACGCCCCTGCTGGGAAACTGTCCCTCAGTCCCTGCTTCCCCACGCCCCTGCTGGGAAACTGTCCCTCAGTCCCTGCTTCCCCACGCCCCTGCTGGGAAACTGTCCCTCGGTCCCTGCTTCCCCACCCCCCTGCTGGGAAGCTGTCCCTCGGTGTCTGCCCACTGGGACCCCGGGGCCTGCACACCTAGCTGCCTTCGTCTCCTGGGGCCGCTGTAACAAAGTGGCCCACAATGGGAGGCTCAGGCAAGAAAGCTGATTAAAGCCCTGGGGCTGGAAGTCCGAGAATGAGGCTTAAGCACGGGTTAGCCGCTTCCTTTGGGGCCGTGAGGGACACTGTCCCAGGCCCCCGCTCTGGCTTCTGGGCCTTGCAGGCCATCTTTGTCACTCGGTAGCTTGTGGAAGCCTCACCCCTACCTCTGCTTCCATCTCCCCATGGCATCTGTCTATGGACATGCCTGTCCCCAGATTGCCCTTTTTTATACGAACACAGTCACACTAGGTTAGAGCCCGCCCTAGTGACCTCATCCGAACTCATTACATCTGCAATGACCCTATTTCCAAATAACATCACATTCTGAGTTACGGGGAGCTGGGATTTCAACATGTGAACTTGGGGAACACAATTTAGTCCATGACATCCCCCATGGCCATCATCCCCTGAGCTCACAGGCCCAGCTGGAAAAGAACAGAAATAGCCCCAGCCTGGTGCCGGGGCCCTGGGGTGTCAGAGAGACCCCCGTGGCTGGGGGGAGCTGGGGTGGCTGCAGGTGGAGAAGCCATCGGCAGCGGTCAGGGTGGAGGGTGCATCTTGTTTGTTTGTATTTTTGCATCTTGCCTGGAGAAGCCGAGTCTCAGAAGAGAGAGGGATTCTTGACACGACCTGGCCCAGAGTGCCACCCGGGCAGTGCTTCTGTCCCCTCCAACAGCAGAGTGTCACCTAGCACCTGCAGGGACTCCTGGACACAGGGAGCTCACTCTGCAGGGCAAAGCTATGGGCACATTCCCACACCTGCTCTGGCTCTGGTGCTACCAGGGACCCCGAGCTACTCCCATGTTACAGGCCCAGGCCCAGAGAGGCCAGGGGAGGTCCCCAGGATCTCACAGCCAGCTGGATAGAGTGGAATATGTGTGGCCCCCGATTCCCGGCAGGCACTCGTCCTCCAGCCAGACCCACTGTCCGGCACTCACAGGATGCTCTTTCTCACCGAGGACCAACTCTCCCTCCCTGAAGGGTGCCCTGAGCCTGCCATCTGTGAAATGGGAGAGCAGGACCTGTGTCTCTGGTACTCACGGGACCTTCCGTCCTTCGAGATTTAAGAGATGTGGTCACTGTCACCCCACACAGTTCCTGGAACGTGGTTGAGAGCCAGGGACTACCTGCTCCCGCACCCTTAGAACAGCCTTTCCGAAATCCCAAACCTTCCCTGAGAGCCGCCAAGAATACCCTACCCACGTCCCTTCGGGGAGCATTCAGCACTCCAGGAGCGTTTATGCAGCACCGACTGAATCCCCGAGTCTTCGCAAGCTGCAGGCCCAGCCCTTCCTGCACTGCGGCTCAGGAATTTGCAGAGTGTCAGGCAAGACGCCCCCGTTCCCAATCACTTCTCTTATTGTGGGGCTTCGTCTCTGTTCCCTTTGGTTGGGGCTGCCTGCTCAGCTCTGAGCGTTCTATTTCGGCTCACAACATTTATAAAAATGCATCCGAAAACCCTGGCGCTGCAATCTGGAACTAACCTGCTTCAAGTCCTCAGACAAAAGCTCCTGAATACTAATTGAAAAGTGATTAATTACATTCACGGAGCCCCATCTCCTCGCTGGCGGACCCCTGCTCTCTCACTCTCCCTAACGGGGCTGGAGACCGCTCAGGGGCAGGGTGGGGGTGGGGTGTTGTTTTTGCTTTTTTAAGGCTGAGTTGGTTTAAATCTCATTTAATTTTCACAAGGGAGAGCCTTGAGCCTCAACTCAGATCGTAACTCAGGTCAGATCTGTCCCTAATTGGACAAATCCCGGCCCTTCTAGAACTCTGCGTTTCCTCTTTTGGAAGGTGGGGCCGCTGCACCTGGGGGATTTTGGAATGCGACCATCCAGAATTCCAATCCCGGCTGCTCGTAATTGCTGCGATGCAGCCCTGGTCAGGTCCCAACATGGGCTCTCTGCCGCCTTCCTTTTCCCCACTCCCTGCGACACCCATAAACATTCCACCCACAGTCCCCGTGGCCTTCCAGGACTGCTCAGAGCTCACCTCCTCCAGGCAGCCTGCCGGGCCCTCTTTTTCACTCCACGAACACCCTAGAACCCTGGGCTCCTCCCTGACAGCGAGGCCCACAGGGTGTTGTGGCAGCCAGTCATCCACTCTAGACCATGAGCCCCTTGAGACTGAGGCTAGCATCCAGCCCCCTCAAAACCACAAAACTCACCGCAGCCCCTGCGAGCACTGGAGGAAGACAGCAAGCTCCATGCCCGAGCTCCGGGACAGAGCCAGACTCCAACGAGGAACCAGAGCAGAAGAACCTCGCACACAGAGGCACTTAATCAGTGACCTTCCACCCTGCCCAGCCTCCCGAGTGTCCTTGGACCAGTACCGGAAGCCTCTCTGGGTCTCCGTTTTCTCCCCTGTAAGATGGGTGACTGGGACCAGTACCGAAAGCCTCTCTGGGTCTCCGTTTTCTCCTCTGTAACGTGGGTGACTGGGACCAGTACCGGAAGCCTCTCTGGGCCCCCGTTTTCTCCCCTGTAAGATGGGTGACTGGGACCAGTACCGCAAGCCTCTCCGGGTCTCCATTTTCTCCCCTGTAAGATGGGTGACTGGGACCAGTACTGGAAGACTCTCTGGGCCCCCGTTGTCTCCCCTGTAAGATGGGTGACTAGGAGCCATGCCCAGGACTGGAGGTTAATGAAACCATGCACACCAAGCACAGGGCAGCATGCAGTAAGCGCCAAACAGATGTCCACATCCCTTTTCCGGCCTGCCCCTTCCCATTCCTGGCCCCCGGGGTTTCCGGAGCTGGGTCTCCATGCCCCTCTGAGGCAGCCCCTGGGCCTGGGGGGAACAGGCCGCTGCAGGTAAGGGGCCTGACCCTCCGACCCCGAAGAGACAGCCACTGTCACTGGAGGGCCAGGGGCCCGGGCGCGGATGATGGCTCCAGAGCAGGTGGGAGGGGCTCCAGAGTTCAGGTCGGCCAAGCAAAGGCCATGGCCAATGCTGCGCACAGGCGGCCCCCACTAGCAGGGCTGCCTAAAGAGACCTCGACGGGGGTCTGGAGGGGTCAGGGAGGGGCAAGCGATGGGCAGGGTCTGAGTGGACTGCGTGTCCAGCCCCCTCCATCAGACCCCCACTTCCGCTCCAGAGCTCAGAGGGGCAGCTTGGCCACAGACCGGAGGCTGGGGTCACGGTGGCACTGGGAGGAAGCAGAGGCAGCAGAGGGCAGCCCGGGCCCGCACCCCAGCACCGCCCTGCCCGCCGGCGCCAGCCCTGCCTTCGCTGTGAGGATGGTCCTTGCTCGCTGCACCCCTAATTACAAGTGTCCTGAAATCCTGCCAGAACACGCTGTCTGAGGCGGTTTCCCTCATTTAAATTCTTCCCTGAGGTTTGTACGACAGTGAACAAGAAAGAAACTCCTGGGAGGAGGCACAGCCTGCGCTGCAGAGTCCCCCCGTTGGAGGAGGGAGGAGGAGGAAGGCAGGACCCAGGGCCCGGCCTCCAGAGAGGAGGTGCACGCAGAGAAGGCAGTGCAGGCAGCCACCACTGCTCCGGGTCCAGGTCTCCCTCGTCCTTCCAACAGCCCCGTTTTAAGGGGAGGGAAACTGAGGCTGAACGGGGGGAAGTGAACGTGGTGGGGAGCCTCTCGATTTGTTCCGGATGAAAACGTTCCCTCGCAGGGTCCAAGATGCTACAGGAGCACTTACGGCTGATTCCACACAAGAATTCCACACGGTCAAGGAACAGCCACTCCCCAAGTGTGAAGGCCTGGGCAGCCGCTCGCCTCAGAGCCCTGAGCTGGTTGGGCCAGTGCATCCCGTCACCTGAGTCCCCCCATCAGTGCATCCCCTCACCTGAGTATCCCCCAGGCCCGACCAGTGCATCCCCTCACCTGGGCACCCCCACCAGCCAGCGCATCCCCTCACCTGAGTCCCCCCATCCAGTGCATCCCCTCATCTGAGTACCCCCCCAGGCCCAGCCAGTGCACCCCCTTACCTGGGCACCCCCACAAGCCAGTGCATCCGCTCACCTGAGTCCCCCCACCAGTGCATCCCCTCATCTGAGTACCCCCCAGCCCAAACCAGTGCCTCCCCTCACCTGGGCCCCACCCTAGGCCAGTGTATCTCCTCATCTGGGTCCCTACCCCCCAGGTCAAGGCATCCCCTCACCTGAGTCCTTAATCCCCTGGTCAGTGCCTCCCCTCACCTGAGTGCCCCCCCACTAGCCAGTGCATCCCCTCACCTGGGCCCTCCCACCTGCCAGTGCAGCCCCTTATCTGTGTCCCCGCCGGCCCCGTGGCCAGTGCATCCAGCCTCCACTTCTGTGCAGACAGCAGTTGACACCACGCCCCTTTGCAGAGGAAGGAACCAGACTTCATGTCCGAGGGTGGGGTCCCACCCCAGCTCTGTCACCTTCCAGCCATGAGGCCTTAGGGCAATTCTCACTCCCAAGCCTCAGTTTCCCCACTTGTTAAAGGAGGATGAGCAGCTCTGAGGTGCTGAGTTGCTATGGAAGCAACTCCACTGGGCCTGCACAGGCCTCCTGCAGGAGGGAGGCCGCCCTGGTCTATTTGGGACCCACATCCCATGGGGCCTTCAGGAACTGTCTTCTCACCAAGAGGTGTGTCTGAGGGTGAAGCTTCGGGCGCTGAAGCAGACCCCTGTGAGGCCTTGGCCAGCAGCACACAGCTGGTGCCAGCCATGCCTCCTGCCTCAACCCACCACAACCCACCGTGGCAATGAGCTTGTGTCTCTCATGAGCATCTCTGGATTTGGGGTTCTGTGTAAGACAAGGCAACAAGTGTCCCCAGAAGCAGGAGCATTCCCCGGGATCAGCAACCCAGGGAAGGAACGAGACCTGGCCAGACACCAGGGGAGGGGAGGGAGGGGTCTCTGCCTTTGCGTCCTGCTAGGGGGCCAGGCCTGGGTCTTGAGGAGGAGACAGAAGCCTGGGGAGGCTCCTCTGTGGGTCCACACTCCACTTGGGGCAGTCCTGAGGGTTGGCCACATCTCACCAGCCAGGACACAGTCCCACGGCCCCCAGCCTGAGCTGCACTGGAAAAACACGAGGTGACCCCTGAGCCTCTGGCATCCGACTCACTCCCAGAGGGGCTGCCTCTGTGGCTCAGGGGTGACGCTGGGCCCTGGGTCTCATCAAAGCTGCGGGAACCAGAACCCCCCGCTGGAATCAGGAGCACTCACCTCAGCTCCCAAGAATCCCAGGGTCCCGCTTTGTGAGCCGGGTCCCCGCGCTTTGTCCTGGGCACGGAAGTTTTGGAGTGGGCCCGGAGGACGGGCATTCAACACATGCCCCTAGGTCCCTGGGAACGCTGGCACTGGCAACCCGAGGGCCTCGCTGGGAGACACAGACCCAGCCCTGGTCCTTGTTCAGTGTGGACATTTCCCTGCTGTTGCCCCTGAGACCCCCACACTCAGCCTGGATTGACTGGTGCTTTGAGTAGTAACAGAAGGTTCCAGACCCTCTCTGAAGCCAGCAGGCACCTGGTGACACATCCTCAGAGCCCAGTCAGGGACTGCTGAATGACTGAGTGCCAGGGCCATGGCGCTCAGGTGAGAGGCTGGGAAAGGGGCATCTCAGTGCCAAATGTGGGCAGTCTTTCACCAAGAAAGGAGGCAGTGCCTCCGCCCCAGCGTGCCCTCGGCCCTGCTCCTGTGAAAAGGTGTGGGCCTCCCCAGAGCAGGCTCCCCACTCAGAGACCAGGACTTCCTGGACCTCAACCTCCCAGAGTGCACCTGACTCCAAGAGCAAATCTCTCCCAGCCTGGGCCAGGTGGCCCCAGGGGCAGCTTGTAGGACTTCAGTGGGAAGGCGGACGGAAGGTCTGAGATGTGCACATGGCAGACCTGGGGCTGCTCTGGGCCACAAGGAGCTGGGGAGCTGGGGGAGATGAGAGCCTGGAACGGGCCTGGGGCTCGCGCAGCAGGAGGTCAGCAGTGGTCTTAGGACATCCCCATGGATGAAACACCTGGCCAGGTGGGTTCAGGGGTGAGAGGGAGGAGGGGTAGGGCAGACGGGAGGGGACAGCTTGGTGGGGAACAGGACCCGGGCAGTGACAGAGGAGCCCAGGCCTCCTGTCACGGGTGGTCCAGAGCAGGCCAAGTGGTAACCACCCTGCTGGGGCTGGGGACTGCAGAGCCTCCGGAGCTCAGAGCTGACTCCAAGCCTCGTGCTCCCTGGGGCCCTGGGCAGGCGGTGGGCAGGGCGAGGGCCAGCAAGTCCGAGGGACCAGTGGTTGCGGCTCTCCCTAAAACTTCCTCTGCAAAGCTTATTCCCGGACCCGTATAGCGCCCTGAGCGTCTACTTGTTTTTCTCCCCTTCCTTCAATACAATTATAGATTAATTAATTCTCACTGAGCAATATCTGACCTACATCAGCGCCTCTGTAAGACGGCAGAGCCAGAAGAAAGAATCATTGGGCTATATAAAGACAAGCAATCTATTTTAAAAGAAGGGCTGTGTGCGGGCGCCAGCTGCTCCAGCATCCCTGTTACATAAGGCTCATTTAGAGGCAGCACACACCCGCTCACCGAGATTCACGGCTCGGTAGCGCTGAACACGGGTTAATCGTCCCATTGCAGCTGGGCTCACTGGAGGGGTCTGATGGGAGGATGCCCACCCGGGGGCCCCCGGGCACATGCGATGCTGCTCACAGCTGCAGGACACCTCCCCTTTGCCTCCCCCACATCAAAGCACCTGCCACGCCCCATTTTAATGCGGGATTCTCCAGGTCAGGGGCCACATCTCATTCATCTGGGTGTCCCTCGACACCAGAGAGAGCCTGGGATACGGGAGGCATCGACATTGAGGAATTAAGCCGTGATGTAGCAGGAGGAGGAGCACGCTTCCTCGGAGATGGCTCTCACACTCGCTGAGCCGCGAGCGCTGGGAGGCTGGGTACCGAGCTGCAGATTCTCAGTTCTCAAGGCCGCTCTGCCCAGTAGGTGCTGCTGCCACCACAGTGGGTACCTCAGGGGTGGCCCCCCGTGCTCATACCCAGCACAGTCCTCTGTCCCTGATGTGGACTGCACTGCGTGACTCGGGACTGGATTCTAGGGATGGAGGGAGCAGAGAAGATGTGATGTGGCTCCTGAGATCCAGTTGCAAAGCCTGTGGTTCTGTCGTGGCCATGATCTCTGGCTGTCTCTTGAATCCTGGGTGGTGCCAGCTGCTGCACTGGGGGGTAGCCCTGTGGACAAGCCCAGGTGGCGAGGGGCTAAGTCGACAGCCATGCGAGTGAGTTTGGGAGCAAATCCCCTGAGCTGAGTCTTCAGATAAGCCCGAGGTCCCAGTCCCACAGCTCTGCACAGCCCACGAGAGACAGTGATCCAGAGCCGCCTCAGAGCTGGACTCCCGGCCCACGCTTGCTGGCTGTTTCAAACCATGAGCTTTGGGATAACCTGCAACACAGTGATAGAGAACGGATGTTCTGCCTCATTTTAGAGTTGGGAAAACTGAGGCTCTGAGGAGCTGAGTGACTCGGCTCCGGTCACCCAGCCCCGATGGAAGCCCAGGCCCACCTGACTGCACACAGCACACAGATCTAGAGGGGGCAGGCCAAGCCCTGGCCGAACTGGCTGCAGCCTCCACAGACCATAGCAGATGAGAGGCCCATCCCTCCCATCCCAGCGCTCTCGGAGAGCCCGTGGCCGCCCCTCCACCGTGGTCCCCACGCTCCTCTCCCTGGCTGTGCCATCCTGCCTCTATCCAGGACCGCCCAGCTCTCAGGGGCAGCATCTGCCACCAGGAGCCCTCACACACTTCGTCGAGGAGGCGGGCCCGGAATACAGGGCACCCAGGGTGAGGGGCCTGCCACGACCCCAGAGACCTGGAATCCTCCTGCGGAAAGCCATGTCTGACCTTGACATTGAGAGCTGTGGCCAGGCGGTTGGGTGCCACTATCAGCCCTCATCTCTGCTTCCCATCTTCTATGGACCCCTGCTCTCAGGACCCCGGCCATGCCCTCAGCCCACCCCGCTCCAGTGTGGAACATGAGATGAGCCATTTCTTCACCTCCCTTGGCCTCAGTCTCCACATCTGGAAAGTGGGAAGACAATGCAGCTGGGCCTGGCGTTTGCTTCCGCGAACTCATGAGACCCCAAACCACAGCCTGAAAGGGCAGGGCCTGGGCCTGGGGGTGGCAAGGGTGTGGATGCCCTGCAGGGAGAAAGGGGAATGCACACCAGCTGGGCACAGCAGCTGCCACCTGGAGCCCGGTGGCCACGCTGTGGCTGTGGACGGTGAGAGGGAGGAACCTGAGAGCAACATGCCTCCCCCTCTCCACCGCTGGCCATGGCTAAGGGCTGGCCCTGGGTCCCCTGCAGGGCAGGCAGGGGCAGGTGCCTTCCTGTTTCTCCCCCACCTGCCCTGCAGTCTGGGCCTGAACTCACCTCTGTGGCCCCAGAGTTCACCACGGGCCCCTGTCTTCTGCTTTAGAGGCTGCCGTGGGGAGGGCACCAGGAAAGGCCTGGTGGGAGTCACAGCAGGGGAGTGTGGGGCAGGGGCGGGGGGTACCGAGGCACCCTCAGCTGGCAGGGCCAGGCCTTCCTTTTCTGAACCTGGCAAGAGTGGACGAAGGCTTTCCACCAGGTGGGTGGGACCCCGCCGGGTCCTGGAGTAACCTTAATGACAGCTCAGCCTCATCCAAGAGGGGGTTCCCTTTCTGGGCTTCTCCCCTCCAGCTGGGAGGCTTCAAAGGCCAAAGTCCCAGGCCAGAATGAAATAAGCTGGTTTGTTTTCACAGGGTTTAGTTTTACTGTTTCCTTGTATTTTTGGAAAAAGTAAATAAATAAGAAATAGGAGGCTTTTCATTTGCAGTCAGGATGCAGGCACTCAAAGGGGAATCAAACCCTGTTAGGGACAATGTGACATTGTCATGTCTGCAATGACAGTGGGGCACTGGCGAGGGCAAAGGGCCTGGGGGAGGGCAGAGGGGGTTTTCCTTCGAGCTGATGGAACCCTAGAGTGAACTGCAGATGGGCCCCCTTCTCCAGGCTCCCTCCTGAGCCCACCTCAGGCAGCTCCTGGCTGGAAGCTCCCCAGGGACCCCTGATTGCCATGCCACAGGGGGCCAGTGACTGAGGGGGTGGCCTGCCACCCTCCCAGACCTGTCCAGGCACCGAGGCAGACCCTGCCAGACCCTCAGGACAGAGGCCCACTCCCCTGGGAGCCCTCCTAAGGCAGCCCTTAAGAACCAGCTCTCATCTCCCTGCCTCGAGGTTACATCCCCAAGGACTTTCTGTCATGCATTTCGTTATTCTCCTCCCACCCCCTGTGGCTTAGGCATCACTGTGACTCTGCTTAGGTATTACTATACTATAGAATTAGGTAATATTATACGTCAGTATTACATACGCCATGCAGATGAGAAAAAGATGGTTCAGGCAGGTTCATTAACTTGCCCTGGGACACACAGCAAGAAAAAGATAGCCAAGCCTGGGCGCGGTGGCTCAAGCCCATAATCCCAGCACTTTAGGAAGCCGAGATGGGCGGATCACGAGGTCAGGAGATCGAGACCATCCTGGCTAACATGGTGAAACCCCGTCTCTACTAAAAAAAAAAAAATACAAAAAAACTACCTGGGCGAGGTGGCGGGCACCTGTAGTCCCAACTACTCGAGAGGCTGAGGCAGGAGAATGGCATAAACCCGGGAGGCGGAGCTTGCAGTGAGCTGAGATCCGGCCACTGCACTCCAGCCTGGGCAACAGAGCGAGACTCCATCTCAAAAAAAAAAAAAAAAAAAAAGGAAAAGATAGCCAAATTCTGAACCCAGAGCTCTACTGCCCCAGACCCCACTCTCCTTCCATGCCACCTCCAAGACAAATCCAGCCTCAGGTTCCCAGAACCTCCAGATTGCACATCTTAGCAGCTTGACACCAATGGCTTTAGAAACGACAAGCTCTCCTGTATAAAGTGGCAAAGAATCCAGAAAAAATGTGTTAGTCGGTGGGTCCCTCATCTGACTCCACTCAGAGTGTAGGCTGAGGACCAGCAGAGACAGCATCACCTGGGCGGCCATTAGATTGCAGCATCCTAGGCCTGCCTGCACTGCTGAGTGAGAAGCTGCCCATTTACAAGACCCTCAAATGCTTCTGAACGCCGAGGTTAGGAGGCAGCTGTGCAGGGCCATGCTGAACACCCTGCCGTCCACAGCCCTGCCCCCAAATCTAGGAATGGTGAAGTGTCGGGCCCTGGCAAGAAAGAGGTTTGAGCATTCAGTGGGGGCTGCCAGTGTCAGCTGGTGTCACGCCCCACCGCTGGCTGCCTGCCTCTACTCACCTGTAATGCTGGCCTCTGGGAGGCCAGAGCCTCAGGCCAGATGTGCTCTGCCCAGACCTGGATTCTCTGGAAACCTGGCCCCAAGACCAAGCCAAGCTGTTTATAGATTCTGGGCTTCTGGCCAGATATCATTTCTGGCTTTGATGCCATTTAATGTTCCTTCAATGTATTATTCATTCCCGTGAATTGCAGCGCTAACTCCTCAAAGCTCCTGAGCACACGTGCCTTCCTCCTCATCCTGCACTCAGCCCAGGCTGCTCTCCAGCCTCTCCCACTCCCCACCACCTGCCTGACCCCCGCCCACCTGCCACACTTCTCCCCAGCTCCTCTTCCCTGTACTCAGCCAGAATGAGCCAGGACCGGACTTGCCAAGGCCTGGACCCCATGCTGACGTTGCTGTGTGGCCACGGAGAAGCCACTTTATTTCTCTGGACCAGACCCTAAAACCCCAGAACCCTAAAAGCTCAAAGCTAGATAGCACCTTGGGCATCTCTCAGGTCACCAACCATAGCACCTCGTCCAGGAGACCACCCGTGAGACGCCGGAATACCTCCAGGGATAAGGGGCCTACTCCCTGCACAAAACCAGAGCCCAGGCTCCAGTAACCAGGCTCCGGTAGCCAGGCTCCAATAACCAAGCACCAATAACCAGGCTCTAGCAACCAGGCTCCCAGCTACAGCACTTGTGCTTCTGTGGTTCTCTCCCTCCTCCCCTCGCCCTCTGCCCACAGCAATATTCCAGCATTGGTGCAGTGCCAAAATACCAAATAAAATCAGTATGATAGGTAAGGGATAAGAGAATTGTTGATTGGATTTCTTATCCTTTTTTTTCTGACACTTCAATTATTTCAGTTATGACTTTTTCATATAACAGTTCATAGATTGCAGGGGAACAAGTAACCTTTAAATCTCCCATTTAGCACATTACAATAATTTCCTTGGAAATCACAGGTGCTCATGCTATATGACCTACTGCGGGTGCTTCATCAGCAAATTAATGTCGAGTTTAATTCAAACTTTGGGGAAAGTGCAAACTTGACAAAGATGAATCCAGCCATTTGCAGTAATGATCAGGGCAGCACAGGCAGGATAGCAGAAGGGGCGTCTCCGGGAGAACACCCTAGAAGGCACAACGTGATCGGCCTCCCTGGCTTCAAATTCTGACTCCAACATTAATAGCCACATGGACTTGGGCAAGTGACTGCCCCCCTTTGGGTCTCAGTCTCCTAATCTGTAAAATGAGTAGATATTAGCATCTATCTCATTGTGGGGATTAAGTGAGTTGATACAGAACAAAGCATTTGGCACAGAGCTGCCATTTATTTAAGGTCAATAAATAGCTTCTACCATTGCCATCATTACCACTGCATTTGCCATTATCCCCACTATCACCACGACCATTATCATCATCATCACCCGCATAATCTTTACCATCACCACCATCACCATCATCACCACCATCACCATCAACGTCAACATCATGCCTATCATTACCATCATCACCATCAACATCACTACCATTGGCATCATCACCGCCATCACCAACACCATCAACACCATCATCACCGCCATCACCAACACCATCAACACCACCATCACCACCATCAACATCACCATCACTATCACCATCATCACCATCGCTACCACCATCATATCACCATCATCACCACCATCATATCAACATCATCACCACCACTATCACCATCATATCACCATCATCACCACCATTGCTATCACCATCATATCACCATCACTATCACCATCACATCATCACCATCACCATCACTATCACCATCATCACTATCACTATCACCATATCACCATCATCACCACCACTCTCACCATCATCACCATCACTATCACCATCACATCATCATCATCACGTCACCATCATCACCATCACCATCATATCACCATCACTATCACATCACCATCACTATCACCATCATCACCATCGCTATCACCATCATATCACCATCATACCACCATCATCACCACCACTATCATTATTCACCATCATCACCATCACTATCACCATCACATCACCATCATATCACCATCATCACCACCACTATCACCATCATATCACCATCATCACCACCATCATATCACCATCATCACCATCACTATCACCATCACTATCACATCAGCATCACTATCACCATTATCACCATCATATCACCATCATCACCATCACTATCACCATCACTATCCCCATCATCACTATCACCATCATCATCACATCACCATCACATCACCATCACTATCACATCACATCACCATCATCACCATCACATCACCATCACTATCACCATCATCACTATCACTATCACCATCATCACCACCCTCACCACCATCATCACTATCAACACCACCATTCCCACCAGCACTATCATCACTATTATCATCACCATTAACGTCATCACCACCACCATAATATCACCACCATCAATACCACCTCATCACCATCATTACCATGACCATCACACTATCATCATCTTCGCCATTATTACCACCACTATCATTACCATCAACACCTCCACTATCACCAGCACCATCATCATGACCCCCACAGTGTTCCCAGAGCCCCCGCCTCATTGCAGCTTTCTGGCCCACCAGATCCTCATGTGCCTGGACTCAGGACTCAACCTAAATGTCTCCTCCTCCGAGAGGCTTCCTCTGACCTCCAATGACACCAGCCAACCTCTAACCCTTCCAGCATATTCAGAGGACTCTGATGGCCTATGCGTTGCCCATCTTCTTTCTTTTCTCTCCCAGTTGAGGGAGAATTCTCAAGATCTAGAACACTGTGCCACATATAGAAAATTCTCAATAAACCTTAATGAATGATTGAAAGATCAAATGAGGATACAAACAAGAAATCCCATTGCCACTACCAGGCTGAAGTTCTGTTCTTTCCTACCTGAATGGGGGACTAACCATGCCCCTAGCAGGAGCATGGGGGCCCCAGACACAGGCACCTTCTGCTGCCCATGCAGGCCCTCCCTGCTTTGCTCTGGCTGCACAGCAGTCCGGGGAGCTGTTGTCAACATTAGCCCACGTTAGAGATGAGGAGAGTGGGGCTTCCGAGGGTGCCAGGGCTCAGGTCCCGTCAGGGCCAGGCCTCTGCTCTTGTCCACCCATCCCAGACCTTGCCTGGCGTCTCTGAATGTTCCCCCGGGCTTTCACGAGCCCACCCCCTCCTCCATGACCTCTGCCAAAAGAAAGGGCTCCTCTGTGACCCCACTTCCTCCCTGGGCCTGCCCCACTTCGGCTGTTCCCAGGAGGGAGTGGGAAGGGGTAAGAGTGTGATTCTGCCCACCTGGGGTTAGGCATTGGTCCACCTCCTGCCATCTGGCTCCCTACCCACCTCCTGCGCCTCCAGCCCTGCGACCTTCCACCTGTGTAGGCTCTGGGAGGAAGAGCTGCACTGTGGGTTGTCACCCAGCATAGGGTTTGCACCCAGTAGGTACACACAATTGAAGCTCGGAGGGGCTCTCTGAATTCCCCTCAGGGCAGGGGAGGTGGAGGATGGACATCAGGGGGAATCCCAGGGCAAGGGCCGCGCGGAGGCACGGCCGGGGCGAGGGCCGCGCGGAGGCACAGGTGGAGGCACAGGTCGTGGTCTGTTTCTGTTCTTGTACTTGCCCTGGGCCAGGGTGTGGCCGGGCTGTCAGGGAGTGGGCCAGGGTGCTGACACCCAGGATCCTGGCAGTGGGAGGGAACCTAATCCAGGAGAAGTATCAGGAAGACCTGGGAGAGACCCGCAGGAGGGGAGCCCACTCCAGCCAGGCCTACAGAGTTCAAGAGCCCACCTGGGCTCCCCACTGACAAGGGACTCAGCCCAAGCAGCGTTTGCCTCCCATCAGGCCATGTGGAGCCCATTGCCACGACATTCCCCAGAGGCAAGAGTGGGAAGTCTCCACTGGGGACACAGGGCAAGGGGCTTCTGGGGCTCCCTGCACCCTGAGATTATGACCATCTGTTTCCCTGACAGTTGCCAACCAGGCTGTAAGGGGCAAGGGCCCCCCCAGACATTAAGGTGCCCTTGGGTCCTGGATACCCCGTCACAGACAGTGCGGGCTGGGATGCAGTGGGTCTGGGCAGGCCCAGGTTCCCAAGGGTGCTACTGCTGCTGGGCCCTGGACTGCACAGGGTGGCACAGCCTGCTTCTCTGGGGGACGGGGCACCTGGGCCGTAGCACACTGTGGCACTCGGCAGAGCAAACTGCATAGGATTGGGATTCAGCTTAGGGGCCACCTGGAGAACAGAGCTGGGCTCCCCTTAGGGACTGCTTGTCTGGAGGGGCTCCTGGGACTCTGCAGTCCCCGCGAGGGCATCATCCTTATGGGCCAGGATTAGCAGCACAGGCTGCCTGCCTGGGTGGTTCTGAGAGTTAGTCCCCATCATGAGGAGGTTTCAACAACATCCTGCTGTGATTTGGGGGGATTGGAACGTGGATAGGAGGTTGGGCTGGCACATGTGCACCACTGGCGCTCTGACCACAACTGGCTGTGGAGGCCAGGTGAGCCTGCCTAAGTCCCAGAGTGTTGGGGCCTCCTCACAGCCCTGACTGCCTGACCTCCCAGCTGTGCTTTCCACCAAGGCCACAGCATCTCCCCAGGGTGGCTGTAGGTTTGAGCTCTGCTGGGAGGTGGGGGCAGCTTGTTCACCAGAGCATCCTCAGGGGCCTGCAGGAGGAAGAGCTCTTAGCAGGCAAACCATATAATTTATGGGAAACAATACGAAGCTTGTGATAGAGATCCAGGAACCAGAAGTATCCAGACTTAGTGCCCAGAAAGGCAGCCAGACCCCCAGAGCAGCTGCGTCCAGCTTCTCCAAGGAAGCATCTTCAGACAGGTGGTGAGGCCTGGAGCTCAGCTACAGGCCCAGGAGAGGGCCTGGCTGGGTGGGAACAAGGCAGGCAGGAGCATCCTGTAGCACACACCTGCACAACACACACCTGCACATGGCACACACCTGTACAACACACACCTGCACAACACACACCTGCACAACACACACCTGCACAACACACACCTGCACGTGGCACACACCTGTACAACACACACCTGCACAACACACACCTGCACATAGCACACACCTGCACATGGCACACACCTGTACAACACACACCTGCACAGCACACACCTGCACATGGCACACACCTGCACAGCACACACCTGCACATAGCACACACCTGCACATGGCACACACCTGCACAACACACACCTGCACATGGCACACACCTGCACAGCACACACCTGCACATGGCACACACCTGCACATGGCACACACCTGTACATGGCACACACCTGCACAGCACACACCTACACATGGCACACACCTGCACATGGCACACACCTGTACATGGCACACACCTGCACAGCACACACCTGCACATGGCACACACCTGCACAACACACACCTGTACATGGCACACACCTGCACATGGCACACACCTACAGAGCACATGCCTATACGGCACATGTCTGCAGGGCACACGCCTACCTGATGCACGCCTGCACATGGCTTCCCATAGTCACCTGCTCATTCTTTCACCAAAGTCATCCTGCAGTGGATTAATTCAGTGAAACAATCATTTCCTCAATCATTCATTCAACAACTATTTGATGACTATTTACTGTTGGGAAACTTGGTAGGACAGGCCGCTCTTAGCCAGTGGACAGCAAAGGACCCAGGAATGCTCAGACCCCAGACCTCCCCCATGAAGGCCCATGAGGGAGACACACACCATGAGAGGAAGGTCCATGCATCCTCGGCTGGGCTTGGGCCTGGGCCTCCAGCTCAGGCCGTGCAGCTGCTCACTGGGTCCCAGCTGGAGATCTAGAGGCCGTCCCTAAATCCCAACCAAAAATATGGAGTCTTGACAAATGCCATCTGCCTCAAGAGAGGTCAGGCACCTGACGGACTCCGAGAAGAGCGCCCCTCCCACGCAGCAACTCTGTCCACCAGCAACTGAGGCTCCTCGTGGTCCTGGAACCAGAACAAGTCAAGCTCGAATTCCTCTTTGGATTGGAGGCTGGAGGAGGGGTGAGATGGGGACACCTGAGAACTTGCCCCTCCACCCAGAGACCTGCAGTGACCATGAGTTCTAAGCCCGGTGAGAAGCCGCAGCACCCACCTGCAGGATCCAGCCCCTCCGTTTGAAAGGGACGCTCAAAGTTCTTGCGAAGTTCAGGTGTGCGAGAGCAGAGGAAGGAAGAGTTTCGTCAGGAGCCATGAGCAGAGAGTGGCCATCTCAAATGAGGGCGTTAGGGCCGGCTGCCTGGAACAGGAGGGCTTCAGCTGGGCTTTAAGGATGACCAGGGTCTGTGCAGATCTGTGGGAGCCGAAACCTGCTCCAGGAAGAGGGCCTGCCGCACGTGGAAGACCGGCCCGGGAGGCACCCGGCAGACCAGCCGCTGGGACACACAGGCTCCGCAGGGAGGCAGCAGCGCCAGCAGGAGCTAGGTTGTCAAGTCCTGCGTGGGAGGCGGCAGAATGGCTACTTGTCCCCTTGATTTCCGTTCTCTCCTCTTTCTACAGAAGCACAGTTTCCTCTGAGCAATGTCTGTCCAACCAAAGACCACATTTCCCAGCCTCCTTTACAGCCACATGTGACCATGGGGGATGTCCAGGCAGGGCAAAAACAGCCTCGTCCTAGACAGGGCTCCTGGGTGCAAGGGATGGAAACTCGAACCAACCTATGCGAGGCCCAAAGGGGAACTGATGGGCTCATCAGGCAACCAGAGCAGGACGAGGCAGCTTCAGGCACCGGCTGGGCCCTGCAGGCCCCGCGGTCGTCTCTCTCCATCCTGTCTCCTCACCTGAGGCTGCTGAGTGCTGACTTCCTGCTCCTGATGGGGTCTGTCCACCAGGTGGGTGCACACACATTCACACCGTGCAGGTGCCCCACATGCACACACAAGCACACACAAGCACCTGAATGGTCCCATGCTCCCCCACACATATGTGCACATGCATGCACACCCACACTCTCATTCATGCCCACACGTATGTATATGCTCACTCACACATGTGCACAAAGGTGTGACAAACATGCACACACGCATCAATGAACCTAGGTAGACATATGCAGGCCCACATATGTGTACACCTGTGCACACAGGCAGTACGTGCATGCATAGATACGTGTGCACACACATGCATTATCAAAGGGGGCAGTAAAGAGTTCAAAGCACAGACTCTGAGGCCATGCAGACCCCATGCATGCTCTTCCTGAGCTGGGGCCAGTCGCCACACCTCCATCCTCACACCTAGAGAATGGTGACTACAGCACCCACCTCCTGGGGTTCCAATAACAGTCGAAGAAACAATGCATGGAAACCAGTCCCAAAACCTGGTGCCTAAATGGTTAACAAGACCACCCTGCTCTCTCCCCACCCTGCTCTCTCCCCACCCTGCTCTCTCCCCACACTCTGCTCTGGTCTCCCCTGCTCTGGCTCTCTCTGTGTGTGTTACTCTGGCTCTGGCTCTCTCTGTCTCTATCTCTCCCTGTCTCTGACTCTCCCTGGCCCTGTCTCTCCCTGTCTCTGGCTCTCTGTGGCTCTCCCTGTCTCTGTCTCTCCCTAGCTCTGTCTCTCTCTGTCTCTGGCTCTCTCTGTCTCTGGCTCTCCCTGTCTCTGGCTCTCTCTGTCTCTGTCTCTGTCTCTCCCTGTCTCTGTCTCTCCCTGTCTCTGGCTCTCTCTGTCTCTGGCTCTCCCTATCTCTGTCTCTGGCTCTCCCTGTATCTGTCTCTCTCTGGTTATGTCTCTCCCTCTCTCTGGCTCTTTCTGGCTCTCTCTGGCTCTGGCTCTTTCTGAATCTGTCTCTCCCTATCTCTGGCTCTCCCTGCCTCTGTCTCTCTCTGGCTCTGGCCTCCCTGCCTCTGTCTCTCCCTATCTCTGGCTCTCCCTGCCTCTGTCTCTCCCTATCTCTGGCTCTCCCTGCCTCTGTCTCTCTCTGGCTCTGGCTCTCCCTGCCTCTGTCTCTCTCTGGCTCTGGCTCTCCCTGCCTCTGTCTCTCTCTGGCTCTGACTCTCTCTGACTCTCCCTATCTCTGTCTGTCTGGCTCTGTGTCTCCCTCTCTCTGGCTCTCTCTGGCTCCATCTCTTCCTGTCTCTGTCTCTAGCTGTCCCTGTCTCTCCCTGTCTCTCCCTCTCATCCCTGGGCTGTCCAGGGCCCTGTGATGACAGCCATTGGGACAAACACTCAGCCTCATTCATCTCAGGCCTTTGTTGGTCCAGCCTCCTGCTTTCTTCCCTTTTGCATCTTTCAGGAGTCACACCTGTCAGGAGACGCCCAACAAAGCCTCAGAGATTAAGTGGAAGATCAGCTAGGGATGGGATTTAAAGAGAATGCCTTTCTTGAGCAGCTACTGAGTGCCCAGGCCTGCGATGGACTCTGTCACGCTAGAGACAGGGAAGGGGGACTCTGGAGGGCCTGGGTGTCTCCTGGAGAGGGCAGTGCACAGTGCTGGCCGGTCGGGGGTGATCCACACACGGGATGATCCGGTGACGCCTGTGGCTCTGCCGCACACAGCATGTATGTTAAACGTGAGCTCTGGGCCCAGGTCTGCCCTGGAGGTGGTGAACGTAGAGATGAGTAAGTCACAGCCCCTCACTTCAGGATGAAGCTGGCTGGGAGAGAAAGAAGGCCAAAGAGTGAAACAGCAGCCATGTGCAAGGTAGCAAGCGGCAGAGGCGGGGAGCCAAGTCCTCTAACCAGGTTCCTGAACGAGGTGGCATTGCAGCAGGGTTTTGAAGGGTGAATAGGAGTCCTTCGAAAGAGTGTCTTGTGGGATGAAGCCTCTGTGTACACAGAGAGGGTGAGGATTCAGTTCTCACGGAGGCTGAGTAGTTGCCCAGGCTTACACAGCTCTTCAACGGCAGAGCCAGCACTCCAACCCAGGTCTTTCTGGTTGAAACACCCACACTCTGAACGTGCCTCTAGCTAGGACATCCCTTTGCAACTTCCACAAACCTGTCCTTGTATAAGGGATCCCAGCGACACCCCTCCCCCTCTAGAGCCACTTTCCTTGGGGGAAAGGGGCTGCCGTCTGTGGAGAACCCCCAGGTTTACAGTCAGGGGTTGTGGCCGCTGCTGTCTCTTCCCACCAGCCCTCTTCCCTGGGTGGACCTAGCTCCCAACCTGGCTCCCAGCAGCCCCCTGCTCTCCAGTTCCCAGGTCAGGAGAGAACCCTTCCCCACACCTGGCTCGTGCTGGGCCCTCTCCCTGAGCGGGGTCTGCAAGGGACACACTCGGGGCAAACCACCAGGGGTCCCCATGAAGGCAGCCTCAGCACGGGCACCATCTGTTTCACAGTGAGGACTCAGCCCAGGGATGGAACTGGCAGCCAAAGCCATGAAAGGAAGATGATGAGCAGGAGGGAGGGAAGGAGGAGGGAGAGGGAGGAGTAAGAGGGAGGAGTGAGAGGGAGGGAGGAGCAGAGAGGAGGGAGGACTAGAGAACTGGGAGGAGCAGGAGGGAAGGGGGAGCAGGGAGGAGAAACGAGCAGGAGGGAGGGGAGAGCGGAGATGAAGGGGGAGTGGGAGGGAGGAGCAGGGAGTGGGGAGGAGCAGAAGGGAGGAGAGAGCAGGGAGGAAAAAGGAGCAGGAGGGAGGGGAGAGCAGGGAGGAGGAAAGAACAGGAGAGCGGAGAGAGCAGGGAGAGGGGAGGAGCGGGAGGGAAGAGAGAGCAGAGAGGGAGGAGTGGGGGACTGGGCTCACTGGTGCAAAACTGAGCCACTCTGTCAGAGGCGGTAAAGTAAGCACAAGCAGAGAGCTGGGCACCCCACCTTTCCCTCCTGCCCTGAGCCACCCCCCACTGCCATGCACCCTGCCCCAGTCAGGAGCCTGCTGGGGAGGTACCTTTGTCATTAGGAGCCCAGCCCAGTCCAGAGCAGCAGACAACAGAGGCCTCCTGACCCACAGTTAACCCCACCTGGGCCTCGGGGGTCCAATCTGACTCCGTGCCAGCTTCAGGCCCACCTGGCCTCCAGCTCCAGACACTGCCTCTGTCAAAATGCCCACCATTAGCAAAAGTGTCTCCCCGACTCAGAGGTCAAAGAGACAACGGACGCCCCAGACTCATGCGTCGCACGGGCCGCACCGGCTCACGCCTTCGTTTTACAGAAACCAAGAAACACACGTCCAGATGGCGGCCCGCCTCCCGCCAGCCTGGATCCTGGATCACCGCCTACACACAGGACCAGCTGCCCCACTACTCCGCAACGCAACACCACAGTCCCGGCCACTCCATGACCTCAGGCTCTAAGAGGCCCGTCTCCTGCCCTAGGTCACACAGCCGGCCAGGGCAGCCAGGATCTGAACAGGAACCACACACTCTCCCCAGAGGGCAGCCAGATAAGGAGGGTGTTGGCCATGGTCACGCCCCAGCCTCCTGGTATTGGTCCCGGCCCCTTCCTCACCAATGTCCTGAGCCCGGGACCCAAGGAGGGCCTTTAGGGGGAGGTAGGCAGGTCCGCATCAGGGCCTGCGAGGGTCTCCAGGCCAGAGTCACTTTGGGACCATGGACAGGACCTGCTAAGTGTAACGGGATGCAGGGCCCTTGGGCCCTCTGTGGTCTGGATTTTGCTGACTGTGCCAGGCTCCAGCCCTGCCAGGACACTCCAGCCCCAAAGCAGGGCACCTCCCAAAAGCAGGCGCGGCCCCTCCCTCTGTGTCCGCTCACCCTGACCCACCGGCGGAATCCCACGTTCCTCCCCACTCCCTTGGCCCCTCCTCCCAGCTCTGAGCTCCTGCCCCTCTGGCAGTACAAGGTGCCCTTTGGCTTTGAGGAAGGACACACATAAAGTGTGCTCAGTAATAGCACTTTGTCAACTCACTGATGGGAGATTTCACAGAGGAGGGGGCCTTCAAGTTGGGTTTTGAAGAATGTGTAGGAGTTCACCAGGGGGTCCAGAGGGCAGGTGAGGGGCATTTTGAGTAGAAACAAAGAGGCATGAAATATTCAAGGAAGGGAAAGGAATCAGCCAGGCTTGTGCAGAGGGCCTGGCATGGGGGTGTGGAAGGTGACAGCCTCTTCGGCCTCCGAGTGCCAGACCAAGGACTCACCAGTGTGCGCGTCAGAGGGGCCTTGGAAGGTCAGAGGAGGTCGGTGGTGGAGGGTCAGGCTCGCCATTCCAAGGGTGACCGGGCCACTGCTGTGTGACGGGGCTTGGGCTGGGTCCATCTGGAGTTGCAGCCAGGGCCATGAAGGGGAGGATGATGGACAGGAGGGCTGTTCAGGGGGCAAAAATAAGTGGAATGCTTTTTTCTGTGCCTTTGATAGATCCAAAGTCACTTTGTTAGCATAAGAACATAAAAATGTATAATGCATGGCTTGATTTGTACATAAAATTACCATGTTTGGTCTATTTGGAGGAAGAAGGCCTGCTCGGGGCAGGAGCTGCGTGGGAGGGGCACTGCTTTTCTCAAAGGTTTCTTTAGCTTTATTCAGGTTTCTGCCGCACAGGCGTCTTGTTCATGTGGGTGCCCCAGCCCATCAAGGGTCAGAGGTTGGTCAGCCCAGCCGCCAGGCGAGAGGCCCCCTTCCCTGCGGGGTGCCCTTCCTTGCTCATGGCCTGGCCAGTGTGGGGAAGGAGAGGGGGCCCCTCAGAAGCAGGGCTGGGGTAGATGGATGACGGCTTTATCCGCACTCGATGCTGGGGTCGCTCCACCCTCTCCCCTGCTGTCCCCAGGGGCAGGGGCCTTGGCGCCTGGTCAGGTATTCCCTTGGCCTCCCCACCCTCCAGGGCTCCCTGACCCCCCCCCCCCCCCCCGGTTTGGGGTCCCCCCCCTAAGGTTTTCGTCTGATCCCAATTCAGAAGCACGGGGTCACTGCATTCCCGGTGCCCTGTGCCCTGCCTGGAGCGAAGGTGCCAGCTGCACACACCGGGCCCTGCCAGCACCCGCACGAAACAGCTCGGCTCCTCCTCGGCAGAGCTTGAGAGACAGAGGCGACTCTTAGGCCCCCTCAAAAGACAAGGCACCCAGAGGCGAGGCTGCTCCCATGAGGGCACCCTGCTAACGAGGGTAGGGCTGGGGCTCCGTCCCAGGCTGCCCGCCCCACAGAGCTATGCTGACCCGGTCCCACCTGCCAGGGCGTCTGGGGTTCAGGGTTGGGCTCTGTCCCTGCTCCTCTAGTTCGTCCTCACCCTGCCTCGCCGGCACAGCACCTGCGGGGTGGAAACTCATGCTCCTGGGCGCCACAGGATGCAGCCCAAGCCCAGTCTGGCCAGGACACCTTTGAGGTGTTTGGGGTCTGCCATGTGAAATTGCTGGCTCTGTAGGTCAAAATTGTGAAATGCTGGTGAGTTCATGTGATTCATCCTGAAGCCCGTTGGGGGACCCGAGAGCCTCTGCCTCTCCCTGCACTGTCCCCACTAGCTCCTGACCCCCCGCAGGGCTGGCCACTCTCCAGGAGTCACATCTCTGTGCTCTGGAGCCAGCAGTGACCCTCCGGGAGTGCCATCCCTCAGTGCAAAGACATCACCCCGACATCCAGAGCTCCCCCAGGTCCCCTCCCACGGCCGTGCTGCCCTCAGCTCCCAGACCTGGGTCCACCCCCTACTGCATGCCCTCTGCTCCCCAGCGCCCTCTGAGAGCCCCAGCACATGGCGGGAGCTCCAGGAGCCCCTGAGGGGCAATGGAAGGCCTCCTAACCCAGGCTGCTGACCCAGTGAGGGTCCAAGGCCAACCCCAAGGATGAAGGCCTCAGAGAGCTGGCAGCCAGGAGCAGGTGGAAAGGCCAGGGTGGCAGAGTCCGAGAGACAGAGGGAGATGGGGCTGCTGGGCTCATGGAACAGGCTCAGCCCCTGAGTAGCAAGTGAACCCAGAGAAAGATGTTGAAAGTCAGCCTGTACCAGGCAGGGCCAGGGGCTGGGAGGACGGGGGCTGGACCCCTGCCTAGGTGGGACCTCTTCCCAGAGCCAACGGCACTGCTGCCCCTTGGTGTGGCCTCTGAGCCCCACTGTAAAGCAAGTGGCACCCACCTGGTAAGGACTGGTCAGCGCTGAGCAGCGTGACTCGGAAGCTCATGGTGCACATCCACGCAGCCATCACATCCCACCCTGTCCCGAGAAGTCACAGTTATTTCCCATTCTGTGGACGGGAGCCGAGGCTGGAGGAGACACCCAGCAGGTTCCAGGCCCTGCCTGCCAAGCGCCATGTGAGCCTGGGGCCAGTGTCCCTGTGTCCAGCAGCTGCAGGAGACCTGTGGAAGCCCCAGGAAGAGGCTTCAGGGTGTGCCTGGCTGGGACTTATCAATCTGTCCAAGGCCATTGCATCTTGCATGAAGGTTCCTTGGGAACCCCGGGGAGACCTGGGAAGTTCACTGGGAGCTCTGGATGCTGAAGGCCAGGAGCTTGGACCTGGTGGGGAGGGCGGTACAGGGTCTCCTAACACAAGCCACCCAGCTCCTAGCAGGTGGAGTCAAATAAATGTGGTTCCTCCACCGCCTCCACCCTCCTAGCCGAGGGCCCGGACCCCACATCGGCTCTGCCAGGGCCTCGGCCTTCTCTTGCTCTCCCAGGAAAGGCCCTGAAGAGGGAATTCTCATGGCTCCCTGGCTCTCCTCAGCGACATCCCCCAACCCCCGCCCGCTAGCAAGTGGGCCTGGAGCACCAGCACCTGACCCTCGGGGAAGCAAGCAGGTGGGAGCAGGGCGGGCGAGGCTGGGGCTGAGCAATTGCTCCCAGCCACCCTGCTGCTGGTGGAAAGCCTGGGTCTGAACCCACACCTTCCACAGCATGAGGGAGGCTCAGTGACCAATTCCGGAAGCGGCCAGACTTCTTCCAGAAATTCCAGCCCCAGATCCTGCCTCTTGCCTCCTCCCCAGAGCCTTGTTTCACAACATGATTGAACCACCCCATTATTTAATAAAACTGTCAGAACAACTGATTTGTGCGATGTACATGATTCCCTTTTGTTGCTCTTCTTTCTTTCCAGATTCAATAAACCCTGAAGTTGTTCCAAGAAGACGGGAGAGTGATGGGAAGCATCAATTTCATGAGGAGACAATGGGGCTCATCCAGCCACGCTACACAGGACAAGCCGCACTGAACCCAGTGGGGAGCCACCCCTAGAAAGGCCAGGGCAGATGCTTATAGGGAGGCAACAACCATCCCTGCATGTGGAGGGTGGGAGAGGAAGTGGCAGAGAGTGAGTGCAACCAGGGAAAGCTTCCTGGAGGAGGAGTCATCAGGATTCTGTCCTGATGCACTAACAGGAGTTTGCCGATGGAATAGAGGTGCAAGGGAATTGCATACGGAAGGAAAATTGAGTTTGCAAGGACATCTGCAGGACAGCAGGGGCTGTGGGAGGATTCTTACGGGTGACAGTGCGTGGCCTCTCGTGGGAAGAGTGGTCAGACTTTGAAGCCAGAGCTCGTACCAGGCCTGGGTGCCAAGGTAAGGTCCTTGATCTCCAGGCTGGGGTCACTCAAGGGCTGCAGGATTCTCAGGGGGAACTCTAGGTCCCACAGGCACTGGGCTCGGGAAGGGGCAGTGCCCCCAACCCCACAACAGAGCCGGTGTAGCCGGGAGCCCCGCCCCTTCCCAGTGCAGGGAGAAGGCAGCCCACAGCCTCCATCACCCAAAGGAGCTGACTTTCGCCCCTGCAGGGCTGTCAGGGTGACTGTGCACCCCAGACCAACGCGGCCTCATTACTGCCGGGTCCTGTTGATGGTCAGGCTCCGGGACTCAGCTGCTTCAGCTCCTAAACCGGGCACCTCTGTCTCACGCTCACTCCCTTGTTGGGAGAAAGGCTCCGCCCCTCTCCAGACCCCGCCCCCAGGGAGGAGGGGCAAGACCTCTGATTGGAGGGCTCTGTGGGAAGGCGGGCTCTGAGCACCAGCTCTGCCCCCAGCAGCTGCTGGGCTGGGGCAGGAATGGGGAGAGTCCCCGTGGCCCCCGCAGCAAACCCTTGCCTCTCTCTGTCCCGCTGCCCCCTTGAGGCCCAGGTTTTCTCCCAAGAGCGAGTGCACTGGGGAAGTCAGCACCAGGGACCAGCCCCCAGGTTCCCCAGCTCCCCGGTGAGTGCAGAGAGCGGGGCGGCAGCTGCAGTCCACTTAGCTCAGGCCACCTGGTCCCAGCGCCACGAGGCCGGAAGCTGCCTTCTCCCGAGGGCCCTCAGCCCCCTCCACCCCCTGCCCAGCCCATCCCCCAGCTGCCCACTGCCCTCAACCCTCACACTCTCCCTCACTTCACAGGCAGCAGCCGTGGGCTGGAGTTCCAGCCATGTGGCTGGGGTGAGCAGAGGGAGGGTTTTCTCTGAAACGTGGGTGAGGCTGCTCCCTCCATAGACTGTGAGAATCGGAGGACGTCCCTCCGGTACCTGGAAACTCCCAGATACCCTAGGACGCTCTCTGAAGTGTCCTTGGAAGGGCCTGACAAGGAGAGGGGGTGCACTCTGCCAGACACTCTGTCAGAGAACATTCTAGCCCCACCTCCCAGCTGCCCCCTCACTAACAGCATGCCCTCTTGACCCATCCTGGGCGCCTCCTTCACTAACAACAGCTGAATGTAGCAGAGCCTGCGATTTGTTCCCCAGTTTTGGAGGGCTTCTGGCTGTCTGGCCAAAGACTGTTTTCCAGCCACTCTTCAGCAGTGGTAGTCCTGGGACCGAGTTATGGCCAGTGGGATGGAGGGATGGGATGCGGGAAGCCTCTGGGCTAAGTTGCTAACAGGAAGGAGCAAGCCACCCTGGTCCATTCTCCCCTTCCTGCTGGTTGGAGGATAGATGTGATGGCCGGAGCAAGAGCAGCCACCTTGGCCACAGATGGAAACTGTGTGTTGAGGATGGCAAAGGAGCAGGAGGGAAGGAGCCTGGGCTTCATGTGTGGTGTTGCCACGACCCCCCTGGGCTGCCATGACCCCCCTGGGCTGCCCACACTCCCATGGGGTCCCCCGCCCTGTGTTCATTGCTCTTATTTCTGGCAGTGGCCTGAGCCCACAGCCCAACTCACCCCCACGGTGTTTCTCATCCTGCTGGGCCTGTGGCTCTGGGCAGGTCCCTGCCTGGGGATCCCTGGCATCTGCCCTCTCGTGGGTCTTTCAGTCTAACTGGCAAAGCATTTGAAGAGCTTCTGTGCTCACAGGGTGAAACCCCAGGAAACGGAGCCCACAAGGGATGCCAAGCTCTCCTAATAACACCACCTTTGTTTATTGTGGGATGTAGGCTGCTGTTGTGATGCAGGATCCAGACCTCAAGTAACCCTGTGCAATGGCAAGCCTTCACCCTGGGACTGGCCAAGGTCCCTAGCCCCTTCATCAAAGGTCAAGAGGGCATCCCCAGTCCCACCCGCCTCCCACAGGGCTCCAGCCTGAGCCCACTCAAGACATCTCGTCAGGCCTATTCCCTTGACTCCAGGTCACCCATGACTCCCCCGTCCTCATCCGTTTCTGCACATTACCCGCCATGTCCATCTCCCTCCTGCCCATCCCGGAGCCTCTGGATTACACAGCCAGCATCAGCACAGCCTGTCCTACTGAGTGGGACTGCCTCCAGTCCACGGCACAAGATAGAGGCAGGACCTGGAGGCAGGCCGAGGTCGCTGCTACTCCTGGCCACTTCCAGACCACCCTGCCACCATCTTCCCTTCAGTCCACGGTCCCGACTTCCTGGATGGCACCTTGCAGCCCTCGTTTGTTGAATTGTGAGATGTGTTTGCCCGCTGGCCTCCTCCCGCTGAGCATTCCTGGTGTCTGACCCACCTCTGTTTCCTTCTGTCTGCACAGGTGTTTGTTGCATGACTGAACGACCTTGAGGAGGGGACACGGCTTAGTAGAAACTTCCCTTAAGATGCACATGAGCTGCAGCAAAGCAAAGCATGTTTACAAGGAGCTCTCCCACCGGCCGGGCAGGGGCACCGGCTGCTCTTACTGGGGGAAGACGGTAGCAATGAAAACATGAGAGGCAGGGTTGGCAGCCGCACCCCTTGCAGCTACGAGGGCAGCCTTGGGGCTTTCACAGGCATGGTGAGGATGCGCCCTTGCGTGTTTCCATTTCACCATGTTACCATGGAAACACACCATGCATGGACCTTACCCTGTGCTTATGCCCCACACGTGGCAAAAGGGATGTGCAGATGCGAGGGACCAGGAGATGTGTGACAATCCTGGGTGACCCAGGTGGGTCCTAAATGTCACCTCAAGGGTCCTTTTAAGAGGAAGGCAGGTGGCCAGGCTTATGCCTATAATCGCAGCACTTTGGGAGACCAAGGTGACAGGGTCACTTGAGGCCAAGACCAGCCTGGGCAAAATAGCAAGACTTCGTCTCTACAAAAAATATTTTAAAATTAGCCGGGCATAGTGGCGTGCCCCTCTAGTCTCAGTTACCTGGGAGGCTGAGGCAGGAGGATCACCTGAGCCCAGGAGAGGGGGGCTGCAGTGAAGCATGAGGGCACCACTGCACTCCAGCTCTGCATTCCATGCGGTTGACAAAGCGAGACCCAATCTCAAAAAAGAAAAAGAGAGGGAGGCAGGAGACAGGTGTGAGGAGGGGAAGGGCCTCGAGACAGAGGCTTCAAGGAAAGCAGGTCTCCAGAAGCCTGCAGAGGCCAGGAGGGAGCCTCCCACAGGACCTCTGGGCAGGGCCAGCTCTGCCGACGCCTAGATGGAGTCCCTAACTCTCCTCCTGGATTTCTGACTATGGAGCTGTAAGAAACGAATTTCTCTTGGTTGAAGTCACGGGTTGTGGTTAGTTGTTACAACAGAAACAGGAAACTGGTAAGTCGGATCACTCCCAGCCTCAAGCCCCAGCTCTATTTTCCCATAAAACCTAAGTTCTCACCATGAGGTGCTCCAGCCACCAGGGTGGAGGAGCGGCTGTCACCCCCACTGATTTGTGGGCCCAGGGGTGAGGACGCCTCACCTGCCACCCAGAACCAGGCCCGCGGCTCCCGGCGAGGCCTCCGTGGCTGCATTGCCGGCAATGACTAGGTATTTTATGCTGAACATTAAAGATATTTTACACTGGAGATTTAATACGGAACATTAAGAACCATTGAAATCACTCATATCAATTGGAGATACAATAATTGAACCCCATAAAGATTACTGAGAAGCTGGTGGAGCTATAAGGAGAGGCATAAATAGAGATAAATTGGGACCCCTCCAGCCCCCAGCCTCGCCCTGGAAGGAGCTCATTAGAGATGCTCACGGGGCCTCTCAGTGACGTAGACCCACAGCAGGGAGAGGGAGCCAGGAAGGTTTTCACAGCAGAGGGGCCTGAGCAGATCCAGAAGCTTCTGTGCATCCACCGATGGTCTTGGTCGGGTCCTTGGAGAGAGGGTGGAGCGAAGGGATCCAGGGGATGAGAGCTCTGTTCTCCGGTGGCCCAGGCAGCTCCTTTCCTCTAAGGGCTGCACCCTGAGCCCTCATCTGGGCCGCACACGGAGCCCCCATCATAGCCATACACTGAGTCCTAACCCAGGTCATACTCCAAGCCTTATCCTAGGCAAAGTCTAAGCCATGATTCTGGCCCCAAACTGAGCCCTGCTCTGGTCACAGTCTGAGCTCTGACCAAGGTCATGTACTGAACCCAGACTGTGACTGGAGGCTGAGTCCTGAGCCCTGGTGTCTCATCTTAGGCGGGTCCAAGCCCCAGGACTGTGGGTGCTCCTAGATGTCCACCACATCTGCTCACGCTGCCCTCTCTCTGAGCTTCTCACAGGCTGGGCCCTGGCTGGACTCTGCATATGAAAAGAAAGGCCCCCTCTGCTCAGGGCATTTGACTCCGCGTGGGGAGGCAACACCTGAACAGTGATATCAGCCAAGTACAGTGGGTGACGGGAGTCCCCGGCCAGGCTCTCCCTGCCCTCCCACGCCCAGGCCACCTGCTCTGACCCTGACAGCCCTCCAACCTCCGCCTCCGCCCCCTGCCAGGCAGACCAGAGCACTGCTCCCACCTCTGAGCAGGGCCCCGTCCTGGTCTGCTGTGTGTAGAGGCTGAGGTCACACAGGTTGAGCGCCAGAGTCCTGGGGTGCACTGCCTGAGTGTGGCAGGGTAGGGCCCCCTCCATGGGGCCTCACTCTTGCTTGTCCTGGTTCAGAAGAGCTGAGCAGGGAAGCAAAAGGCACAAAGTTAGTCTGTCTGGCTTTGCAATCTTGGCCTCCCCTCAGCTTCGTGGCACAGAGAGGTTTCTTGCCATCTCTGAGCTTAGCCTGCCTAGCTGCAAGGGGATGATGATGGCATCTGGCTCCTGGGCTGTGAGTGTCGTTGGAGGGGACCTAGATAATCACTGACAGGTTCCTGGGGCACGAAGCCCTCATGAAAGGGACCACAGGCATGATCAGGTCCTAGGAGCGCCACGCTGCCCTGGACTCCAGACCCGTGATCCTCCCGCACTGCTCCCGGGGTCTCTTGAGGACCCACAGCCTCCCTGCCCTGCTCTGTGCCCCATTCCTGGGCCCTCCCGCCGGTGGACCCTTCTCTGTGCTGTTCCCTCCTCCTCTCCCAGATCACCTCTCTATTTCCCGGCTCCCCAGACACAGGTATGAGGCTAGCAGCTGTGACTGTGCAGGGTGAACGGCTGATGCCCCGGCCACCCTCCCAGGCTCGTAAATCTCCCCTATTCCCCTCAAGCCGATACTCGAGCAGGCCGCCTGCACAATCCAATATATTTCACTTACAAGCTGGTCTATTACCTGATTCATAACCGATCTGTCACCCTGAGAGATCAATGCATCCGTGGGATGCCACATACATAACACCTGGTCTGTAATTGAATTCAGGCTCCCTGGCATCTCAATGCATGGCAGGCACCGCTGGGAACCTCAGCTCCCTCCCCTGGGACAGGGGCAGGGGCAGGGAGAACGTGCCTCCTGGCTGCAGCATGGGGGGCACAGCTCCAGAAGGACGTCTGCACTTCTAGGCAGGACTGGATGATTTGGATCCTGGGTGTCCTTGCCATTCTGTCTCAACTCCATTTGAAGAGACCTCAGAGCCTTTTCACCCAGTCTCTTACACCTGAGCAGTGGGCCCCCTCTCTGCCTGCACACTCACTGCCTCTGAGCGGCCCAGCCCATTGCAGACAGTACAGACCCAAAGAGCCAAAAGTGCTGCATTTACCAGGTGCCTAACATATCAGAATGCCAGCTACTCAGAACCTTCAGGGGAAGGTATTATTGGCTCATTGTACAAATAAGGAGTCTGAAGTCAAGGAAACGACCTTCCTAAGTTTGAACCACCAAGCTTGATTTGAAACCAGAGTCAGAACCCAGACCCAGGACCGCTCGTGCATCTGAGCTGAAGCTGAAGGGGCTGCCCCAGGGTGGTCAGCAGGGGCGGGGCCAAGGGCAGGGACGCCACAAACAGGAGTGTTTGGGGTCTATCAGGGTCTGCATGCACAGGGGCGCCGTCTCCCTCTGGCTGGTGTATTTGTGGGCAGAAACTCAAGTGATTGGGCAAGACCCTGCCCATGTCCAGCTGCTATGTGGCCTTGGGAGGTCTCCTGTCCCCTCCAGTTCACAGAGTCATCTGAGCTCCTGGTTCCTGTGGCTGGACATCCTCGCTGACCTCACCTCTGGCGGCTTCAGAGAGGCCAGGAGGCACAGGCTGGGTGCCTTCGGCAGCTGAACCTTTCTGAAAGCCTGGGGGCTGACTCTGGCTGGGTGCCCTCGGCACCCGGACCTTTCTGGAAGCCTGGGGGCTGACTCCAGCTGGGTGCCCTTGGCACCCAGACCTTTCTGGAAGCCTGAGGGCTGACTCTGGCGCCAGACACAGCCAGGGCTCCCCTCACCCATCCCGCCTTGCACTCTGTCATTGATTCTCCTTTTCTTGATGGTGGCACCCATGATGGAAACAGCATCTCAGCTCCTGTGAGGATATATACCCCAAAATAGCAAAATAATTCCCATCGTGCGAGAATTTTTCAGGCAGAGGCATGCAGGCTGGAGTTATTGGGGCCGTGTTTCCACACGCACCTAATGTATGGACACATCTATTCCTGGGGCCGCCAAATCAATCCATGTGGAAGCCTGGGGAGCTCTGTGTCTCCCACGTGTCAAGGCATGGAGGGAGCGCTGGGGGTGGGGGGCAGGGGCAGAGGCCCAGTTGCTTGCTCCACCATGGAGGCTGCCAGGCGCTGAGGAGGGTAATTAAATACACCCCCCACACCCCTCACTTGTGTGAAGGTCAGAGGACAAAGGACGGATGAAGGCATCTGGTCACCTCTAAAGGGCCACAGAGACGCCTCTCACCCTCACCCCACATCACAAATGAGAAACTGAGGCCCGGTCAGGAAGGCATTGGGTGGGCAGGAACCAGGATCCCATTGCTTCAGTCTCCGTGAGTGGCTCCCTTGTGCCCACACATGCACACATATGCACAGAGACACACACGGACACACACATGAGCACACACATATGCACACACATACAAACACGCACATACACAGACACACAGGGAGACACACATGGGCACAACAGAGGCACACACAGATACCACAATGCAGATATATGCACACGTGCCAGGAACACATGCATGCACACACACATGCTCACACGCATGCATACACACATGCACACACAAACATGCACACACACATGCTCACACATGCACACACAAACATGCACACCTGCTCACATATATGCACACACATGTAGACGCATGCTCACACATGCACACACATGTAGACACATGCTCACACACATGCACATACATGCTCACACACATGCACACACATGCTCACACATGCACACACAAACATGCACACACATATACTCACACATGCACACACAAACATGCACACACACACGTTCATACACATGCTCACACACATGTGCACACACAGAAGCAAGACACACACAAACACAGACACAAACACAGATACACAGGCACGACAAATCCGGAAGCACTTATGAGGGGGTCATGGCATCTCTGCCTCTGGTGGCCTCTCCTGCAGGGGTCTCCACCTGGCGGTGTTGGGGGCCCCACCTGAGCCCTCGCCTGAGACCTCGCCTCCCCTCTCCCCACTACAGGATATGCCAGGGCAGGGTGTGGCTTGTTCACGGAAGTGAGCCCCAGGGTGGATGCAGGGCTCCTAGAAGTCTCTCCCAAGGGAGCGCAGGCAAGCGCTCTCGGCCAGGCACAGCTGGAGCAGCACCTCCATGGCCACATGGCTCTGGGGTGAAGCCTGGCTCTTGGGTTGAAGGCCCCTGGTGCCTGAGGGCCTCCCGTGTTCCCGTCTGGAAAGCGGGGTTGGCAATGATGCCCACCTGCACAGCCAAGCCGGTCCAACACCTAGTGCCAAGCTGGCCCCAGGCACACGGACACACAGACCCCAGAGTGGACGATGGGATGTGAGGGGAAGGGGGAAGGACAAGTGACAGCAGAGGTGGGGTCTGAGCCAGAGTCATGCAGGAGGCACTGCCCAGCCCTCCTTTCCCTGAGCCCTAAACAGATTCACAGAAGGTCTCAGCCAAAGGGGCTCTAGAGACCGGGAGGCCCATCTCACAGATGGGGAAACTGAGGCCCAGAGAGAAGGGTTCATTCAGGATACACAGCAGATCACAGATCCTCAGAGCTCCACGGGCCTCCAGCCTGCTTCCCTGCCATATGGGAACTTGCAGAGCAGTCACCAGGCAGGAGAAGGGGCAGGGGCAGGGGCAGGGTCTGCCCTCTTCTCTGGGACTCGCCCCATCTTGAGCCCAACAGATGAAACCATTGACAGCGGAACCTCCCCTGGGAGGACTTCAGCTCACAGCGCAAGGGCTGGCCTGAAAGGGAGGACCCAGGGAAGGGGTGCTGGGAGGGCTGGGGACCCGGCAGCTCCTGGCTGGCGTCCTCTGTGAACTACAGCAATTCATTATCCTTCCTCCAGCTGATGAGGGTGATCGGGAGGACAATTAGTCTTGGAATTACTGCTGAGGAGACCGTTAAGAGAAAAATAAATTAAAAAGAAATCCATTCGAGCTGTAATTGTAATACAGTGTATCATAGTCAATTGAATCGCAAATACAAGCTGGTCCCTTGTCAATTGATTTCAGCGAGTAAACAATTTGGGTATTTAAATTGGAAACTCGCCGGGAAAAGGAGCAATGATTTGGTTAAAGGGAGAACTGAAAACTTCAGTCCAAAAATTGGTTCTAGGAGTCTGGCTGCTACAGGACTGTGCGGGTGACCCTCGATGGGAGGGAGGTCACCAGCTCCTCCCTGCCTGCAGGTCAAGGTCACCCTGTCTGGAAGCTACCTAGACCCCAGCAGCGTTACCTGACCCGTGACACCTTTGTTCCTGTGTTCTTCCTCCTCTGTGCCGCCCACGGTGAATGTGGCTTCTCTGTCTACATGGATGCACTTCCACCACACTGGGAGCTTCTGGGGCACAGGAGTCCTGCTTTACTTCCTGTGTTGAGCCCAGGTAGGTGGGATGGGGGTGCTTAGAAGGCAGCTCTCCAGAGAACAAATGAATGAATGGGTGAATGTGTGGGGGACAGATGGGGAATGAATGAATGCATAGATGGATGGATGAATGGGTTGGTGGATGGGTGGATAGATGGGTGGGTAGATGGGTGGGTAAATGGGTGGGAGCTGGATAGGAAATGGATGGGTGGATGGTAGATGAATGGGGGATTGGATGAATAAATGGATGGGTGAATGGAGGAAAGATGGGCAAATGGCTGGGGAATGGATGGGTGAATGGATGGATGGGTGAGTAGGGGATGGATAGATGGATGCATAGATGGGGGATGGATGGGGATGGATGAGTAGATAGATAGATGGGGGTTGGAGAGATAAATGGATAGGCAGATGGGTGGGTGGGTGGATGGATGGATGGATGGGTGGATGGATGGGAATGGACGGATACATAGGGGATGGTGATATAGATGGATAAATGAATAGATGGGGAGGAGTGGATGGATAGGTGGATGGGTGGGGGTTGGAGGGATAGATGGCTGGGTGGGTGGATGGATGGGGAATGGATGAATAGACAGGGAGTGGAAGGATAGATGGATGAATGGAAGGATAGGTGGATGGATGGAGGTTAGAGGGATAAATGGGTGGGTGGATGGGTGGGTGGATGGATGGGTGGATGGATGGGGAATGGGTGAATAGATGGGGGATGGAAGGATAGATTGATAAATGGATGGATGGGGAGGAATGGATGAATAGATGGATGGATGGATGGGGGTTGGGGGATAGATGGGTGGGTAGATGGATGGGGGTATGGGTAGATGGATGGGTAGATGGATGGGGAATGGATGAGTCGATGGGGGATGGAAGGATAGATGGATAAATGAATGGATGGGGAGGAATAGATGGATAGGTGGATGGATGGATGGGGGTTAGAGGGATAAATGGCTGCGTGGATGGATGGGAAATGGGAGGATGGATGGGGGATAGAGAGATGCTTAAACAGATTTAAAAGACTAAGCTATTGACAACAGGTAGCCATTTCTCCCCTCTGTAAGAACTTTGGGCCTGAGACTCTAGAGCCTTTTCTTAATCTTCCAAGAAGGAAATCATTTCGTAGCAAAAAAAAAAAAAAAAAAAAAAAAAAAGCAGAGTCACACCTGATGCCTCCAGGATTCCCTGGCTTCCTCATCACCCTGAAGCAACTGGCCTCCTGTGCAACGAAGAGGGTGCCTGAAGACACCAGTTAGAAACAATGCCCCATGCGGAGGGGTACTGTCCTACAGGATGGGGTGTGTGCTGAGAACAAGGGACTTATATCTGGAGCTCCTTCTCCCCCAGGCAGAACCTATGGGGTGGTCTCTCATGGTCACATTCTCCACCAGTTCACATTCCCCTCCTAGGGACTGCCCAAGATAATGCCCAGTGCCAGAATGTTTCCACCAGGGGTCACAGGAATGGCTCTGCTGCCCTGGGGGCTGAGTTGGCCACCTGTCTGGTGGCACCAAACTAACAAGCAAAGCAGCATGAAGGCAGTGGCTGGGGAATCAACCCTGATTATCAAGGACAAGAGGCCTGAAGAACCACATGAAGAGAGTGCCCACAACCCAGAGGATCTCCTGGATACAGCTGTGTTACCATGATGTCAAGTGGAAGACACCATGACCCCATTCAGGAGGGACCTCCAAGCCTGACAGCCTCAGAGTGACGGTTTGACTCACACCACCAGTACAATAACTTCCAACAAGCTGAGCGTGAAGAAAAGGGGAACTGTGGCAAACTGCATTTTCCGAAAACGGTCACCTTACCACTCTCCCATCAGGAGGAGGTGCTGTGGTTTGAATGTGTCCCCCAAAGTTCATGTGCTGAAAACATAAACGCCAATGCAGTAGTGTTGAGTGGTGGGGCCTTTCAACACTATTGCAAGGGTGATTAGGTGATGATGGCCCCACCCTCACGATGGATTAACGTCATTGTTGAGGGAGTGGGTTCCTGATGAGAAAATGGGTACAACCCTTTCCCTCTGTCTCACATGTGCTCTTGTCCTTCTGCCATGAGATCATGGAGCAAGAAGGCTCTTGAAAGATGCTGGCCCCTGGACCTTGGACTTCCCAGCCTCCAGAACTGTAAGAAATAAATCTCTGTTCGATACGAAGTATTCAGTCTTGGGTATTTGGTTATCGTAGCACAAACAGACTAAGACAGGTGGAGTCTCCTTCCCCTTCTCTGGAACCTAGGGGGCTTGTGACAGCTCCAACCAAAAGAATGTGATGGAGGTGATGCCACGTGACTTCTGAGAAGTCATAAAAAGGATGCAGTTTCTGCCTTGCTCACTCTCTTGAAATGCTCCCCCAGGAGCCAGCTGCCATCTTGTAAGGAAGCCCAATCCACATGGAGAGGACACGCGTGGGTGTTGGAACCCTCAGCCCCAGCTTAGGTCCCAGCAGACAGCCAGCATCAACCAGGAAGCATGTGACTGAGGCTTCAGGTGATTCCAGCCCCAAGCCTTTGAGCCAAACCTGGGGGGCAGAAGGCTGGCGGGGTGAATAAGACTAGGGATATGTAGGGCCCAAGGGAAGGGACCCATGGGAAGGGACCCATGTTCCTGCCCTCGTCCAGGCCCTGCATTTTCATTTTGCACTGGGACACCCGAATCCTGTGGCTGCTGCCGAGCTGAAGGGACCTCTCCAGGGAGCTCCCTCGGCAGATCCATGGCTCGGAGCTCTCTCCAGGGAGCTCCCTCGGCAGATCCATGGCTCGGAGCTCTCTCCAGGGAGCTCCCTCGGCAGATCCATGGCTCGGAGCTCAAGGGGCCCAGCAGTGTTCTGGGGTCCTAAGGCCAGCAGCAGAGAAGTTCCTGGGCAGTGGGTTCCCCCAAGGCAGGGTCCCCACAGCTCCTGCATGAGGAGGGTGCCAGGCCCAACCCTCCCACAGCAGCCTGAGCCTCCACGCCCCGAAAGCTTGTCCATATCACCCTTCCAGGCAGGATTTGAGGCAGAGCTGTGTGATCCACACTGTCTCCATCGTACCAGAGCGCCAGCAAGGAGGGCAAGAGAGAGAGGGCCACAGACTCCTGACCCTGCCCCGGTACATGATGCCCACTGGACAGACACCTCTGGTCCACCTACTGTGCACCAACGTCGTGTTCTCTCCATCACCTGTCAGCGGGAACTTTCCCCGGAAGTTCAACAGTTCTGACCTTTGGGTTCCCATAAATTGTGTCCAGCCTGGGAACCAGAAGACTGATTTTCATTCGAGCTCAGCCATGGAGGTGCTGTACGACTTGGGGGAAGCCCAGTCTCTCTCTAGGCCTTGGCCTTTCAAGAAGGAGAGGGCTGGTGAGGGTGCCGAGACGCCCTCCCTCACTGGCCTGCTGCCTCCGGAGGTGCTACTGTGGCTACTGCCTTCCCGTCCACCCCTTCTCCTATCCTGTCCTGTCCTGGCACCAGATGGACACCCGCCAGGTGGGCCTCTCTGGCTGGGGCCGCTCAGCTGGGACAGCGGGCAGGGCTCTCAGCCTCCTGCTGCTCCAGACAGGGGGACCTGAAGGTGACTCTGACACTTCAGTCCTGAGTGGGGAGGCCACGTCTGGCTGGGTGGTAGCAGCTGCTGCCAAGGCAGCACTGTCCTGGCATCCCCTCCTGCTGGCTCGGCCTGAACTCCTCACCCCAGAACACCTGCTCCCACCCAGGGCCCACCCCGGGGAAGTGCTGATGGGGCAGGGGCTCAGGGCAGCCAGTCACAGCAGTGCATTCCACAATGGGCTGACCTCCCCCATGGCCTCCAAGGTCACGCAGCTCACAGAGAACGAAGGCAGAGCCCACAGCCTGGTCCCCCCTCCCTGGCAGCCTGGCTCAGGCCCCTCCCTGTAGACAAGCCCCTCCTCTCCAGGCTCCATTTCCTCATCTGTAAACTGTGCACGTGACCCCGGCCCAGGGGCTGTCTGCACCCCCCAAGCTGGGTTCCCAGCTGCGTAGGAGAGAATTGGGCGGTGAGCACCTGGCCCCTCCACCATCCATTCTCAGCCTGCCCTGCCCCCAGAGCCTCCTCCCTCGGCCTCATCATGGGCCTCCCAGCAGCTGCGGCCCTGCCTGGACTGAGTCTGGCCTCCTCAGCCTCTGGAGCCCTCACACCTGCAGCCAGGAGGTGCCAAATCCAATTTGCTCCCTGACACCTCCTCGGACATCCCGGAGCCAGCCTGTGCAGTGGCAAATCTGAGAAGATGACAGCAGCTCTGGGGGGGCCGTCTGCCCAGCTCCCCGCCTGTCACTGAGCCCAGCAGTGCTGCCTCAGTGTTGTGTTCCTCAGGCCCCTGGGAAGAAAATTGCTGAGAAATCGCTTCATGGAATCTCTAAAACCCTGAAGCACTGTGTGGTGCTGGCTTTGTGGCGGTTTCAGGCCTTGGGGGAGGGCATGGGGCGGGGAGAGGCTGGGGCCATCTCCTCCCTCTGCCTGAGCAGGAACCAGCGTCTGCAGACCTGGCTGGAATGCGCATGGAGGGGGGCGCACTCTCTCCTGGGGGGTCACAGACTCCGCCTGCCCTGCAGGGTCTGCTGTGCGCCCCCCACCCCCAGTCCTTGGCTGAGGAGGGTGCTGGGGACCCCTCAGTGCTGGCCGCTGTGCTGACGCAGCCTGGGGCGGCTGGGGAGACGCTTTGCCCTCAGTGCACTGCCTTCCTGGTGCCCTCTGGGCCACGGTGGGCGGAGCGGCCACTCTGCATGGACCCTTCTGTTCTTGGGGGTCCTACCCCCTACTCCTGGGGGAACAGGTGCAGAGAAGAGGAGCCTGGGATTGCCACAGAGCAGGCTCTACCCTGCCAGGGACCCCCTTCACGCCCCCAACGTGGAGCTGGGCAGCAGGCAGCAGAGAGGCCACAGCCTGGGAGCAGCCAGGGCCAAAGCCAACCCTTAGCTTTCAGAGTGGGAAACTGAGGTCCCAGGAGGGGCAAGGGCTTGTCCTAGGCCCTCAGGGAGGAACGCAAGGACCTCCACCCATCAAGGGCTCGGTGTGGCATTCAAGGCCGCTCAGGCAGCCTCCTCCTCGATGAAGCCCCTCTTGGTGGGGGCTGAGACAGCCCCAGGCAGGGAACAGTGCCCTGGCTCCACACAGAACCAAGGCAGCTTCCCACCCACCACCACAGCAAGGCTCACAGCACGCCCCTCCCCAGCTGTAAGCACAGGTTCATGTTCATACACAAGCTCACACACAGCCACACTCACTCCCCGGCAAGCCCCAGCCTGCCTCCCGCAGTCCTGTTGGCCTCCATTCCCACCCAGATCCCACCCAGGCTTCATCTCAGGGGTCCCTGACAGATGAAGACAGGTGGGTGGCTGGATAAGTTGCAGTGGTTTATTCGGGGGCTCCGCTGGGACCGACACAGGGGTGAGTGGGGTCCATGCAGGGGGGACAGCAGGCAGCTGTGAAGCTCTCGCTCCACTGGGGCCGACACAGGGGTGAGTGGGGTCCGCGCAGGGGAGGACAGCAGGCAGCTGTGAAGCTCTCGGGACCAGTGCAGGCCAGGTGATGGCATCAGCTGGCAATGCAGTGGACTCCATCAGCTCCCAGCTCCGGACCAGGATGGGTGCTCGGCGCTGGAGAGCCCACATCACAGCCAGCTGAGGGTTCAGCGGCCCATGCTGCAGATGAGAAAGTAGAGGCTCAGACGGGGCCCTGACCAGGTGACAGGGAGAGCCCAAGGTGCCAGAGGGTGGGTGAGAAGTACCTGGGCCTGGTCTGGGGCTGACAGTGGAGGTAGGGCCCTGAGAGGGGAGTGGCCACCTGCAGCTGCAGGGGCCAGCCCAGACTCTCCCGGCCCTGGTCAGGCTCCACGCAGGCCTCAGTCACCTGTCCCCACGCTCAGCACCATCCCCTGCCCTGCACTCCATCCCTTCCCAATCCATCCTTCCCGGCCGCATCCATGTGCCCAGGCTGGGGACGCCTGTGGCTAGAGCCTTCCCGAGTCCACTGGAGCTCCCCAGGCCCAATTCAGCAGGCTCTGCCTGGCGCACCCACCAGCTCTCCCTCTCCTGGGCACGCCCTCCATCTGACTTCAAAGCCAGAGGCCCACGAGACGACCCTCGCTCTTCCCCGGCCCCTTCCTCTCCCCTCCTCCTCCCTCTCTCCAATCCTTCCCCCTCTCCCTCCCTCTCCTGTCCCCTCTCCTTCTCTTCCCTCCCTCCCTGCCTTTCTCCAATCCTTCTTCCTCCCCTTCCCTCTCTCTCCTCCCCCGTCCCTCTCTTCCCTCCCTCCTTCTCCCCCTCCCTCTCTCCCATCTTTCCTCCTCCCTCTCTCCTCTCCCTCCCCCTCCCCTCCTTCTCTCCAATCCTTCCTCCTCCCCCTCCCTCTCCCCTCCCCCTCTCTCCTGTCTCTCACCCTCCCCTCCCTCTCCCCAATCCTTCCTCCTCTCCCTCTCTTCCCCTTCCTCTCTCCCCTCCCTCCGCTCTTCCTCTCCCCCCTCCCTCCCCCTTCCTCCTTCTCTCCTCCCACTCTCCCCTCCCTCCCTCCCTCTCTAATCCTTCCCTGCCAGGGAAATCCTGGGTGGACTCCGGGGCTGGGGAAAACGTCCCTCCTCCAGCTCCTCTCCTGGGGAGCAGGCCACTTGCTTCTGAGGCCCCATCACGTGCCCCTCTAGCCTTGGGCAGACAGCAAGGGGGCAGCTGCTACTTCTCCGTACTTTTCCATGATGACTTTTTTGCAGTGAGCATGTATCATTTTTGCACGACCAATAAATCTATTTTCAAAAGAAAAACTGAAAACCCCTATAAAAGTCCAATAAGGACAAAATGCCAGTTGCCTGGCCGTGGGCAGAGGCAGCTGGAGACAGGGCTGTGGGCAGCGAAGTCCCTGGGGCCAGGAGCTGGGCCTTCTGGAGGAGCAGAGGGAGAAGGCAGCCAGGGAGGGGGCCCCTCAGGACTTGGTGGCAAACTCACTGCTGGCTCCCCGAAATCCGATTACCACAGGAAGCAGGGAGGCGAGGGGAGGGCGAGGCCGTGGGCCTAGGCCAGTGAGGGGCCTCTTGGGTGCTGAGCCAGGTGCCCAGCAGGTGGCCCAGTGATGTGCAGGCAGCTCCTGCAGGGCCGAGCTGGGCCAAGGCACCTGGTGCTGTGGGGCTCCCCATCAGAGCCCAGCCCCCCGGGAAGCCCTGGCCTTTCCAGGATTCTCCCCAAAGTGCCAGTCCCTGGAGACACTTGTCCTGCCCTCAAAGCTCTCCATAGTGAGTATGGAGAGGGGGTCCTCAGGGCTGGCAAGAGGCATGGCCAGGGTCTGAGGGCATCAGGGCTCAGGGACCGGCCATCTCAGACATAGCCAAGGTCCAGGGAGCAGGTGATGACACTGGGTGTGGCCTGCCTGGCCCTGGGAACCCAGAAGGGAGGACTGGCGGCCACTGCAGGGCTGCAGCTGGAGTCAGAGCAGACCCCGCTCCCCGCCCACAGCCCAAGCCTGGCCCCATCCACACCGCAGTGTCTCCCTGGACCCTTCACTCCAGCCTGGGGCTCGGCCTTGGCACATCCAGAATCCCCTTGAGGCTGCCCCACCCCCTACCCCCTCCTCTCCCTGCCACCCCGGATTCGGGATGGTCCCTGTCTGTGCCCCACTGCACCCAGTCCCTGGATCCCTCAGGATATTTCTCCAATCATTCTTAAAACATGGCCCCTCACTTCCTGCCCAGAACTCTGGACTCTGCCAGGCCCAAGGTCTACCTCGCGCTGGGCCCGGGCTGTTCCCTCTGCTGGAATGATTTTCCCTGCACCTCGCTCTCGGTGAGGCCTGTTTAAAATCACAACCAGCCTCACTCCAGCCCCTGCTACGGTCTGAGTGTTTGTGTTCCTCCAAAACTCAAACGTGAAAATAACCCCCAGGGTGATGGTGTGAGAGGTAGGGCCTCTGGGAGGTGCTGTGGTCCTGAGGGTACAGCCTCCTCGTGGGATCCAGGCCCCAAGAGCTCCTGCCCTCCCTCTGCCACGTGAGGATGTAGGAGAGGTCGCCCTCAGCAGCCCGGAAGGGCCCCATCAGAACCCAACCCTGACAGCACCCTGATCTGGGACTTCCAGCCTCCGGGGCAAAGGGCAGTTTCTTCTGTGGTTGAAGCCACCTGTGGTGCTTGGTTACGGCAGCTGAGCTGATGAGGACCTCCCATTGATAAGGGCTCCCTCCCCCAGCACTTCCCACCTCAGGGGCTTCACCTGTGGCCTCATCACACTCTCTGTCCATGCTCCTAGCCAGATGGTTGCGCCTGCAGGCAGAGACCTGTCCTGTCCACGGAGGTGTCCACGGAGGTGTCCCTGGGCCCAGGCCAGGGCCTGCACAGACACCATGAATGTGTATCTATCGAGTGAACAAATCTGTAACGTGCACGGCTGTTTCCAACTCCCAGGCACTGCACTGCTCTGGCAGAGTGACTGCCGCACCAGGATCCAGCTGTGTTCGGAGGGACCCCCCACTTCCTTACTGCCTGGGGATGAGGGTGGGGGCGCCCCAAGGATGGTGGTGCTCAGCGTGCCCCTCAACACAATGCAGAGTCCTGGTGTCAGTGGACAGGGTCTAATGAGAGGTGGCAGCAGTGGTGGTCAGGGGCAGCCTTGCAATGCCTGACGCCCCCATCTTCTGGCCAGAACTGCCCCTCCCATCCCCATGTGTGTCCCCCAAGATTGGGAACTGGGTCTTGTCCATTGCCCTTGTCCACCACCACCCCTCGGCCTCCCCACACACACTCTGTCTAAGCCAGGGCATCAGGGCCCAGCTGTGAACCTAAGAACACCCAGGAGAGCTGTCCCCCATGACCTACCAGGGAGTTCTCCCTGCCCTCACACCTGGAAGGCAGACTGAGCTGAGAGAGGGGAAGGGCAGGCCAAGGGAGCAGCAGCCTTGGAGGGAAGTCCCCGCCCCACCCAGCACACACCGGCGAGAGGCCGGCTGGCAGTGGCAGCCCCACGTGGGCACCTTTGCTGAGGCTGCCAGCTCAGCCCCACCCAGCTTGGCCTGGACACGCCCTTCAGCATCTAGTGCGGGCCACGTTCCCTGAGCTCTGGAGCCTCGGTGGTCAATGGGCCAACCCTCCGCCTGCACCCCAGGCTGGCTTCATGGTGCTGTGGAATTCCGGGAGAGGCCTGGCTGGGGACCCAGAGATGGATGGCCCTCGGGCCCTCTGCAAAGCCAGCCCAGCCTCTGCCTGCCTCAGCAGATGGCATGTGGCACCTGCTGGCTGAGTGGCCCCGTGACGGGGCAGATCTGAGGGGGAGAGCTTCCCGTGGCATCCTCTAGGCCCAGGCCGTGAGCCTTCCCCTCTCCCTGTTGCCCCTCAGCCCCAGTTCCTCCAGACCCCTAGCTGGGTCTCTTCACCCTCAGGGCCCAGCGTAGAAGCAGCTCCCACCTCCGCCATGGTGCCCCTGCCCCTCCTCTGAGGGCTGAGCCTCGGCCATATGGCACTGGAATGAATGCCACTGGGGAGACCTTTGGATTGGAACAGATGGGCGGACGCTGGCGCAGTGCAGAGAGGCAGGGGCCGGGCCAGGGGCTGGGGGTGTGGGGCTGGGAAGGATGAGGTCCGGGCTCTCCCTGATCGGCCGAGCAACACAGGTATAGTCACTGGGACCTGAGGAGCTGCCTGGGCTCTGGCGTCCTCTGGCCGTAGGCTCGGGGGCCCAAGAGGGGTCTCTAGGAAGATGCTACTGCAGGGTTTTGGAAATTGACTCTCAGGGAGATGGGGCTGGAGGGTGTCGGCCTCCCGGCCTGGCACAGCAGCATAAAACCCCCTGTCCCACCCCGCCCCTCCCTGCACTGGTCAGCAGCCTGGGCATAGGGCACAGGGCACTGCCTCGCTCCATACTCTCCCTCCTGCCTGAGAGGAGCAAAGCCTGGGGTGGGAGATGAGCAGAGGCACAGACTCAGGCCAGCCTGAAGTCCTTGGCAAGGATCAACCCCTCTGACCTGCCCCCATATCTGTAAAATGGGCAGATACTTGGCACTGACCCTGCCTGGTTGTTTATCCTCCTCTCAGTCAACAAATCTGCCTCAGGTGTCCCTGGGCCCCACACTGGTCTGGACACCAGACAACAGGGAACCAGGGTTTAGGCCCCCATCAGAGGGGAGATAAAACAGGGAGAGGAGATGGTAGGTGAACGGTCATGGAGAAACTGCCTAAGGGCCAGGCGTGGTGTCTCATGCCTGTAATCCCAGCATTTTGGGAGGCCAAGGAGGGCAGATCACGAGGTCAGGAGATCAAGACCATCCTGATCTGTCCCACCAGATCAGGATGAAACCTTGTCTCTACTAAAAATACAAAAAATTAGCCAGGCATGGTGGCACACACCTGTAATCCCAACTACTCAAGAGGCTGAGGCAGGAGAATCACTTAAACCCTGGGAGGTGGAGGTTGCAGTGAGCCGAGATTGTGCCACTGCCCTCCAGCCTGGGCGACAGAGCAAGACTCTGTCTCAAAAAAAAAGAAAGAAACAAAAGAAGGAAGGAAGGAAGGAAAGAAGGAAGGAAGGAAGGAAGGAGGGAAGGAAGGAAGGAAGGAAGGAAGCAAGGAAGGAAGGAAAAAGAAGAAAGAGAAAAAGAGAGAGAAAAAGAGAAAGAGAAAGAAAGAGAAAGAGAGAAAGAGAAAGAGAAAGAAAGAAAGAAGAAAGAAAGAGAAAGAAAGAAAGAAAGAAAGAAGGAAAGAAAGAAAGAAAGAAAGAAAGAAAGAAAGAAAGAAAGAAAGAAAGAAAGAAAGAAAGAAAGAAAGAAAGAAAGAAAGAAAGAAAGAAAGAAAGAAAGAGAGAAAGAGAAAGAAACTGCTTAAGGAATGGCTGACCCCAGAAAGGGCTCTGGCCCCTCTGCTGCTGTCCATGGTGCTGAGAGCTTGAATGTTGGCCAGAGGCAAGAGCCAGCAGGCCAACGGCAGGCAGGCAAGGGCAGGCGGTCATGGGCAGGGGTGAGCAGGGGCATCAGGAACACCGGAGGAGGGGCAAACAGGCCGCTGCCAGGCCCAGCCACAACGATGGTGGAACCCTTGAACCATGCAGCCAGACCCCCAGACGCTGGCCTCACACTTCCCATGGTGCAGCCCAGGAAGCCCTCATGCGCCCTCCCTAGTGGCTGCTCCAGCAAGGATGGGGGGAGCCCAGAGCAGGCCCATTCCTCTTGCACAAGGAATGCTCAAACCAGTGATTACAGAATGAATGAATGGATGAGTGATTGACTGGGGTCTGGATGACCCCAGGACGGGAGAGGAGGAGGGCAGGGGAGGCCACAAACCACAGCAGGATCAGAGTTTGGTGTGTGACCTGGATGACCCAGGCTCCAGTCATTCATTTATTCACTCATTCATTCATTCATTCATTCATTCGTTCGTTTGTTCTATAACCCCCATTCTCCCTGAGCTAGCCAGACTCAGAGAGGTGCAGAGGCTTGCCTGAGGGTGCCCAGCAGGGTGGGGGCATAGCTCAGGTGACAGGCCTCATCCTCTGAGGGAGTGGCTGAGTCTCCCCTGGCTCTTTCTCAAACCCCCACCTCAGCTGGGGGGATCTCTGGGGTAGCCTCCAGCTATGACTTGTCGGCCTTCCCTGGCTCCTGTGGGTCTTCAGTCCCAGGAAAAGGAGCCCTAGGGTGTAAGGAAGGCTCCAGGGGCACAAGTTGCCAGGGGAGCCTGGCATGGATGGGCCCCACAGGTTGCTGGGTTAATATAAGACTTCAGTCTGAATTTCAGATAGACAAGGAATTACTGTCTTACTGTAAAAATATCCCAATTATTACACAGGAATTAATTATATTGGAAGATAATTTGTCCTTTACCTGAAATTCATATTGAATGGGACATGGGTTTCTTTTTGCTTTTGCTAAGACTGGCAATCTGGCAGGGGTGTGCATGGTCGGGCTCTACCCAGCACCTCCCAGTGCCCCTCTGCTCTGGCCCTGCCCCACCTGCAGGATCTGGGCTCCTACACTGAACACCGGGCCTGAGTCCGAGGGAGGAGCCACCCAGGTCATGAGATGCAGGCGAGATGGCCGAGTGACTCTGAGCCTGTGCCAGGTGCCCAAAAGCCTCCAGGCCTGGCTGAGGATCCAGAGCCCAGATTCCAGCAACAGCTGCTCCAGCCTCAGGGGAGGCTGTCATGCAAGGGTCCCTGCTTTCTGTGCCTGCACCTTCCATCTTCCCCAGCTCGCCTGCCAGGGGCAGATGGCACCTCCTCTGCCTACTCCAGCCCCTGCCTTCCTGAATCCCAGTCACTGCCTCAAGGGCATCACCCCAGGGCCAGCCCTCCCACTCCACCCACCCCTGACCATGGCAATTCCCAGCTCCAAACACCCTCAATGTCTCTCTGATGATGGATTGAGTCTGAGCCCTTGAACGGGGCTCATCACCTAAAAGGTGGCTCTGACCTGCCCACCTTAGCTATGTCAGCATCAACTTTTTGTTCCAGGCAAACACAGTGTGCATGCACCATGCTTTCTGGCCTCGTCAATGAAGTGTCAGGGCTAGTCCATAGCCAGGCTTAGGTTCAGCCTGTGACCAAGGTCAGGGCTCAAAATGTAACTAGAATTAGGGTCAGTGTGTGACCAGGATCAGAGCTTAGTTTGTGACCAGGATCAGGGCTCAGGGTGTGACCAGGATCAGGGTTCAGAATGTGACCAGGATCAGGGCTCAGGGTGTGAGCAGGATCAGGGTTCAGGGTGTGGCCAGGGCCAGGGCTCAGGGTGTCACCAGAATCAGGGTTCAGAGTGTGAACAGGATCAGGGCTCAGGGTGTGAGCAGGATCAGGGTTCAGGGTGTGACCAGGATCAGGGTTCAGTATGACCAGGATCAGGGCTCAGGATGTGAGCAGGATCAGGGTTCAGATTGTGGCCAGGGTCAGGGCTCAGTGTATGACCAGGATCAGGGCTCCATGTGACCAGGCTCAGGCTCTGGGTATGAGCAGAATCAGGTTCAGTGTGTGAGCAGGATCAGGGCTCACTCAGTGTGTGATCAGGATCAGACTCAGTGTATGACCAGGATCAGGCTCAATGTGTGACCAGGATCAGAGCTTAGTGTGTGACCTCATCAGGGCTCAGGGTGTAAGCAGGATCAGGGCTCAGAGTGACCAGGATCAGGACTCAGAGTGTGACCAGAGTCAGGGCTCAACGTATGACCAGGATCTGGGCTCAGTGTGACTGGGATCAGGCTCAGGGTGTGAGCAGGATCAGGGTTCAGTGTGTGGCCAGGGTCAAGGCTCAGTGTGTGACCAGGGTCAGGGCTCAGCCTGTGACCAGGTCATATCCAGTGTCCACCCTGGAGAGCTGCCTGTTGAGGGCCGGACCACTTCGTGGGCTCCCTTGAGCTTCACTGTGTGGGTTTCTAGGCCCTCTTGGAGCACAGACCACTCAGAGCCTGGTCTGGCTGGGAATGTTGCCCATCCTTCAGCTCACTGCCAATGTCCCTCAGACATGTCCCACTCTCATCCCACTCACCACTCTGCCAAATAGCATGGGCCACCTCTCGATGAAGAGCCTCAGCTGCCGGGGAGCTGTGAGCCCAGCATGAGCAGGCATCTGCCCCTGTTGACTGTCTGATGCCAGACCCACAGGCCGCCACCCAACACACTCAGGGTCCGATCGCCTGGGTGCCAGCCCCCTGTGAGAGGCTGGGCATGTGTGGCCCTGAGCCCTCCCCGCCCCACCCTGGGTGCAGGAGGGCCCTGGGGCCTTGAGGCCCTGCTCTGCTTGGGCAACTGGAGCACCCAGTGCATTCACATTCCACTGCTGACACTTTCCAAATATCTTATTAGAAATTAATATTTAATTCTCTTCTGTGGATTTAACTTAATTATTCAATTTATTATTGCAATTACTGAGAAGCACCCGGAAGCAAAATTGCTTGCTTTGGGCAGAGGAGACAGTCAAGGAGGCAGGAGTCTTGCCAAGCACACCCCAATTTCAGAATGAGCTTTGCAGCCTTCACCCCGGGGATGCCTCCTTGTGTCCCACTGAAGTCTCTCTTGCTGCGGTTAGGAAACAAAACTTCTTTTCCCTGTCATGGTTGGCTGAAGATGCTTCCTGTTCCCTGAGTGTCACCTCCTGGGTGGGACTTCCCTGGGGTGGAGCCAGAATCCCTGTTTCTGCTAAGAGGGGGACCCTGAAGGCAGCACCCCCATTTCTTCCTTCCATATCATGCTGGGGTTCACTGCCCAGACAGGCAGGAGGAAAAGGAGGGAGAGATGAGGAAGGAGGAGGAAGGCTGGGGAGAGAAGGATGGCAAGAGATGGAGGGGAGGGAGGGGAGGAGGAGGGGAGAGGAGTGGGGGCCTTGTTTTTGCTACCACCCCCAGGCACAGCTTCTAATCCGGCCCTGCAGGTCGGGTCCCGTATCTACAACCTTGCCCTCAGGGAGAGGCTGTTTCCCTTTACAGATTCCGGTACCAAAGCTCCAGGAAATGCGGTGATTTGTCCCTGGGTGCCCAGGTGGACCTGGCCAGGTCTCAAACCCAAGGCCATGGGCCACAGGGACGAGGTCTCCTGGCCAACACAGCCCTGCTACTGGAGAGGTTGCAGCTGCCCACAGTTAAGCCCCAGGGCCCCCTCCCCTCACCCGCCTTCCTGCCTGTCCATTTCCTGGGAGAAGAGCAGAGGTCCTGGGGGGACGGGGATGCAGGACTGGATGCCAGGGATGACCCTGAGTCCTACCTATGAGGACAGCTCTGCCCTTCCCCCCTGCCCCTCCAGGCCTCAGCTGTCCTTCTGGCTCCCAGTCTCCTTCACCCCGAGGGCCCGCTGCCCAGGACAACCCATGGGCTGCTGTGTGTTTGCTCCGGCCCACTGTGGATGGGCGCCAGCCCAGGCTGGGAGTCACATGCCAGCTGGGAACAGCAGGGGGTGGTGAAGAGACAGAGGGGAAAGGTGGGATCTGGGGTCCACTGGGGCCAGTCACTCTGTCCTGGTGTCTTGCTGGCCCGAAGGCCACGTGGGAGCACCAGAAAGAAACCACTGCTGTGTCCCGCCGTGGGCCTCAGGGCCACAGAGCAGAGCGCCTGCAGCGTAACAGCAACGTAGCCCACGAGGGTAGCAGAGATGGGCAGTGAGCTCCACGGCCATGACTGAATGAGGCTAGACGCCGGGCGGGCTGCAGGACCTCATCCGTAATGCTCAGTGGCCCTGCAAGGTAGCACGCATGCCCCATTTCACAGATGAGGAAACGGAGGCTCAGAGAGGGGAAGCCCCATGCTGAGGCCCCACAGTGAGGAGGCCTCTGCTCCACAGCGCCCTCTGCGGCCCGGCTCTGCCTCCAGCCCACTTGCCAGACTCTGCCCTCAGAGGTGGTACTCAGGGCAAACTCCATCTGCCCCAAGTCTGGAACTCTGGGAGGCTGGGTCTGGGTCCCGGGGAGAGATCTGGATGGGGAAGCCTCCGGAGAGCCACAGGAGACCTCAGGGAGCCTCTCACACCCCGAGGGCAGGGTCAGGCCCTGGTGGCTTCCAGGTTAGGCCAGGGAGGGCGGGGCCCCAGATCCAGACCCAGGACCAGGGAACCAGGCCCCCTTGGGCTTCTGATCTGCTCATCACAGAGGGGCATCTACGTTATCTCCCAGGCTTCTGAGTGAAAGGTGCCACCATGGTCACGCCCCAAAGATGGCATGCACTGAACTGTCCTGGGCCACCAAAAGGCAAACAGACCCTAGCACAAAGCCCCAACTGGCAGGCAGTGCAGCCCACCAGGCCTCAGGGTCACCAGACCCAAGCTAAAAACCTGGCCTGGCACCTGCTAGCTGTGCGACCTCGGGCTGAATACCGTACCTCCTGGCAGTGGAATGTGGGAACTGGCAGTCCCATAGAAGATTCTGTGAGATGAAGGATTGACGGAGAGAATCTGTGTAAAGTACTCACTCTTTGCTGGCATACAGCAAGCACTCAATAAATGGCAGCTGTGAGTGTGGTGCATTGTCACATCCCATAAATGCCTCGTGTGTGAACGCTCCTCCACTTAACCCCTTAAATGTTTTGTGCTTATGAAAAATATTTGATTGATCGTTGCCTGGATACTGTAATTTTCTATTTACTGGGGCCCAGGCTTGTGGCTCCAGGAGCCAGGGGCCCTCGGACAGGGATTTGCTCCCTGGGGCCCTCACTCACTCATTCACTCACTCATTCACTCACTCATTCACTCACTCACTCATCCACTCATTCACTCACTCATTCACTCACTCATCCACTCATTCACTTACTTACTCATTCAGTCATCCACTCATTCACTCACTCACTCATTCACTCATTCACTCATCCACTCATTCACTCACTCATTCACTCATTCACTCATCCACTCATTCACTCACTCATCCACTCATTCACTTACTTACTCATTCAGTCATCCACTCATTTACTCACTCACTCATTCACTCATTCACTCATCCACTCACTCACTCATTCACTCACCCACTCATTCACTCACTCATTTACTCACTCACTTGCTCATTCACTCACTCACTCAGTCATTCACTCATTCACTCACCCACTCATTCACTCAGTTACTCATTCACTCACTCACTCACTCATTCGCTCACTCACTCATTCACTCATCCACTCACTCACTCATCACTGACTCACTTATTCACTCATTCACTCACTCATTCACTCTCACTCACTTATTCACTCACTCATTCCATCCTTTCCTGCAGAGAGATCACACCCCCAGGAGTTCACAGACAAGTCAACAGCTACCAAAGACCAATGTGGAAGGTGCTTCTGCGGGTGCAGGGGCTTGGGTCCTGGGAGCCAGAGTGGGGAGATCATGGATAAGCAGAGAGGAGGCGCCCAAAACCCAGATCCCAAGGGCTCACCTCGCTTCTACAAGGTTCCACCAGCTCATTTCTGCAACAACCACATCTGAGAAACCTGAACGATACCACGTCCTGGCCACCCAGGGCACCAGCCCCAACTTGTAGCCCAACCGCCGAGGGAGCCCAGGCAAGGCTTTCTGAAGAGCCTGCTTGGGGCCATTTCGTCCTCTGAGAGCCATCAGTGCAGTCCTGAGGGATGCACCACCACCACAGCGCCCTCCTCACCCTGGCGTGTAGGGTCTGTGTCCCCATTACCCTGAGCCCAGCCCAGATCCTTCATCTACAGCAAGAGGCCTCCTCACCAAGCAATGGGGCCTGGAGAGGCTTCTGGAAACCCCAGCACAGGCCGGGGTGGGGTGGCTGGTGGGAAAAGGGGAGTCTCCAATACAGAGACGAAGGCTGGGACTCAGAATGGCTCCATCGAGTGCAGCAGGCAGGCTTTGCCCTAATGCCTGTCATGACTAAAGATGCCCCAAGCCTGACTATGGACCCTGGCCACATACTGACCTCTGACCCTGGCCACATATGGAGCCTTGACCCTCACCATATGCTGACCTCTGACCCTAGCCACACGCTGACCTCTGACCCTTACCACATGCTGGGCCCTGCCCCTGATCCCAGACAAGCCTTCGCATTAGTTGTGAATTGGGTCCTGGGACCTGCAGATGAATAAGCCTGGCTGGGTGCAGTCCCTCCTCACTGTGGAGACTCACAGCACTTGCCAGGCCTACTTGGTGGCAGCCACTGTTCCCTTGTCAAAGGAGGGCCCTGTCTCGAGTTCTTCCAGCTCCTGTGAGGGCCAGGCAGAAGGTGGACTTCCAAGACCTGGTAGAGCTGAGCCCGAGCTGGGTTGTGGCTGTCAGAGCCAGGCAGGGGTTCTCTGGGGGCCTCTTGGAGCTCCCTGGCTGGCATGGCCTCGCCCGCCACTCTGAATGGGGTGTGTCCAGACCGGGTACCTGTGATTTCATTCACCACAATCTTGGGTGAGTCTGGGCAGAGCAGTCAGGATGCTGATGAGGCTGACTCCACTGGGAGTGGGGCAGAGGGTGGGGCTGGGTGGCCCTGATTGATCCCTAGCAGGGGAGTGAAGGTGGGGCCAGCAAACCCCTTCCCCACATGGGCCTGCAGACTGGGAGCTGCTCCCACCCCAGCAACAGAGCCAAGGGAGGCGTGGCTGCAGGCCTGTTCACCTCCCTTCAGCCCACATCCAAACTGCCAGGAGTCTCCCTGCTCGGCCCTGAGGCCCACTGTGTCTCTCCAACTTCTCCCTGCTGTCAGCCCCTGATGGTCGCCAAGCCTCCCCACTCCCCCCAGACCCTCCTCACCCATGCAGATGTGGACATGGCTTGCCCTCGCTCCCACCCTCCCTGGCTTCGCCTGCCCTTGGAACACTCCACACTCTGAATCTCCAGCGAGACACCAGGGCTCTCCTGGTCTGGCCTCTGCTGCTGCCTCACCACCTTCTCTGCTCCTTGGCCCTGACCCTGCTGGGACCTCTCCACTGACAGGGCACCAGGGTTGCAGTGCTCCCTGCCCCTGGCTCAGCCACCTTCCCCGCCTCCCATAACCACCCCCAACCCTCCCCTGCCAGGTGCTCACGTGCATGGCTATGCTGTAACTGTCTGTGTCCATCTGTCTCTTATACTGGGAGGCCGGACACTCCTGGGCCCTCTGCAGTCCTGCTGCTGGCTCCTGCCCTCTGCCTTCTGACCACAGGACATGGGTGCAGCTGGGCCACCAGGCCTCAGAGCAGTTCCACACCTCCTTGCAAGTGACTACAGGCAAACCATGTGCTGCCGGGCCCGTCTCCTCTGCAGGCTGGGACAGTGGTACCAGTGAAGCCCGCCCCACCGCCCGTGACGAGGCCAGCATAGGTAACCTTTGCAAACCACAACCTGTCACTCAGATGTGGTGGCTTCCTGCGGCTGCTGCAACCGAGTACCATACGCGGGGGGCTCTAAACAGCAGCCATGTGTTCTCTCATCGCCCAGGAGGTGAAGTCTGGGGTGGAGGAGTTGGCAGGGCCGTGCGTGCCCGGGTGGGTTCTTCCTTGCCCCGTCCAGCTTCGGGTGGTGCCAGGTGTTTCTGGGCTGGTGGCTGCGTCACCTCATCCCTGCTCCTTCTCCACGTGCCCTTCTCCTCTGGGTGTTTCTGTGTCCTCTCTTCCTCTCAGGACACCAGCTATCAGATTTAGGGCCCACCATAACCCGGTAAGACCTTATCTTAACTCATTACATCTGCAGAGAACCTGTTCCCAAATAAGGCCATGTTCACAGGTGTTGGGGTGGAGACCCTGATTTGGAGGGACTAAGTCAGCTCTGTACAGGGGTCGTCACCATCGCCACAGTAACTTACTATGGCCAGGGCTGGTTTCTGGCTGGCTTGGGGCCGCACCAGTGTGGGCGAGAGCGGAGGGGCACTGCTCGGAGTGTGGCCGGGCACACACACGGGCTTGCGCATACACGCAGCATGCATCACGGAGGCGGCACCGGCTGCAGGCAGGGGTCCTCTCTGCAGCCCGGCTCCTGCACTTGAGCTACGATTGGCGCCTCCCACCCATCTCTGAGCCCACGCTGTCCTGCTTGCGTCTGCCCCTATTGCTTGTTCTTCTGTGGATCCTCTCCCAGAGAACCTTTACTTCGAGGACTCAGAGCTGGGAAGGGGACCCTGATGGCCCCCAGAGACAGGATTCTGTCCAGACCCCACACTCAGAGCCCCCTCAGGCCACCCACTCTGCTCAGCCTCACTCCTCTGGCTAAAGAGCATGGGCTCTGGAGTCCTGGGGGGCTGAAGGAATGGGGTCACTGCCCCAAGCCCAGGACTAATAGAGGCAGAAGCCTGGGCTCCTCAAGGAGGTTCTCCCCAAGAACCTCCAGAGAGAGCCTGGCAGGACCACAGCAGTTCCTGGCATAAGGAAGCAGCAGGGGTCAAGAAGGGCTCCCCATGGCAGGGCCCTACCTAGGGCTCAAAGGCCCATTCCCTTCCTGGGGGTCCTGCAGCACCTCACTTGCTCCCTGGGCAAGCTGCTGAGCCTCATCCGGAAAACAGACACGATAACATGTCCCTCACTGCACCCACACCCCAGTGACAGTCAGGACCACCACTGCACCCATATGACAGTGATAGCCAGGCCCCCCACTGCACCCACACAGCAATGACAGCCAGAACCCCCATTGCACCCACAACCCCAGTGACAGCCAGGTCCCTCACTGCACCCACACCCCAGTGACAGCCAGGTCCCCCACTGCACCCACACAATAGTGACAGCCAGGTCCCCCACTGCACCCACACCCCAGTGACAGCCAGGTCCCCCACTGCACCCACACCCCAGTGACAGCCAGGATCCCCACTGTACCTGTACCCCAGTGACAATCGGGACCCCCCACTGTACCCACAACCCCAGTGACAGCCAAGACCCACATCCTGCCCACAATCTCAGTGACAGCAAAGAACCCCAATGCACCCACACCCCAGTGACAGCCAGGACCCCTTTCCTGCCCACAACTCCAGTGACAGCCAGGACCCCCATCTTGCCCATAGCCCCAGTGACAGCCAGGACCTCCACTGCACCCACACAACAGTGACAGCCAGGACCCACACCACACCCACAACCACAATGACAGCCAGGCCCCCATTTCTGCCCATAACCCCAGTGACAGCCAGGCCCCCCATTCTGCCCACAGCCCCAACACCAGCAGCTCTGGACACCAGGAGTTCTCTTTGCCATCCAGGATTTTAGTAGCAAAACCTCAGCTGACCCAAATGAGGCAAGGCCACTTGGGGTCTTCACGTGCCCTGCCTAATGTGAACACACAGAAGCCCTGCTGTGAGGGGATGAGCTGACTGGGGAGACCCCAGGGATGCGACACAATATCTGGAAGGTTCACAGTGTGTCTTCACACAAATCCAAGACCTACTGAGTCCATGCTTTCCTGGCCATGCTGGCCCCGATGCCTGGACTCTGCTTCCGCACTCCTCAGGAGGCTACAGGATTTAGATAATGGATGTACAACGCGTGGCCTGGCACACAGTAGACCAACCATGGGAGTCTCCAGTGCTCAGTAAGACTCGAGTAGGGCAGCCTTGAGTGAGCAGCTGAGTACTGCAGAACTGAGCAAGGGTGGCATCCACCCTGCTCCCTTGCCAGCCTTCCCGGAGTTTATGGAGAGCAACTGAGCCTCCAGCCCACCAGCAGCCAGCACCAGTGTCAACCACATGCAGATCCAGCTTTGAATGGATCCTTCAACCCCATCTGAGTCTTCAGATGAGGATGCAGCCCTGGCCAACATCTACCTGCAGCCTCACAAGAGACCTGGAGCCAGAGCCACCCAACTAAGCCACTTCCAAATCTCGACTCACAGAAACTGTGAGATAACAAACATTAATTTGGTTTCAGCCACTAAGCTTTAAGCTAATTTGGCATGCAGTATCAGTAATGGATATACATGCTTCACATACTTCAAAGGCTCCACTGACACTAAAGGCCTTCCCATGTTCTGTCCCAGCCCTGACCAGCTGCAGCCCAGGGCCCTGTGTCCTGGGGACAGCCATGCTCCAGTGCCAGCCATGTGTCTCAGTACCCACTCCTCCCTGCCTACAGGAGCTGGTGAAGCTTCCTGGTGAGCTCTCCTCACTGGTGCCTCATTCCCCTCTTCTGGGCTCTCAATGCACACTTACCACATGGTCCAGCATGCTCTGTGCACTGACTGCTAGCCCCAGAGGAATTGCCAGTCATAAACTTCTGGAGGTCAGTGCCTAGGAAAAGGGAGGCTTCAGGGTGGCCTTGCCCCAGTGGCTCTGAGTTGCAAGAACACAGGGCATCCCTCTGGCATGTGCACCACTGGGACCCTAGAGCCCAGCCCGTGCCTAACATACAGGAGGTGCTCAACAAACACATAGAGGATGATGAAGGAAGGAAGAATGAATGGATGCAAGCAAGGAAGGACAGAAAGATGGATGATGGGTGGATAGGTGATAGATGAATGGATGGTTTGAAGGATGAATGGTGGATGGGTGGATAGATGGACAAACAGATGGTGTACAAGTGGATGGGTGGATGGTAGCTGGGTGGATGGATGAACAGATGGTAGATGGGTGGATAGACGGGTGGATGTGTTGATGGATGGATGGGTGGATGAGTGGATAGATGAGTAAATGGTGGATGGATGGATGGATAAATGGATGGTGGATGGATAGATGGATGGATAGTGGGTGGGTAGATAGATGGGTGGATGGTGGGTGGATGAATGGAAGGTAGATGGATGGACAGGTGGTGGATGGGTGGATAGATGGGTGGATGAGTTGATGGATAGATGGGTGCATGAGTGGATAGATGGGTAAATGGTGGATGGATAAATGGATGGTGGATGGATAGATGGATGGATAGTGGGTGGGTGGAGAGATGGGTGGATGGTGGATGGAAAAATGGAGGGTGGATGGATGGATGGACAGATGGTGGATGGGTGGATAGAAGGATGGACAGTGGGTGGATTGATGGATGGANGGACAGATGGTGGATGGGTGGATAGAAGGATGGACAGTGGGTGGATTGATGGATGGATGGTGGATGGATGAAAGGATGGATGGTGGGTGGGTGGATGGATGGATAGGTGGCAGATGGATAGATGGATGGATGGTGGATGGGTGGATGGATGGGCAGAGGGATGGTAGATGGGTGGATAAATGGGTAGATGGATAGATGGATGGAGGTGGATGGTTAGATGGATGGTGGATAGGTGAATGAATGGATGGTGGATGTGCAGATGAATGGATGGTGTAGGTGCAGGTAGGGCACTCACCACAGGTGGCATCACTTTCGAACAGAGGTGACGATGACGATGATGATGACAAGCAGGGCAGTGACTCCAGCTGATAGGAAGTAGCACTTGATCTTGTGTCTCTGGAACTGGGAGAGAGAGAGAGGTTGTTTCCATGTCCTGGTCCTCCAACCTCCCATCCTCAGGGGGCATTTGGCTTGTGCACACTTTGGGCTGTGGCATGCAGGGGCTGAGCCCACCCTGGGGCAGGGTCCAGACAGAACCTGTGTCTTGCAAGGGGCTCTGCCCTGAGCTGGCATGCCTGTTTATTGAAGGACTGCTCTGGGCTGGCTCTGGAACCAGGTTCAAAGGGAGGGAGGCAGGAGACTCAGCTTAAGCTTAAGCTCCAGAGTCAGCCAGGCATGGGTGATTCATGCTTTGTCCATCTTGAGCTGAGGGATCTCAGCTGTTTCCCTTCTTGGTACCTTAAATTATTTTGTAAGGATAGGATGATGCCATGGACTTCATGGAGACATTTGAAAGCCTTAAAATTAAGGTGATGCCTGGAAACTACATAGCCTGGGGCCTGGCGAATGCCAGACACATAGTCCTCACCAGATAGTCTTACTTGTATATTCTTGTGACTATTACTGATTTAACAAATTCTGGACCCACCATCAAAGGTCTCATGGAGGAGAAAGACATTGATCTGTGCTAGGGGACTGATTAAAGAGGAATTGGGGGGCTTCCTGAAGAAGGATATGCTTCATTCAGGTCCTGAATGTGGGGTGGGAAACCCCTAGGCAGACCGGGGGCTGAAAGGCAAGGGATTAAGGGAGAACCCAGAGAAAACTTGGAGCTTAAATAAAATGGTAAGTACCAAGTATCCAAATCAGGGAGCAGGGGACAGGGAATGGGAAGGGAGACAGGTTGGGATGAGACAGTCCTGCAAATTGTGAAGGAGTTTAGACACCACCCCTAGATAGCAGGGAAGACAGGAATTTAGAGCAGAAGAGTGACATATTTAGCAGTGTGTTGTTGGAGAGGGCACTCAGGGAGCCAGACAAGAGGTTAGGTAGAAAAGAGATCTGAGACAAGGATGCCAGACAGGAGGAAGACTGGCGTGTCCGTGAAAGATGGGCAGGGGCCTAGAGGAGGGCAGAGAAGGGAGGGTAAGACGGAACAGAGTCAAAACCAGAAGGTGGAATCCTCATAATCTAGGGTTGACTGGATAGGCGAGAGGAGTGAAGTATAGAGGACAAGCCAAGGACTAGTATCCCCGGTTACCCCTCTGGGTCATCAGTTAAATGTTGGGATGAAAATCCATTAATGCATCTATCCACTCATCCATCCATCCATCCATCTACCCACCCATCCATCCACTCATCTACCCATCAATTCATCTATCCATCCATCCATCTACCCACCTATCCATCTACCCATCTACCCATCAATTCATCTATCCATCCATCCATCCATCCATCCATCCATCTACCCACCTCTCCATCCATCCATCCATCCAAACATACACCCATTCATCTACCCACCCATCTATCCACCCATCCTTCTATTCGGCTATCCATCAAGATGACCAGCCCCCAGCTCAGCTCTCTCAACTGCCTCAATTAAGGTGCAACTGTCATTCCACCTTAAGAGGGACCCACATACTGACCTGAAAATGAGCAATTGCTGAAACAGCACCGCTTCCCAGCCTTGGGAAACATGTTGCTACCTGTGTTCTTGGCCAGGACACTGAAGCTCAAAAAGGTAGAGACCTGCCCAGTCTTCACAGTGTGTGGCAGATCTGAGGTTCAGGTCTCTCTCCTTGTAGCTGTTGTCACAAAGTCATGCTGCTGCCTGGACATCCTAAGATGTGGGCAGGGTGATGAGGGGTGGAGGGAGTAGAAGGAAGGGGACAGGAGTCCAACAGTGAATCAGACAAACCCCTCAGCTTACCGGTGGGGGTGGGGAGGGCAGTCAACCCTCCTGGCAGGGACAGGGCTCTGCATCAGTGCACAGGACAAGGTGCTCTGAATTAAGGACAACTTCAGGACCCATGACAGTGCCCATGGCTTGGGGTACTGGGGTTTGTAGGTGGCCAGTGTCTGTAGGGTCCATGGTCCCCTCACCAGCATCATCCCAGTCAGCAATACAGCTGCCCTTTCCTGAGCATCATCCCCCACCACAGCACAGAGGTGGTCCCACCAACACCCCCGGTCTGCAGAAGAGGAGATGGCTCAGAGAGGTAATGTGGCCTGCCCAAAGCCACCAGCCTGAGATCTGCAGAGCCAGGGTTGGAGCTGGGCACCCAACAACAGAGCCTGCTGCTGACTCCACACCCTGCCCCATAAGGCCCATGCACTTGGAGCTACCTGTGCCCTGTATGGGCCATAAGAGTGCAAGCTGAATTCTCCCGTGCCAGCCCTACTCCCACAATTGGGTCACCCACGCTGAGAGGGAGCCTGACGAACCATGGTGTGGGGGTCTCCTGGGTACCCGAGGGGAGCAAAGGGCATGGAGAGGAAACAGGAGCTGAGGTCAAGCAGTTCTGCTTGCAGGCCCGTCCTCACATCACTGCCTGACCGTGGCCTTGAGCACAGTGCTGGGCCTCTCGGCAGCTGCAGTTCCCAGCCTCTGATCTGGGGTGCCAGCTGGAGGAGCTGGTGCATGGGAAGAACTTGGTAGCCTTTGCTGGAAGCACTGCCCTGGGCCTCCATCCACACACCCAGCTACAGCCCCCAGGCAGCTGACAGGCCCAGCCTAGCCTCACACTCCTCTTCAGTTGGGTGTTGTGCCCCTGTGCCCTGCCCAGACTGGGCCCTGGGCCACTTCCTATGGCCCTAAAGTTGGCCAACCGAGAGCCTCCTTACATGGTCCCAGGTCAAGCCTGTCTCCCCGTGCTACATCTCTCTGTGTCTACCCTCCATTCCCCAACATGCTGGGTTCAACAGAGTGGGGGAGGGAGGCTGCAGGGAGGCAAGGAAGCTGGAACCACAGGAACGGCCAGGCCAAAGGGGCGGACTCAGGTGTAGCAAAGGATGTGCCCCAGAGGAGCCCAAGGGAGCATCTGGGGAAGAAGGGAAGGGAAAGGACCCCCGGGGACCCTCTTCACCTCCGGTCGGCTGCTGCCAAGCCTGGCCCCTCCACAGCCTCCTCTCTACCCATCGCCAAGCCACCGCTCCATCTCTGGTCACAGAGGCAGAGTCAGGCCTTTGATGAGGGCTCTGCAGCCCCAGACTTGTCCAGCTCCCCTCCCTGACCCCAGCCTCCACGCCAGCTGCTGCAGCCCAGCAACGTCCCTGGAAGGGAGGAGCTGCCCAGTAGGAGGGACTAAGCTCCTGCTGTGGCCAACCTTGACCTGGGGCTCACTGCAGCCCCCTGGGCCCTCCTCACTCCAGCAGGCACCCAGGCAGCCGCCCTGCAAAGGAGAAGCCACCCTCCCCAAGCTGGGGGAGGGGACAGCTGGCCATGCACACAGCGCCCACTCATAGGGCTGACCTTTCTGGCCCCCTGATGAAAATGTTTTGACCACATCCATGACCTAAGTAGAGTGCAGAGGGACCTTCCTTAACCAGGCGAGATGAGTTTTCCTGTTAAGTATCACCGTGTCTGGGGGACAGGCAGGACAGGCCCATGAGGCAAGTTTTCCTGTTAAGTATCACCGTGTCTGGGGGACAGGCAGGACAGGCCCCTGAGGCAAGAAGAGCCAGCACAGCTTTCCTGGTGCAGATGGGAGGGCCTAGGACCCAAGCAGGGCTTTCTAGAAGGGTGACAGTCAAGGCTGAGGAGCCCACCAGGAGCCCCCACTCTTCATGCTGGGGAAGCCTGGCCTCATCCACATCAAGCCTGTGCTTGGGGCACAGTTCTGCCCTGCCTCATTGTCAGAGGGGAAAGGGGGCTGGGGGATGCCAGGATGCCAACCTGGGAGACCTCCCTGCATCATGGGATCACAGCTGACACCATCTCAGCAACAGGGCCAGGAAGGGCCGGTGTGCTCGTGTTTAATTAACTCATTGTGTGGGCAGGGCTGGCGATGAGGCCCAGGGACACAAGCTCGCCTCCTCAAGAGGCTGAGCCCCTCCCCTGTCTGCTGTGCCTCGTGCCTCCTGCCCCCAGCGGGAACCAGTGCCTCGGTTACAGTTTGGGAAGGCAGCTTACTCCCTGCGGGCCTAGGCAAGGGCTCCTCCCTCCACCTGCTGGCTCTTCATCACCATCGTCAGCCCCACCACCTCCAGGATGCCCTCCCAGATGCCCCAAGTCATGCTGAGTTTCTGGGGTCCAGAGCCCTATCTTCCCTCTGCACAGAACCGACTGCTGCACCCTCCCAGCTCAAGCCTCACCTCCTTCCCCACTGGAGCTGTGGGAGGCGGATAAGGTGTGGCCACCCTCGCCATCTGTATGTGGCAGGTGCTCAGTGGAAACATGATAACCAAGAAGAGAGAGGAGAAAACAAGTGACCCCAATCATGGGGTCTGGGGAAGGCTCCAAGATGACACCATGACCCCAGCCACGGGTCCAGGGAAGGCTCCAAGATGGCTCCATGACCCCAGCCACGGGTCCAGGGAAGGCTCCAGGATGGCGCCGTGACCCCAGCCACGGGTCCAGGGAAGGCTCCAGGATGGCGCCGTGACCCCAACCACGGGTCCAGGGAAGGCTCCATGAGGTCTCTGTAGATGTTGCCCAGAGGGCAGCCCAGCCCTGCTGTGTGACCAGGGCAGCCCCTCAGGCCTCTGCAGCTCCCTGTCCAGGTGAGGAAGGAGGGCTGTCAGTGAGGTGGGGCACACAGACAGGCACCCCATCCACCTGCTCCCTCATCCCATTAGCATGAGGATCCACCGTGCACCCCCAGGCACGGAACGGGGAGACCAAGCCTAGAGAGGGTTTCACATCTGGGGAGGCTTACCCTGCCTCCACCTCCTGAAGTCCCCTCATCCCCCTGCAACATCCTCACCCAAACTCCACCTCCTGAAGTCCTTTTGTCCCACACAACACATTCCCACCAGCGCATGAGTGTCCCAGTCTAAATACAAGCAGAAAACCAGCGACCCCAGATGGCTGAGGAGTGACCCCAGATGGCTGAGGAGTGACCCCAGCAAAAAGAATGGAAGCAGAACAAACAGAAAGAAATTCAAAGACACGGATCAGGAGAAAACGGCCGCCAGCACGGTCCTCAGGGAGGGCAGGCATTTGGGCACATACTTGGGGCTGTGGGGACCGAGGGGAACCTGACTGCACCCAGCGCCCTGCGTTCTGGTGCCCATGGTCCAGGGCAGCACAAGCCCCAGAGAAGGATGTGACTCACCCAGGATACCCACAGGTGGGGTCCAGCAGGTACCTGGATGCTGGACATCTAACGCAGGCCCCAGCGCCCTCCTGGGGCCGTGAGGCCTCCTCATCCCCACCTGGTTTGCTCCTCCCTCTGCCCTTCCACCCCCACCCCTACCCCCAGCCCCTTCCTCCTGACCCCCCTGCACCCTGGCCCCCCATTCCTCAGGATCCGCTTCCCATGCAAATGCATTCAAAACACATGACATTTCAGAAACATCTATTTGTATATATTTAGACTCCATTTCAAAAGAATTATTCAAAATCGGAGCCATTTGGATAGATGGGTGTGGAACGGATTGTTTCTTAAATGTTCACGTCAAAAATACCATGTTTTCTAAGTGGATTACAAATGCTGTAATTATTGAAATGGGCGCATTCTGCCGGGGAAAATTACAGAATTATGACTTGGATCTCAGGAATGCTGTGTCCTTGGGCACTCACTTGAGGCCAAGGGCGGCAGTGGGTGAGAGCACGTGGCGTTGGCTCCCACTGTCCCGAAGGGGAAGATGCCCTGAGCGCTTCCTCTGTGCCAGGGCCGGCCAGGGTCTGGCATTGGACACGGGAGTCCTGCCTCTCAGGGGGGGCTTCATGCAGGGTGGGGGACGGACAAGTCGAGGAGCACGGGGGGCAGGAGGAGGTGGGCATGCAGGAGGGGCTTTACCTGGTGAGGTGGGGGCATGGAGTGCTGCAAGACCCCCAGGGGAGACAAGCTGGTCTCTTCTGATTAGCCCCAGGCTGTGCGGGATGCTGGAGCTTCAGGGCAAGGACTCGGCAGCCAGGCTCCAGCCGCAGCCTCACTGTGTGGCCATGTGGCTCTGCCCACTCGAGGCTTCAGTTTCCCTGGTCAGTTTCCTCTGGAGGTGGAATCCTGGAATGCTTTCTTTCAGTTTGATTTTTGTTACAATGAGCTTCCCTTGTGGAGACAAAAATGCAAAGAGGGATGCCTTTTAAAGAGGCTTCTGGGCCAGGCGCGGTGGCTCAAGCCTGTAATCCCAGCACTTTGGGAGGCCGAGACGGGCGGATCACAAGGTCAGGAGATCGAGACCATCCTGGCCAACACAGTGAAACCCCGTCTCTACTAAAAAAAAAAAAAAAAAAAAAAATGCAAAAAAACTAGCCCGGCGAGGTGGCGGGCGCCTGTAGTCCCAGCTACTCGGGAGGCTGAGGCAGGAAAATGGCGTAAACCCGGGAGGCGGAGCTTGCAGTGAGCTGAGATCCGGCCACTGCACTCCAGCCTGGGCGACAGAGCGAGACTCCGTCTCAAAAAAAAAAAAAAAAAAAAGAGCTGTCTGCTCCTCGGACCCGCCCGTGAGACACAGGCCATGGGCTCAGGGCAGGGCAGGCTCAGAGAGAGGCAGAGAGAGGCAGGAGGTGGGGAGCCTGGCAGGGGCAGGTGGGGCAGGAAGAGCCTGGCCAGGGCTGAGCCCAGGGCTGGGACTCTCACCCGAGGTGATGTGACCGTCCCCACCCTTCTTTCTGCACCAAGTCTCCGCTGGGCACCTTCCCTATGCCAAGAAACCTCCCGGGCTGGTCAGGCGTGAGGAAACCCCCCAAGGTGGCCCCCTCTCCTGTTTCTGTGACTGAAGTGCCAGGCTGATCCCCAGGCCTTCTCACTCTGGAGGCTGAATGAATGAATGAATGAATGAATGAAAAAATTAAGAAATCCTCAAAGACACCAGGCTCCCCTAGACCCCGCCTCCACACAGGTGAGCTCATTCCTGTCTTCCAGACCGCCACCTCTTCCCACCCTCCCTGAGCCGAGCTGACACCCACACCTGTCTGCCCCAGTCCCTCTCCTCATGTTCCGTATCAATTAGTTAATCAGCGCATATTAATTTCCTGTGTGCAGGGGTTGTCCTAGGTGCTGGGGATGTCAGGGAAGGAAACAAAGACCCCGCCCCGGTGCAGACACAGGAAGGAGTCACAGAGGAAATGCACCCCGTGGCGGTGATGACGAGGAAAATGGGCAGGGGCTGGTCAGCAAAGGCGCCACTGCCAAGGTGGCTTCTGAGTCCAGACCTGAAGGCAGGGAGGGAAGAGCCCACGGTTATGAGGGGAAGCTTTTTAGGCAATCGAAAGCTGGGAGCCAGGGGCCTGAGGTTCCCAGAACAACGGGTGAGCGTGTAGCCTGGGCTTGCTGTTCCCTCTGCCCAGTTCTTCCCCAGAGCCCACCTCCTGCTCAGCCTCCCCTCCTGCCACCCGACTCACCTGCCGCCTGCCGGCACACGCCCGCCACCCCTCCTGCTTCTCCCTGCAAGGACCTCTCTCCCTGGAGGGGCTGAGGTTTTCTCCTCCTGCTGTTCCTTGCCTGCTCCGCCCACCAGTGGGTGGCTCCATGAAGGCAGGGGGTCTTGGTCTGCACAGGCCTGCGTCCCTAGCCCTAAGCTGGGGTCAATGACTGGCACACGGGCGGCTTGTGGTTTTGTGGACCTCCCTGCTGAATATCCCCACCAAGTGAAGCCATGGGGCCTTTCATGGCCTCTCCACCCAAAGGGCCTGGCACAAAAGGGGCCCCCGTGAGTGGACAGGCCCTGGCTGTCTCCGCTGTGTGCCAGCGGAACCACTCGGGCCCTCCCCTGAGCCTCCGTTTCCTTATCAATCAAACATTTTGACAAGCAAGTCCTCCTGAGGATGGCGGAGGTGACTGCATGTTTGGTGGCTGTCCGCATGCTGTGAGTGCACAGGCACACTCTCCTTCCTGCAGACAGCCCCCTCCCAGAGCTTGGAGGGGCCGTGCCTGGACACTGTCACTCGAAGGATGGAGTCATGCGGTCCTATCAGCAGGCCCCAGGTGGACATGGAGGGAGGGCCCGTGAGCCGGATCTCTTCTGGACCTGTCTCTCCTGAGCCATGCTTGCGGTGGCTGCTCGTGAGTCCTGTGCACCAGCCCCCAGGGCGGCTTACAGCTTTTTAATGCAACTGACTTAGAAAAGTGTTGGATTGGGGGAAGGCAAGTCTACCAGAGACAAGGATCTCCTGTGCCTCCCGTTCCCCTGCTGGCCCACGCCACCAGCCTGCCCACGCCACCCGCCCGGGTCTCCATGCATCTGACTTAGGGAGGCAGTCGCCTCCCTCACCCGACCCAGGAAGCATGTCTGCTTCACCTAATGCTGTGATTGTCAGACATCCTGGTGATTGCATTACCTGCCCTCCACCCTGCACCCCTGTCAGCCTCTTCCTGGGGAGAAGGAGTGCCATCTGTCTCCCTGAGTCCCCAGGACCCTGGCCTATGTCCCCACCCTCCCAGGCTGCTCAGAATGTGCTGGGCCTCGACTAGGCCTGGCCCCTCTGTGGGCAGCAACCCAGGGCTCCTGGCGGCTCACATCCTCCTGTCTCCTGGGCCACCACCTGTCACCTCCATACCTGACAATCCTGTTCCCCCTCCCTTCCTGCCTCCTTTCCGCTCCATTAACTGAACTGTTGCCACAAGTCAGGAGCTAGGGACACGGAAGGAAGAAAACCGTGCCGCTGAGCCCAGTCAGCAGGGAGACACATTCGACAGACAGATGCTGGGAGCCAGAGGCAAGCGCTGGAACCCGAGGAGATGGAGCCCCCACATCTGCTCCACCCCACACCGTGGTACCTCTCCTGCCACCATCTGCCAGCTGCTCCCCAGAGCCCTGTTTCTCCCTCCACACCATTCCCCAGCCAGAACCATCAAACCTGACCACAGTCCTCCCCTGCTCAAGGCTCCGAGCCAAACTCCTCCTGCCTCACCTCCCCAGCCCCTCCTCTGCACACTCCTGGTGCTCACCTCTACATGCATACCTGCCCCTATACACCCAGCCCTGTACACCCACCCCTGCACATCCGCCCCTGTACACCCACCCTTGCACACCCGCCCTTGCACACCTGCTTCCGCACACCCGCCCCACACACCCGCCCCTGCACACCCGCCCCTGCACACCCGCCCCTGCACACACCTGCCTCTGCCGAACACCTCTCTTTCCTTCCTCACCTGGCTCATGCCTACTCTGCCTCCCAAACTCAGCTCAGGTGGCATCTCCTCCAGGAAGCCCGCCAGGCTCCTGCTCACCAGCCGGGGGGGTGGTCACCAGCCAGGGGGGTAGTTGCTGGCACGGCTTCCACAGAATCCCACCGGGGCAGGGGGCATGTCTGGCTCATCCCTGGCACTGCAGACCCCAGGACACTTGGTAAGTAAATGTGCAGATGCACCAGCTGGGCCTACGGATGGGACGAGAGGCAAGGGATTAGGAAAAGGCCGCCCAGAAGAGAGGTGGGGCCAGAGGGCAGGCAGGAAAGGCCCCCAGGAAGGGGGACTGGTTTGGGTGAAGGCTTATGGGAGAGAAAGTTCTGGGGCTCAGGGAAAGCTTGGCACAGCCAGAAAACTGAACTCCAGGTCCCACTGAGCCTCCGCTGCCATCAGCAGCCAAACCTCAGCCAGGTGGGCTTCCCAGAGCCGACACACCTCCTTTCTGCAGAAGAAGGTGGCCGGGGGCAGCCACGTCCTTTCCACAGGGAGCCTTAGAGCCCCTTGGGTAAGAGCCAAGACAGGCCTGGAGAGCGTGAACTAAAAATAACGGGTAACAATAGCATGGAAGATGCAAGGGAGTAATCCGAGCTGAAGCGTTTAAAAGCCCATGCATTATTCAGGAAGGGGCTAGGATGATGTCTAACCTGAGACTTCATTTCAGTAGAATGACCTGGCAACATTTCAAGGGAAACAATTACTAGATTGAAATAAAGTGTAGAAGACGACTTTTAAAAATAGAGCAAGAAAAAAATGAACTAACTTTTAAAAACTCCATTGATTCAAGAGACATGAAAAGTAAACGCACCAGATGCAATGAATTCGATCCTGGACTTAACAGGAAGCGTTAGTGGAGTAATCAGGAAAACTCGAGTGGGGCCTGTGATTAGCGAGTCATGTTAAATACGTGGTTAGCGCCAACTCGCCACTTCTGAGGGTGTGCGGGAGAATCTCGGCTCTTCCTGATGCTACTCAAGGGCTGCAGATTGGAGCATCCTGATGAGGAAGAATTAACAATGGCGGATAGGACCCAAAGAGGCCGGGCTCGGTGTCCTATTCCTGCGACTGTTATGTACATTTGAAATATTTTCAAAGTAAAAAGTTTAAAACTCTAGCAATAAAAAATAAAGAAGCTTTCAGACATCAAGATAAATACAGATCAAAAAGTATGAAGGGAGAAACAAGTCCCAATATATCAATAATGGATTAAACTCACCAGTGAAAAGACAGGGATTGTCACATGGGATTTTTTTAAATCCGGCTATCTGCTATTTACAAGAGGCATATCAAAAGCACAGAGGCATAGAAATACCGAAAATGAAAAAGTACAGGAAACTATATCACGAAAACATTAATCAAAAGAAAGCTGGGATAGTCCTGTTAAGAGCAGACAAAATGGATTTAAGATAAAAAGCATTATGTGGAATCAGAAAGGTCACTTTATAATGCTGAAATGTTCACTTCACCAAGATGATACATTCTAAACTTGTATACAACCTTAACAAAATAGCCATGGAATACATAAAGCAAACAGTTATAGAGCTACTGGGAGAAATTTCCAAATCCACCAGTGGGGTAGGAGATGTCAACATATTCCTCTCAATTTATGATAGGTCACACAGACAAAAAGAGGTAAAAATACAGAAGATCTGAACTACAAAGTTAACAAGCTTGATTAGAGGGACACCAAGAGAACTTTCCGTGCACTAATTAAAGAATGCACATTCTTCTCAGACACACATGGAACATTTACAGAGATGGAAAGTTCTAGGCTATAAAGCAAGTCTTGGCAAATTTCAAAGAAGCAGTGTTGGACATAAAAGAAATTATCTGAGCAAAATGCAATTGTTAGAAGGTAATAAAAAAACAGTAATTAAAAATCCCCATGCATTTAGAAATTTTATAATCTCCTTAAGTAATGGTCAAAGAAAAATGATAATAGACATATACAGTTTCTAAACTGAACAATAATGGAAATATTATGTATCAAAACACAGGATGCAGTATAAGCAGACCTTTACAGGAAGATGTATAGGCTCTAGATGCTTACGTTAGAAAATAAGAAAGGCTGAAAACTCGTGGGCCAAGCATCCAACTTTAGAGGAAAGAACTTTTCTTCCAAGATCAGGAACAAGACAAGGTTGCCCGCTCTCATCACTTCTCCTCAACACAGCACTGAAAGTCCTCACCAGTGTAATTAGGCAAGACGAAGAAGTAAAAGGCATCCAAATTGGAAAGGAAGAAGTTAAATTGTCTCTCTGTTTGCAGACGACATGGTCTTACCAATAGAAAACCCTAAGGACTCTGCACAAAAATTATCAGAAGTAACAAATGAATTCAGAAAAGTTGCAGGATACAAAATCAACATACAAAAATCAGTAACATTTCTATACACTAACAATGAACTATCCACAAAAGAAGTCAAGAAAACCACCCCATTTACAATAGTATAAAAAGTTACTTAGGAATACATTTAAGGAAGGGGTGAAAGATATATACAATGAAAATTATAAAACCTTAATGAAGAAATCGAAGAAGACACAAATAAATGGAAAGATATACTGTGTTCACGGATTGGGAGAATTTATACTGTTACAATGTCTATACTATGCAAGGCAATATGCAAATCAAACATAATCCTATCAAAATTCCAACATTTTTCACAGAAATAGAAAAAAAATCTAAAATTTGTATGGAACCACAAAAGAACTCAAATAGCCAAAGCAATCCTAAACAAACAGATGAAAGCTGGAGAAGTCACATTAAATAATCTCAAAATCCACAAAGCTATGGTAACCAAAAGAGCAGTGTACTGGCACAAAAACAGACATACACACCAATGAAACAGAAGAGAAAGCCCAGAAATAAATGCATGCATTTGCGGTTAACTAATCTTTGGCAAAGTTGTCACCAATACATCACAGGGATATAACAGTCTCTGCAGTAAATGGTGCTGGGAAAACCGGGTATCTACACATAAAAGAATAAAAATGGATCTGCATCTCATGCCATATACAACAATCAACTCAAAATGGATGAAAGACTTAGATGTGAGACCTAACACTGTAGAACTACTAGAAGAAAACATAGGGAGACTTCTTCTTTTTCTTAACACTGGTCTTGGCGAACATTTGTTAGATATGACCCCAACACCATGAGCTACAAAATCAAAAATAAACAAAGGGATTGCATCAGACTAAAAAGCTTCTGTCCAGCAAGAGGAATAGTCAGCAGAGTGAAGAGACAACCTGCAGGACGGGAGGAAATATGTCCAAACCATATACCTGATAAGTGGCTAAAATTTAAAATCTATGAGGAACCCAGATAACTCAATAGCAAGAAAACAAATAACCTGATTTTTAAAGTGGGCAGAGGACCTGAATAGACATTTCTCAAAAGAGATATACAAAAAGCTAACAGGGCTGGACGCGGTGGCTCACGCCTATAATCCCAGCACTTTGGGAAACCAAGGTGGGTGGATCACCTGAGGTCAGGAGTTCGAGACCAGCCTGGCCAACATGGTGAAACCCCATCTCTACTAAAAATACTAAAATTAGCCGGGCGTGGTGGAGGGCACCTGTAATCCCAGCTACTCAGGAGGCTGAGGCAGGAGAATTGCTTGAACCTGGGAGATGGAGGATGCAGTGAACTGAAATCGTGCCACTGCACTCCAGCCTGGGCAACAAGAGTGAAACTCTATCTCAAAAAAAAAAAAAAAAAGCTAACAGATATATGACAAGGTGCTTAACAGCACTATTCATCGGGAAAGTGCAAATTAAAACCAAAATGAAGTATTGCCTCACGCCTGTTAGAATGGCTTTTCTGTACACATACACATATATGTATAAGATCAATGTCAGTGACAGCGTGGAGAAAATGGAACCCTTACGCAGTTGGTGGGAATGTAAATTAGTGCAGCCATCATGGAAAACAGTACGGAGGTTCCTCAAAATATTAAAACTAGAACTACCATATGTTCCAGCAATCCCACTACTAGGTATATATTCAAAGGAAATAAAACCAGTATGTCAAAGGGGACATTGGCACACCCATATTTATCGCCGCACTATTCACAATAGCCGGGACATGGAATCAGTCTAAGTGTCCATCCAAAGTCAGATAAAGAAAGTGTGGCACATATACACCAGGAAATACGATTCAGCTTTTTAAAGAAGGAAATCCTGTCATTTGTGACAACGTGGAGGCACCTGGAAGGCATCGTGCTTAAGTGAAGTAAGCCAGGCACAGAGAGACAAATGCTGCATTATCTCACTTATACGTAAAATCTAAAAAAAAAAGAAAAAACCTGACTCACAGAAGCAGAGACGGGGATGGTGGTTAGCAGGGGCTGGGGGAGCAGCGGAGGAGGTGGGGAGATCTGGGTTAAACGGTACAAAGTTCCAATCAGACAAGAGTCATACATTCTGGAGCTCTACCGTAGAGCATGGTAACTAGAGTGAATAATAATGTATAGTGTACTTAAACATTGCTAAGAGAATGTATTTTAAATGTTCTCATCACAAAATAAGTATGTGAAGGGATAGGTACATGAATTCGCTTGATTTAATTTTTCCACAATAATACTTATATCAAAACATCACAGTGAATACCATAAATATATGCAATTTGGCATTTGTCTATTTAAAAATATAAAAATAAGAAAAGGAGAGAGTAATCCCTAATGCAGTGTCTGAGACGGATATAACACTGATATCGAAATCAGACAAGGTCAGAACTGGGGAAACACAGAGACCAAAAGAGATGCAAGAATCCTAAATGAAGTGTTTTCACACTGGATTCATCCATCAGGGAACGCGGATGGTCGTTGCCCTTATTCTTACAGATGCTGGTCAAGTTGAGTTTACCCTAGAAATGAAAGGGTGGTTATGTTAGAAATCTGTACCTGTCGGCCGGGCGCGGTGGCTCACACCTGTAATCCCAGCACTTTGGGAGGCTGAGGTGGGCGGATCACGAGGTCAGGAGATCAAGACCATCCTAGCTAACACGGTGAAACTCCATCTCTACTAAAAATACAAAAAATTAGCCAGGCGTGGTGGTGGGCACCTGTAGTCCCAGCTACTCAGGAGGCTGAGGCAGGAGAATGGCGTGAACCCGGGAGACGGAGCTTGCAGTGAGCTGAGATGGGGCCACGGCACTCCAGCCTGGGCGACACAGCGAGACTCCATCTCAAAAAAAAAAAAAAAAAAAGAAAAAGAAAAGAAAAAGAAATCTGTACGTGTCATCCACCAGATTAAAGGAGAGAAACTAAGTAATTATCTCAATAGATGCAATAAAAGAAAAAGAATTTGATGAAACTGAACACCCGACCCAACCAGGATTAACAACAACAACAGAAACCTCTTAGCAAACCCTTAGCAGACTTCCGGTAACCTACAGATTACCAGAAGATTAAGATAAAGAGTATCTACCATAAACTTGAGATTAATATTCTTAATGGGGAAATGTTGGAAGCATTTATTTTAAAATTAGGAGCACAAGACGGGCGGCCACCCCCACGCCTAGTCTGCACTGAACTAGGGCTCCAGGCCACAAGGCAACAAGAAAGAGATTTTAAAGGGATCAGGATCTGGAGGGAAGACATTACACTGTCATGATTGGTAATAAGAGAATTATCATCACAGGAAACCTAAAAAATTCTTAGGCAAATTATTAGAGATAATGAGAAATTAACACTTGGCTGACTATACACTCAATTTACAAAAATCACAGACATTTCTATGTATCAGTCACATCCAATTAGAAAATGTGGTTTTAAAATGAGACATCATTTATAGAAACAAACAAAATATATGTTTAGGAATAAGTCAAAAAAAGAAAGATACATAAAGAAAATCATCACTTAAATGTATTTTAAAACATTAAAGAGGGCGTCAGTAAACAGTGATATACTATGTTCGCAGACAAGAAGACTCACCATCATGAAGATAAGATTGACCACATTGATCCACAGATTCCATGCAATGCCAATAAAAATGCTAACAGGGTTATCTATGGAACTCGACAAGGTGATTCCAAATATTGCATGGAAGAGCGAGGGCCAACGTCCCCAAGACACTCCTAGAACAAATCCAGGAGGTGGAGGCCAGCCCAACCAGGTCTCACTGTTTCATACAGAAGAGTAGCAACTAAGTCAGTGAGCGGGACACAGGGAGAGAGACGCTCACGGCGGCCCACAGAGCAGAAAGGGAGCCTGACACAGAACCTGCCACCTGCAGGGGAGCAGGGGGAGCAGGGCAGACCTGCAGGGGGCCTTCCGGCACCCGCAGGGGGAGGCATCGGCCAGAGAGGAAATTTGCAACACGTGTAGACTCAGAGAGTGTTGGCATCGACGTCGGAGCCCACGCACGTGTGCGCAGACGCTCCACCATCATTACCACAGAAAAAAACCAACAATCCAATTTTGAAAATGGGCAAGAGGCATGAACAGACTTTTCGCAGTGAACAAAACACAAATATAAACACATGAAAAATTCCAGCCTCGTTAGTAATCAGGGAAATGCAAATTGAGACCACAATTAGTTACTATTTTATACCCAGCAGACTGGCAAAAATTGAGGAGTCTGACAATATCCGATACAAGACAGCCAGTGAGCGGATTGAGAGGAGCTCGTCTACTGCTGGTGAAAATGCGGTAACCACGTGGCTGGAAAGCAATTCAGTCTCAGCTGGCAGAGGGGAAGCACCCACATCCCTGAGACCCAGGGATCACACTCACTAGAGAGCCGGAGACACCCTTGTCGGAGCAGCAGCTGACACAAGTGTGCTCAGAGCAGTGCTGGTTTTTCACCAAAAATGCATCCACTGAGAGGAGAACAGATATAAATCATGATACAGTCACGCAATGTCATCTTCTGCATCAGTGAAAATTACGAACCGTAGCTATGCATAAGCACATGGATGAGTCTTCAAAACAAAGCTGGATGACAAAAGGCCAATCTCGGAAGAATACTAATAGTGTGGCTCAATTTTTATGAGCTAAAAAATAAGCAAAACCAAACAATACATTGTTTAGTAGTGAATACATCTTACCAACGTTTCCTGCATAAAATAAGACAAAACCATTTAAAACTACGTAAAAGGAATGGAATGACAGACACGCCATTTGGGGACAAGATTAGGTTGGGGTGAGGGCAGAGGGTGCAATGGGGCAGAGCTGCTCCTTTGAGCAAGCAGTGGTCCTGTCGGTTCTGGGTTAGGAGGTGGTTCACAGACACTCATTACATCACTATCCTTTATATCCTGAATACACGCTACACACAACCTTGTGTGGCTGTTGAATAACAGATCAGGAAAATCTCACACAACAATACTGAGACAAGCTAGGAGTTTGTACAGACCACCTCTAACCCTCTCCACAATTCCGAAATTCCACTGCTCTAAGATCCGAACATGCTAATTCCACAATTCCAATTATCCGAAGACACGGCACAGCAGGGCACGGAGCTAAGGCCCTGACTTCCCAGCAGGAGAGTCCCTCACTCTTCGGTTCCACAGCCCCCGTCCCATAAGGGTCCCAAAGGGGGTGTCCACTTGCCAAGGGCACTCGCGGCCCGTCCTCAGTGGCCAGCCCTGGGAGGGCAGAGCAGCACCTTGTAGCCACCCCTACCCCCGTGAAGGCAGGGCTGGGGGACCCCCAGGAGATGGCAGGGCTGGGCTGAGGGTCCTCTCAAGGGCTCCACACTGTGCTGGTGGGCCAGGTCCCCTCTTCCAAGTTACACTAGGGCCCATTTCTTGGGCAGAACCACGGTGCTCCTGCTGCTGGCTCTCCCTGCCCCCACCAGCCTGCTCCCATCTGAGGACTCAGGAGCCAGCCTCCACACCTCTGCCCACCCCGTCCCTGGCATGCCCTCTCCTCCCCTGGGCACAATCCCAGCTTCATTCACTCATTCATCCCTGGAGAAGGAGGCAGCCTGGACTGCTTAAAAAGTTGGGTCTTGGACTTAGGGTCAAGCAGGCGGGGTGCAAACCTGGCGTTGCCACCTGCAAGCGTAGCTTTGGGGAAGCCTCTTGGCTTCCCTGAGCCCTGGACCCCTCCTCTTCCCCACGGAGGCTGGGAAAATGGAGGGCTGACCGAGGACTTGGGAAGTAAGATGCACAGACACAGGAGAGCTGTCCAGGGCCGCACAGGCTGGGCCTGAGCCCAAACGCCTGCTGTGCCTCTGCCTTCTGGGTGGCCAGACACACTCCTCCTTCCAGTCATCCCCACCAACCTGTGTTAGACCTGCTACGCATCAGCACCCTGAGAATGTGTGAGGCAGCGATGAGCAAAGACCGTCACGAAGGCTGCCTTCTGAAGTGGCCGCAGCAAGCACTCAGTCATTCCTTTGTCTCTCCAATCCTTCCCCTTCTCCATGAACACACGTTTGTGCCCACCAGGTACTGCGACCAGCTGTGGCCAGACGATGCCCTGTACATGTAGCTCTCTCCTACTGGAGAAACCCCAGTGCTAGTCCTGAACCAAATGTGACAGCAGAGCCCTGAGCCCGCGCGGGTGTGGGCTGCAGGGAGGAGCGGCAGACAGGTGCCCGCGCAGGTGTGGGCTGCAGGGAGAGAGCGGCAGACAGGTGCCCGCGCAGGTGTGGGCCACAGGGAGAGAGCGGCAGACAGGTGCCCGCGCGGGTGTGGGCCGCAGGGAGAGAGCGGCAGACAGGTGCCCGCGCGGGTGTGGGCTGCAGGGAGAGAGCGGCAGACAGGTGCCCACGCGGGTGTGGGCTGCAGGGAGGAGCGGCAGACAGGTGCCCGCCCCGAGACTCCAGACCTATAGAGCCAGCGCGGGAGAGCTGCGGGCATGAAACTTCAGCCCATGAGAAAGGCTGCCTAGGCTGAGCCCAGCAAAGCTGTGGGGGCCATGCTGCCCGAGGTTCAGGGCCCAGCCCCCGCCCTGGTGTGTCTAGAAGGTGGGACATGGAGTCAAAGAGATTATTCTCAAGGCTTCAGATGTAGTATTGTCTGCCTGTTGGGTTTTGGACTCTTCCTCGGGACCAGTGACCCCTTTCTTCTTTCCTGTTTCTCTCATTCGAAGTAGAAATGTCTGTCCTGTGCCTGTCTCACCCTTGTATTTGGAAGTGAATAACTTGTTTGATTTCACAGCTCACAGTGGGGGGTGGGGGAATTGGCCTCAGCACAAATCATACCTTGAGTCTCGCCCACGTGATATTTTAAGAGCTGGGATCTCACCGTGTTGCCCAGGCTGGAGTGTGGTGGCTGTTCACAGGCGTGATCCCACGACTGATCAACACAAGAGTTCTGACCTGCTCTGTTTCCCACCTAGACCGGTTTACCCCTCCTCAGGCAACCTGGTGGTCCCCCGCTCCCAGGAGATCACCATATAGATGCTGAACTTAATGTGGACACCTGAAGGGCTCAGACTTCCTGCACTCAAGTGATCCTCCTGCCTCAGCCTCCCGAGTAGCTGGGATTATAGGCCCGGCACCCCTATGGTGTTTGGATGGGACTTTAGACTTAAGACTTTAAGGTTGGTGCTGGAACGAGCTGATGTGGGGGCTACTGGGATGGAATGATGCTGTTTTGCACGTGACAAGGACATGAATTTTGGGGACCAGGGACAGAATGCGAAGGTATGAATGGCCCCCTCCAAAATCCAGGTGTTACCACCATGATCGTATCCAGAGGTGATGAGGCCTGGGGGCTGCTCCCTCTTGACAGGGACCAAGGCCCCTACGAGGCTTCACGCAGCCTCCTCCACCTCACCCTCTGCCTTCTGCCACCTGAGGGTGCAGCCGGGAGACCCTGCCCGGACAACACGTGGCACCCGGACCCTGGACTCCCAGCCTCCAGTGCTGCGAGAAGTAAATCTCTGCTCCTTAGAAATTACAGTCTCAGGTATTCTGTTGAGCAGCATAAATGGATGAAGACACCCAAGTTCAGAAGAGGGCTCTGAGGGCACCCACATGGCAGCTCCAGGACAGCTCCCCACGGGAGGCAAAGGCACTGAGAAACGGGGCAAAGAGCCCCAGCCAGAAACTCAGCACCCACGGGGCTCCTGGTGTTCTCTCTCTCAGACTCATAAAGATTGCTCTTGCATCACTGATCTCTGTCTGGCTCCCAGGCGGAAAATGCAGCCACCAGACGCCAGGAAGTGCTTCCCAAATGCTGCCTTGTGGGACCAGCTCTGGACAGAGCAGGTTGCTGGCGCTGCAGATGGTCTTGAACCCGGGGACTCGTGGCGCTGAGAATGGGCTCCCTAGGAGCAGGCCTGGGCTGGGATCTGGGTCTGGTTTACGGAGGTAGAGCTCCTGGGAAGCCTGGAGGGAGGGGAAGCAGGGCATCCTGGGCTCCAACAGTGTCTGCCCTGAGCCTGACCCACCGGGGCTCCATGTGGTAGGGGCTGCACAAACTGCACCAGTCATCCCCCACCTGGAGGCACAGAGGCCAGCCTCCCGCGGCCCTGTATCACTCGGTTGCAGGCTCTTGCCAGCCACGGATGGTTCCCGGGAGCAGGGGCAGCTGAGGGCCTCGCTCACAGGGCTGGGTGCTCAGCAGGGAGGGCACTGCTGTGCCCACTACCCACGCCTCCTCCACCTCTAGAAGGGCCATGCCTTTGGAGGGAGCCAGCCTTGTGGCCTTGGGCAAGACATCCACCTCTCAAAGCCTGAATCCCCATTCATAATGCTACCTCCCCCACAGGAACTAAACCAAGGCAGACACCGGGCCCCCACCAGGCCACACATAGTCGCCCAACGCCCCTTCCTCACGGGGCCACACTATGACTCTGCCATTGTCTTGACCCCAATTTATAACATGAGGAAGGGGCTGAAGACCAGACACCTAGATGTGCTCAGCAAACCCCAGGGACATCATCTGGATGGGGTGAGGACGGTGGACCCAGGCCCCAGGGACGTCATCCGGATGGGGCACGGGTGGTGGACCCAGGCCTATGCCAGGCAGCTTCTCTCCCTGGAGGAGCGCTGTGTGCAGAGGGTGGGCTGGGCAGCCGGCGAGGAACAGGAAGGGCCACCGGGAAATCTGCTGAGGTCAGCATGTATGTGAGGTGGGCCTGGGGCCCAGCCCTGACCCAGGAGGAGGCAACAACTAGGAAGGGGGACAGCCGACCTGGAAAGTGGGGGTTGGATGGCGATTCCCAAGATCCCCGAGGAGGGCAGGTCCTGGGCAGAGGCCAAAGGAAGCAGGGAGGATGGGAGCCGAAACAGAGAGGACCGGACCGAGGCGGAAGCAGCGGTTTCAAGGACACGGTGGGTTGGATAATTGTTCACAAGCCTGTGCTGCCTTCTCAGGGCGCCTCTCCCTCCTCCAGGCAGGGTGCCGCACAGCAGGCCGCCGGCGTCAGGACCGGCTCGTGAGAAATGCTCTGGTCAGTGCGGTGGAGCAGCAGTGACATGTGCTGTTTCCAAGCAGATCCCTTCAGGCCAACGGTGGGGCTCCTCCTCCCTCTTCCTCTTGACCTAGAGCCCGTGATGTCTTCAAGAGAGCCGCCCTGTCAGCCGGGGTCCCAGAGTGGGGGCCAGGGGACTGCTGAGCTCTGCCGCAAACCTGCTGGGGGGTCCTGGGCAGCTCCAGAGACCTCTCTGGGCCTCCCACGCCCTTCTTCAGAGTGCACCGCATGAGGCCTGCAGGAGCGAGGCTGGCAGCACGGCAGTGTGCTGGAGTCATTAATGCAGGCAGGCCCTGAGCTAACGAAATCCACACGGCAGCCACTCACACTTCCAGCCATGTGCTCCTCTCGGATTTTTACAGCCATCCTCCTGCCAGCGGCAAGAGCATTTTGAGGGAAAAATGCAAATTTGGGGGACATGGGGGAGCTCTTCACCAGGCTAAAAATGGCGCTCTAATGAGGCCTCCTCCCCTGGAGTAGGAGCGAGTTAGAGCTGCTCAGGGTGCGAGGTTGGAGCAGTGGGTGCCCAGGCATAATCCCTGCTTATGCATGATCCCAGATTCCTTTCCAAGCAGTGGCGTGGGGCAAGCCAGGGGAGAAGGAGAACAGCCGCAGCGCCCTGGGCTCCTCGGTGAAGCGGACGCTCGCCCGCCAGTGAAGGCATCTGGAGCAGGTTCCAGGCCCGATCGCAGATGCCCGCTGCTGCTTTTGTTTTCCTTCGGAGTGTTCTCATCTGTCTTGTTGATGGCAGCGTTAACGAACCCTCACTGGATGCACCGGAAGCAGCAGCTAGGGCCCAGGCGCTGGGGAGTGTGGAGCTGCGGCCCCAGGCACTTGGAGACGTTAGGGAGGCAACACCGAGGGCACGGCAGCACAGGCAGCTGACCCCGAGGCTGGCCAGCCCCACTTCCCAGACCTGCAGTCAAAGCCGCCTGCTCCAGGAGCTGCCGTGGTGATGGACGCAGTCCACATGCAGAATGCCTGGAACACAGGAGCCAACCAACAAGGGGCTAGCCTTTCCCTGCCTGTGCCTCTCGGAGAGGGATGAGCGTGAATCACCACTGCCCCAGGCCCAAGGTCTGACCCAGTAAAGGCCAAGGAGACCCCGTGAGGGCGGCTCAGCCTCCCGGGAGCAGCTGGCTGTTATGGGAGCTACCCATGGTGCTGGAGCTCAGAGCTGGGGTGCAGCCCACCGGCTGGAGGGCTTTGCTGGAGATCATGTGCCCATTTAAAAGATGAGAATGCTGAGGCCCAGGGTCACCCGGCAGGCAAGTGAGGAGTTTCAGCCCAGGGCATTTGGGATCAGATCCAGACTCTCCCTACAGGCCCCCGTCGCCTTCCACCAGATTACCAGTCTCCAGAACCCCAGCCCCCCTGCAAGCCGCAGCCTCCCCCCCGTGCCACACACCACTGGCTCAGGCCATGTCAGAGCTTGAGATTCCCGTCAGCTAGGGCTGAGAAGGGAGAAACTAAACCCTGCCCTCCTCCCCCCGCAAAAGCCACAGTCAAGAAAGGAGACTTGGTTCCTCCTGCTTCTGAGGGAAGTTGACAGAAAGGGCTGCAAAGTGTGGCCCTGCCGCTCACGCCCCTCCTGCGGGTCTCGACGCCTCCCATAAGCAGTGGGCCCATGAGCAGCTCGGGGCAGGGGCTGTCCTCCCGGTTAAGGTGGGGCAGGCACCTGTCCGTCCGAGCGGCGCTGCCCTGGCACCCTCTGTCTTCTGAGAGCACCCATCAGGCCCTCGTCGTGTTCCTGCCTGGAGACAGGGCCCGGCTCACGAGAGGAGCCTTCGACCCCCTTCACTGAGTGCCTCCTGCCAGGGCCCGGGCACCGTGTACCCACCGCCCGCGCTCTCTATCTGCAGAGCACGCACGTTGAGGGAGCTTGTTTGATGTCTGGGCGGTTTGTTTGGTTTAATTTTGTTGTTTTCCCTTTCTGCTGTCAAGAGGTAAACAGACGGCTGCTTCATCTTCCTAAGCAGGCCTGCATTCGTAATGCACGGGTTGCGGGTGGGAGGAGGAAGGGCCGGGCCCCGGTACCAGGGCACCAGCTCTGTCCTGGCTCTGCCGCCTACTGGCTGTGTGTCTCAGGCCAAACCTTGGAACCTCTCTGAGCCTCTCTTTCCTGCATCTGTAAATGAGACTGGAGACCCCATCCTGCCCTGAGGTTTGAGGTGGTGCTGCCAGTGACAGTGCTCAGGGGAAGAAGCGGCAGCCACCTGTGCCCAGCACCCCGGCAGGAGGTACCCGCGTGGTGTCGCTTAATCTTCCTAAAGCTCCAGGTGAGGAAGAAACAGCTCAGAGACAACACGATTTGTCACAAGTCACACAGCAAGCAAGTAACACAGCCAGGAGCCAGGCCAGGGCACTTCCAAGCATTGCTCCTTCCCCAGCGGTGCCAACAGCACCTTGAGGGCCGCTGTTTAATTCCCACCATGCCTGCTGTCTCCGTTCCCGTGTGCGGCGGTTTGGAAGCAGGCTGCCGCAGTGACCTCCGCCCCGAGCCCCCATCCTGGCTCCCCTGCGGACCTGGCAGGTCCTCCCCTCCCCACCCCTCAACCATTTACTCTGCATAATGGGACGCTGCTTCCTGGCCACTGCCCTAGTGGGGCAGATATGAGGCTCGGCTGAGTCACAGCACGGACATGCCTGCTCTCCGTCCGCTCTGGCCCAAGTGTGGGGATGCTCAGAGCAGGGCACAAGGTCCAGCCTCCGCCCTGCCCTGCCCACATCCCCTCCCCAGGCCTGCAGGAGGGCATCTGCCTGTTCACAGATTGGATGTGCCCACTCCCAGGTGCAGTATCTGGGGTAGAAACCGAACGGGCAGCCTGGCAAGGAGACTGGGCTCTGCCGCGGGTGGGAGTGCGGAGGTGGACAGGCTGGCGACAGCCCAGGCCGGCACTAGGGGTACGGGAAGAGGGCCGGTAGCAGTGGATTCACAGTAGTGGTGACGGCAGTGCCTGCAGAAGCAGGGCCGCTGGGGCCACCTCCTGAGCACAGGCAACAAGCGGGGCACAGACCAGTGCACGTGCCACGTCTGCACCGGGTCACAGGGCCCAGTCCAGGAGAGGCAAGGACAAGGTTCCAGGCATGAGGCCTTCCTGATCATCACCCTGAGGGTGCAGTCACCCGCCCCCACCCCGAGTCATCAGCCCCAGCGGCCGTTCTGGGCAGGGACCCATTGCAAGTAGGACGGTCACCCGCTGGTCACCAGCCCCAGTGGTCATTCTGGGCAGGGACCCACTGCAGTAGGGCGGTCACCCCCTTGTCACCAGCTGGGCTCTGTGTTTGCCGCTGTCTCGAGGTCACTCTGCCCTGACATCACCAACTTCCTCGCAATGCCTCAGGCAGGATGGGTGACCTCGCTGAATCTCCATCGCTCCATCCCCACGTGGCAATGACGCCTCCCACAGGCCCCTGAGGCAGGTCAGTGGGAATGTGTGGCCAGCCTTTTCCCGGGGCCTGGTACGTGGCCCCTGCTGTGAGTCGCCACCCTCACGGACTCCTGAGCCCAGAACAGGACAGTGGGTGAGGGAGGTGGGAGGTGGAGCCCTCCGGTCCCCCCAATCCAGGGCTGCCCACTGATCCCTCCAAACCCCATCAGACCCAAGACTGGACTAGGACGGCGGCAGGGCTGAAAGAAGACGCCAAGCCTTTTCCAGAAGACAGAAATCAATTCCACGCAGAGGTATTCTTGGCTTTCGTTTAGAGAGCAATAAAACGCCCTGTGCCTCCCTTCCACCTTCTTCTTGGCAGAAGGCACCGGAGAGCCGTGGGCTCTGGCCCCGGGAGCCCGGCCGGCTGGAAGCCTGGCAGTGTGTTAAGGCTTTTTAATGAAACTGATCTGTATCTGTTTGCGGGAGGCAGCGTACAGCCAGCTGAGTTCTGCTGTGGCTTCCAGGAGTCAGAGGCTGCAGCTGGCTTCCCCAGTGCCCCGTGGGACCACGCTTCCTGGCATGCAAGCCCTCGCTGTGCCCTGGCCTCGCCCTGCTGCCTGCTGCTGCCTGCAGAAGACGTCCCATCCACCAGCCCAGAGGAAGGGTCCAAGCCCACCTGGCCAACGCTCCAAACCACCTGGAGCCCGCAGACGGACAGAAATGCTTCCTGAGTTCCCAGAAAGCGATGCACCTTTAAGCAGCCCCTCTGTGCACAGCAGCAGCGGGGGCTCCCTGTGGGACCCGTCTTGCTTCACCTCTCATGTTCTTCCCAGAGCAGCCCCTTCTCTGGCTCCTCCCCCTCCCTCCAGCCCCCCTGGCAGAGAACATGCTTCCTCCCCCGCCATGCTGGCTGCGGGAGAGGTGTTCCGGGGTATGGGGAAGGGGGGGCATCAGAGAGGCCTGGACTCAAACCCTGGCCTCACTGCCTGCCACTCCCTGGGCTGGTCCTGGACACTCACTCGCAGCCCAGCCTTGTGCTGACTGCCTGGGTGGTTTGAGGGGACAGACTTGCGCCACTCTTGAGGATCTTGAGGCCAGGTGGGGAAGGGAGATCCCTGTTGCATGACTGAGAACAGCGGGGGCAAGAGGGGCGGTCTCGGAGACAGAGACTCCCAGCGGTTGAAGGGGAGTGAGGCAGGTGGGGCCTCTGTCCCCAGCCCCATGAGCCTGTCAGTAGGAACTCAGCACTCAAAGACAGAGGTCACTTTCTTTATCCCATTCTGCCAGTGCCCTATGCAGTGCCTAGTACGGAGAACTCAACACCATCACCCTAACACCTACCACCACCAAGAGCCACCACCAGCACCATCCCTACCAGACCAGCCACCACCATTATCACCACCATCACCACGATCACAGCACCATCACCATCACCACCACCACAGCACCATCAGCATCACCACAGCACCAACACCATCACCATCACCACAGCACCATCACCATCACCATCACCACAGCACCATCACCATCACCACCACCATCACCACCATCATCACCACAGCACCATCACCATCACCATCACCACAGCACCATCACCATCACCACAGCACCATCACCATCACTACCACCATAATTCCTACCACCACCAGTACCACCAGCATCAACCACCATCATTATCACCACTACCACCACCATCACCTTCACCACCATCATCATGGCTATCACCACCACCATTACCATCAATCACCACCACTGTCACCATCACCACCACCATCATCACAACCATCACCACCACCATCACCACCATCACTATCACCACCACCATCATCACCATCGCTATCACCACCACCATCACCATCATCACTATCACCACCACCATCACCACCACCATCACCACCACCATCACCATAATTCCTACCACCACTAGTACCACCAGCACCAACCACCATCATTATCACCACCACCATCACCACCATCATCATGTCTATCACCACCACCATTACCATAACAACCACCACCATCACCACCACCATCGCCATCACTGTAACCATCACCACCACTACAACCATCACCACCGTCACCACCATCACCACCACCATCGTTACCATCACTATCATCACCATTACCACCACAATCAGCAGAAGTAACTATGCCACATGATTTTGCAGGCAATCCTGAGGCATTCCTGGTATTATATTTTAGAGGACAGCGCAATGAGGGGCAGAGATTAAGCAATTTGCTCGAAGTTGCACACAACTGGTCACTGGCAGAGCTGGGATTAGAACTGGGTTCTGCCTGACTCCAGGGACAATCTTCATTTGTTAAGCAAACAGTGGCAGCCACTGCTACTCAGCACAATTTCTGAAGTAGGGGCTTTTCTTGGTGAATGAGGACCAGGGTCAGGGGCTGCCTCAGGGGTCCTGGGGAACATTGTTGCTCTGAGCCACAGGTACTGGAAGGAAAACAGGCTCATTTGCATTCCATTTGCATACAGCTGCTGAAAAGGAGCCACAATTCCCCACCACTTTCAAACTGCTTTGTTCTGCCTTGAAAGGGACCTTCCCACGCACACATACCCATCCCCCAATCACCATAGACACAGACACCCTGACGTGGGGCGGTGTCCCTCATCACCTCTCTCCAAGGGAGGCAAGTCTCCACTTTTAGCACGGTGCCCGCTTCAGGGGTGACCTTTGACGTGGGGCGGTGTCCCTCATCACCTCTCTCCAAGGGAGGCAAGTCTCCACTTTTAGCACGGTGCCCACTTCAGGGGTGACCTTAGACAGGGAACCTCCTCTCCCTGACTGCAGCCCACCCAACTGAAGCAGCCCGGGGTTCCCAGACCCTCCCAACTGAGCATGCAAAGATGGAGGGGGCAGACTGGACAGGACAAGGTCCCCTGCAGGGCCGGTACTCAGGAGGGGCCCTCAGAGGGCAGGAGCCCCTGGGCCTTCTGCCTTCCTTCAGTTGGGACCCAGTCAACAGCAGAACTTGTGCTTTTGTGTTTTTTTTGAGACAGAGTCTCACTCTCTTGCGCAGGCTGGAGTGCAGTGGCGTGATCTTGGCTCACTACAACCTCAAGTCATTCTCATGCCTCAGCCACCCAAGTAGCTGGGATCACGGGCATGTACCACCACACCCGGCTAATTTTTTTGTAGGTTTATTAGAGACAGGGTTTTGCTTTTTTTTTTTTCATATTTTTCGTAGAGACAGAGTTTTGCCATGTTGGGCCATCACTGTATCAGTTGATCTCAAACTCCTGACCTCAAGTGATCCACCTACCTTGACCTCCCAAAGTGTGGGATTCCAAGTATGAACCACCACGCCCGGCCGGAACGCATGCCTTTCTGTTTCTCATCTCAGAGACCCCAGAACCCACCCAGCTCAGAGTCTGGAAGAGCCCCAGACGCAGGGCATGGCCCCAGGACAGAGGGAGCCACAGGTGTGCGTGGGTCCAGCATCCCCGGGGCCCTGCTCCCACCGCCAGCCCGAGAGGCCTCTGAGCCACCGCCTTGCACCGTCCGGGGAGCTCAGGCGAGACATCCAGCCACCGTCATGCTGCAGCTGAGGCATGGCGTAGCCCGCCTTGAACCCAGGCCTGTCTGACTCTGAAGTTGCTCCTGAGTCACCAAGGACACTCCCAGGTGAGGTGAGGAGGACGGGCACGTGGTCTGAGGATGGGCACGTGGTCTGAGGACAGGCACGTGGTCTGAGGACGGGCACGTGGTCTGAGGATGGGCACGTGTTGTCTGAGGACGGGCACGTGTTGTCTGAGGACGGGCACGCGGTCTGAACACAGGCACGTGGTCTGAGGACAGGCCCACAGGGCGGCAGGGCGACAGCACCCCACCTCCCATGGCTGCTCTCTCTACCCTTCCCTCAGCTGTGAGCCTGGTATTTATTAAACGCGGCAGATTGATTTAAATCTTTGCCTAGGGTTATTTTTCTGCTCAGCATTCTCCCAGAGAAGGACTGGTCAAGTGGGCACAGCCAGAGCCTCTGTAGACAGGAAAGGGCACGGCCTCTGGGGCCCCAGGCCTGAGAGGGCCGAGTTCAGACCAGGTCACCCTCCCTGCCCCCCATCCCCTACAGGCTACCCTTTACAGCGCCTGGAAACACAATTCACATTTACATTTCTCAGCAGACTGGGGAAAGAATCTATAACAATCTGATCACGAAAATGAGATTCTCCAGTGTTCTCTGTACCCAGGGACATTGCAGGCAGCTCAGGCCTCAGCAAAATCCAATTGCTGTTTATTTAACCCGCATGGCCTCCAAATGAAAAGGCAGCCTCCTTCGCCCCCGACACGGGCCCATCTCCCCCACAAGCAGCCGCTCACAGGGCTGCCAGCCCAGGACCGGCACAGGCCCCTTCCCCTACCGTTCTGTGACTTCCCGCCCCGCCGGCAAGGTGGCCGCTCCTGGCTGTCAGCATTAAAATACCGAGTTGCTAAGAATGCAACTAAGGGGTTCTGGAAGGAGACTTGGTGACACGCCTTCCCTCAGGGGCACCTGGAGGATGCCTCGCAGCAAACCCCGAAGGCCGTTGTGGCAAAGGAAACTTGGCCTTCAGGAACAGGACCGTGGTTCAGGGCCTGGTGCACCTTCCCAACCCAGCCCCGCCCTGCCCAGGTGCCCTCCGGCTGCAGAGACCCAGGACTCACCCTCTGCACTCCCCCCACCCGTCTCTGCTTGGGCCTGGCTTCCAGGCACAGTTAAGTGCCTCTTCCTCCAGGAAGCCTCCCTTGATTCCCCAGAGCCAATGGCTAACTCCTTCCTCAGGTCTCCACAGCCCCGAACCCAGAGCCTGCCACCTGGAAGACACCTCAAAAAAGTGTGCAACATCTTACCCTGGTGCAAGCCCCTAATTTTACAGGGAAGAAAGTAGAAAAAGTCAAATCGTGATCTCAGGACAGCTAGCCACAGAAACACATCTGTTTAGAGATGGAAAGAGAGAAAGGAAGGAGGGAGGAAAAGTGAGTCGGAAAGTTGAGGGCCAGATGAGCAAGCAGGTGCACTGGGGCCGGGACTGGCAGCCCACCCTCAAGGGACTCAGCCCTCCCTGTCCAGGTTCCCTCTGTCCTCCCTTAGGGCACACACTGGCCGGGGCCCACGGTGGGTTATCAGCTAACCTTGCCCTTTGCTGGCCTTGGATTAACTCAGAAGCCCAAACTCTTTAGCCACCATCTGACCCAGTCTCACTTCTCGGAACCTTGAGCCCCGTTCTCCTGGAAAGCTTCAGTGTGGCCAGAAACCTCTCTACATGTCTTCATCTCACCCCAACAGTTGGCTGAGTCCCCCGGGAAAGACCCTGACACCCCAGCCTCACCAGCTCCTGAGGGAAGCACAGAGGGCACGTGCACTCTGTGATCTGCCTTTACTGAGCACCTGTTGCATGCAGAGCTCTGCCTCAGGCACCAAAGCCCTGCCCATGGAGCTGATGTTCCGCAGGGATGGAGACCACAGGGCAGAGCCTCCGCAGCTGGGTCAGGGAGGGAAAGGAAGGTGAGGGTAGATCCTCTGATAAGCACATATCTGAGACGTAAGGGGAACCAGCAAGGCAGGATGCAGAGAGGACAAGGCAGGCAGGGAGGGAGGGAGGAGAGAGGGAGGAGAGAGGGAAGGGGGAGGGAGGAGAGAGAGAGGAGGGAGGAAGGAAGGAGGGAAGCAGGAGGGAAGGAGAAAAGAGGGAGGAGGAGGGAGGGTGAGGGAGGGGAGAGGGAGGGAGGGAGGAGAAAGGGAGAAAGGAGGAAGGCAGGAGGGAAGCAGAAGGGAGGGAGAAGAGAGAGGAGGAGGGAGGGAGGAGAGAGGGAGGGAGGAGAGAGGGAGGGAGGAGGGAGGGAGGAGGGAAGGAGAAAAGAGGGAGGAGGGAGGAGAGAAGGAGGAGAAGAGAGGAGGAGGGAGGAAGGAAGGTGGGAGGGAGAAGAGAGGGAGGGAGGAGGGAGGGAGAGGGAGGAGAGGAGACAGGGAGGAGACAAAGGAGGGAGGAAGGAAGGAGGGAAGCAGGAGGGAGGAGGGAGGAAGGGAAGGAGGGAAGAGAGAGGGAGGAGGGAGGGAAGGAGGAGAGAGGGAGGAGGGAGGGAAGGAGGAGGGAGGGAGGGGGGAGGGAGGGAAGGGGGGAGGGAGGAGGGGGGGGGGGGGGAGGGAGGAGAGAGGGAGGAGGGAGGGAAGGAGAGAGGGAGGATAGAGGGAGGAGGGATGGAGGGAGAGTGGTGAACACCTACTGAGAACTCAGCACATGCCGGGATGCTGGCACTCCCTGCTTTCTGTAGTTACTCGAAGATTGTAGCAGCTCCCACTGCACAGGTGCTGTGACACCTCAATGCACCGACCAAGGTGAGCCCCAGGATGTTCCTGGCGGAGGAAGGATCTGTGAAGGCCACAATTCTCCTCGCCCCTCATCCTGGCCACAGCCCCAGGGTGGGGGTGCAGGGGGTTATCATTATTCTCCTTTAATGATTGTGTTTTCCTGGCCTTCCTGCCAAACTATGAGCTCCGACAAGACAGCTCATGGGTACAGAGGAATCTGAGGCTGCCTTCATTGTACCCAGCAGAGCCTCCTCCAACATGCTGTGCATCTGTCCTTCAGACCTGCCCTTGGGGCACAGGTCACGGTGCCAGATTCTAGCCAAGTCCAACCTGGGCAGCAGGGCTGATGCCCAGGAGAGTCCTGCCGGCCACAGGTGCCCAGGGCATCTCCCCCATAGCCATCCTTCCATCCCATGGTGGGGCCAGCCTGCTCCCAGCCCCATCAACTCTTGCCTGGCGTCCCTCTCACAGGCTCATGAAGCCGCTCACGCCCACCTGCTCATAGTAAATAACGAGACAAGGCCCAGCCCTCCAGCCAGGCACTCAAGTCCCCTTCAGGCCTGCGGTGACTCCATGGTGGGACAGCAGTCTCTCTACCTCGTCCTTCTCGTTCCAGGTGGCATGGCCATTTTTGGGCCTTCATTTGCTCACAAACTATAATCAGCCAAACTCCTTGAAAAACACGATCAGAATTTTGATTGGAATTGCACTGGGCCTATAGATTTGGGAATTGGCAGCTTTACAAGACCAACTCTTCTTATCCATGAACATGGTGTGTGTGTCCATTTATTTAGAATTTTTTTAATGTCTTGTAATTAAGCTTTATAACTTTCTCCACAAATATTGCCCTCAGGTTTTGTTATTTTACACATGGTATTTTTGTTGATATTGTAAATGGTATGATTTTAAATGCAGCTTACTTATTACTATGGTTTGGATGTGTGTGCCTGCCCAAATCCCATGTCAAACTGTCATCTCCAGTGTTGGAGGCCTGGTGGGAGGTGCCTGGATCATGGGGGCGGTTTCTCATGGTTTAATGCCATCTGCCTAGTGCTGTCATGGCGATAGTGAGTTCTCACAAGACGTGGTTGTTTAAAAGTGTGTGGCACCTCCCCCTCCTCTTGCTCCTGCTCCAGGCATGTAAGACATGCTTCCTTCCCCTTTGTCTTCCACCATCATTGTAAGTTTCCTGGGGCCTCCCCAGAAACAGAAGCCGCTATGCTTCCTGTTCAGCCTGCAGAACCGTGAGCCAATCATACCTCTTTGCTTTATAAATTACCCAGTCTCAGGTATTTCTTTACAGCAAAGCAAGAATGGACTAACACACTTATTGACTATGTATGGAAACGCATTTGATTGTAATAATATGTGGACTTTAGACAAGCCACCTCACAAACTCTCTTATAAATTCTGCTAATTTGTCCAGGAGTTCTCTTTATGAATAAAGACAGTCGTGTTTCCTCTTTTCCAGTCTTTATATATGATTGCATTTCCTTTCTAACGGAGGCAGCTAGCACCTCGACTTTCTCTGTTTTTAAAGGAGGGCACCTCATGTTTCACCATGAATGTTTGCTGTTGAGGTTTTGGTAGATAATCCTGGTCAGTTAAGAAAATTCTTGCCTTTTTATTTTGATAAGTTTTTAAAATATGAATGGGTATTCAAGTGTAACAAATACTTTCTCAGGATGTCTAGAAATGGCAATCACATGCTTTTTCTTATTCTGTTCCAGTGGGGTGAATTCTATTTATAGGTTTTCTATTGATTAAATGAATAAATAAGCAGTGTTAAATCCACTTGCAGCATAAATCCAACCTCTAAACACTTCTGGTCGCATTTGCTAGTGTTTTCTTTGGAATCACCACGGTTTAGTTCAAGGGGTGGACTGGACTCTAACATCCCCTTCTCACATGCTTGTTCCTCATAGTATGCATTTAGGAATTTCCCCTCTTTGTCTTTTTCCTTGAAAGGTTTGTATAAGACTGGATTTCTTCCTTGAAAATTCAGTAGAACACACTTTAAAAATCATCTGGGTTTAGTGTCTTCACCATGGAAAGAATTTTTCCTTCTGATTCAATTTCTTTAAAGAATGACTGAGGCTATTTAGTCTTGAGTTGATGTTGGCAAATTGGACTTTTCTAGGAATCTGTCTATTTTTTAGCTGAGTTTCCCCATGTGTTGGCATAAGATGATTCATGGACTCCTCTTGTTATTTTGAAATGTCTGCTCTTTCTCTTCTGGACTGCTGTTGCTAGTAGTTCATCTATTTGAATGGTTTTTCCTAAGAACTGGCTTTGGACTTTGTAGAGTCTTCCATTAAAACTTTAACAAAAGTTAAAGTTAACTCTGCTCCTGTCTTTACAAGGTTCTTCCTTCTATTTCTTTGGGTTCATTCTGTTGTTCCTTTACTTAAAAAAAAGTCTTTTTAATGTCTATTTTAATTTTCAGCTTTCTTTGATGGTATAAGCATTGAAGTCTACTAAGTTTCACTTAAGTATCCCACAAATTTTGATATGCAGTATTTTCATTATTATCCAATCACGTCTTTGTACCTAGCTATTAATTTACATACCCCTTAATGATTTCTTCTTTGGCCTCTGAGTTATGTAGAACTGTTTTAAAATTTCCAAACATACAATGACCTTTTTATTTTTTGCCACCAATATCTAATGACTGCATTTTTCTAACCACATTTTCTAATGATTGAAGTGTTCTATGCATTACTGATCCTTTGAAATGTTTTGACTCTTACTTTATGACCCAGTCCATGGTCAAAATCTGGAAATATTCTGGTTGTACCTGAGAAAATGAGCGCCCTCTATCTGTGTAGAAGAGGGTTCTGTAAGTATCTGTGCAGCTCAGCGTTGGTGGTCAAATTTTTAGGTTTCCTGCTGACGCTCCCCATCAATCTCTAAAACGATGTGCTGAAACCTTCCACTGTCCTGACAGATTCATTGATTTCCTTCTGTAATTCTACCCACTTTTGCTTTATGTATTTTACTAAGTGTATAAGGGTTTAGGATTTTTCATCCTCCTGATGAGCTGAACCTATTCTGGAGTGACTCCAGTATATCCTTAATAAATACTTTTTGTCTTAAAGTCCATTTGTCTAAAATTAACATTACTACTTAAGCTCTCTTTTGCATTGCTTTTGATTGGCAAATCTTCACACCTTTCCTTCCAATGCCCCATGGCCTTGTGTTGGAGTGTCTCTCTTGTCAATAGCAGAGGTGTTATTTTTTCCTCCAACTTGACAGTCCTTAACTCTGATGAGCCCTTTTCATCTGTCTGCATTTATTTTGCTCACTGGACAATTCCAAATGTTTATTTGTGTTCTCACCCTGTCCTGCATTTTTCTTCTGTATTATCTGCTTCTCCTTTTCTTTTTGTTGCTTTTTTTCCCTTCTCCTTTCTATTCAACATAGGTTTTTCTTTAACTGTATTCTTATTCCATTTTTACTGATTTGGAAGTTATATACTCTAATACTCTTCTTTTAGGTTACCTTAGCCTTAAGTTTCTTATTTACTTTCTACTCGGTTTTTGTGTGTGTATAGTTCTATGAAATTTTATCATGTATGTAGATTCATGTCACCAGCACCATGTTCAAAATACAAAACTGTCCCATCACCACAAGGCTCTCCTGCAGCCTTTTACAGCTGCACCCCACCCCACCCCATTCCACTTCCCTAACCCTTGACAACCAGCCACCGCTCTGCCCTCCATCCCTATAATCTCACCCTTTGGAGAATGTCACAGAAATGGAGTCACAAAGCATGGCCTTTTCGAGACTGGCTTTTTCACCAAGCACAATGCCCTTAAGAACCATCTGAGTTGCTGGCATTTCCGAGTGGGTTCCTTTTGTTCCTGGGTAGAGCTCCACTGTGTGGCTGTGGCAGTCTGTTCACCTGCTCACCTACTGAGAGGCACAGCAGGGCTTTTCCACTCTGGGGCTACTGCAGATAAAGACACAATGAACATTTGTGTGCAAGTGTTTGTGTGAACATGAGTTTTTATTTCTCTAGGATAAGTGACCAGGAGTGAAACTGTTGGGTTGTATAGTGTTATGTTTATGTTTTTAAGAAACTACAAAACTGTTTTTCAGAGTGGCTGTAACATTGGACATCCCCATCAGCAGTGCATGAGTGAGCCATTTCTCTGTATCCCCGTACCTCTTAGTCACTTTAGCAGCAGGCAGTGGCATCGCGGTGTGGGCTTAATGTGCGTCTCCCTCATGGCTACTGCTGTGGGGCATCTTTTCATGAGCTTACTTGCTACCCGTATATCTACTTTGGTGAGTGTTGGATCAAATTGTTGTGCACTTTCTGATTGAATTGTTTTCTTTCTGTTGAAATTAGACAGCTTTGTATATATTCTGGATACATCCTTCATCAGATATGTGATTTGCAAATATATTCTACTAGTCAGTGGTTTCTCCTTTCATTCCCTTAACAGGATCTCTTGCAGAGCAGAAGTTTTCAATTTTGATGAAGGAACCCTTGAGCTTTTTCATGACGTACAGTTATTAGCACAGGCTAAAATTAATCAGTATTTAACTTCCCTGCAAATAATACAGGGAGCTCAGAATATTGGAACAATTCTTCACATTTAAGATACTATCATTGTCCAGTAGTTCCATCCTTTATAAAAATTCAGTTCCACAAATTAGACATTCTAGTAATTATGGACTTTTTAAAACCTTAATGAGTATTTGGATTTACTTACATATTTATCAATTTCTTGGTTCACTTTTCTTCTTGCATTACAGATGCTCTTTCTGGGATTCCAGTCCTTCACCTTGAAGTCCTCGCAGTTTTTATTTGGATAGAATGTCTGTATTTTGCCTTTGTTCTCTTAAAGGTAGCCTTGTGGCCTTGTCAGTTGCAGAATTCTAAGTTGACACTGACTTTCTCTCAATACTTTGTAGATACTACCATTTTCTGGCTTCTTCTGTTGCTAAGGTAACATGAAACGTCAGCACTTCTCTCTTCTTTCAAATTGCTCAAGGCTTTCCCTTTCTTTGTGCTGTTCCACAGTTCATCCACGTTGTGTCCAGAAAGGTCTTTTTTTTTTTTTTTTTTTTTTTTTTTGAGACGGAGTCTCGCTCTGTCGCCGAGGCTGGAGTGCAGTGGCGCGATCTCGGCTCACTGCAAGCTCCACCTCCCAGGTTCACGCCATTCCCCTGCCTCAGCCTCCCGAGTAGCTGGGACCACAGGCACCCGCCACCACGCCCGGCTAGTTTTTTGTATCTTTAGTAGAGAACGGGGTTTCACCGTGTTAGCCAGGATGGTCTCGAGCTCCTGACCTCATGATCCGCCCGCCTCGGCCTCCCAAAGTGCTGGGATTACAGGCGTGAGCCACCGCGCCCGGCCCAGGAAGGTATTTCATTTATGTATTCTGTATACATACGGAATACATGGTGCTTCCTGTGTCCATGGAATCACAGGTCACATCAACAACCTCTTCACACATTGCTTTCCTCCATTTCACTGATCCTCCTCTTCTGGGACTCCCAGATGACGTATGCTGCATCTCTGGTTCCACTATCCCCATCTCTTCATCTGTCATAGTTTCTATTATCTTACCTCTCTTTGCAATATTATTATTTCTTTAGAAATCTTCAAGTTTGCTATTATTAACTTCATCTACGTCGACTATGCTGCTTAACCCATCCGCAAAGTTCTTCATTTCTAAAAGCTATACTGTCTTTCACAGATTGGCCTAACCCCTTTTTAGAATCTTATTGCTCATTTTTGTGATTTCATCTTTTTATTTTAAAAACCATTTCACAGAAATCATATTCTGCCTGATTAATTCCAACAGCTGAAGTCTTTTGGGGTCTAAACTTGGTATTTTTGCTCTTGTTGGTTCTTCCTCCTGCTTTTTTCCCTCAACGGCTTGCCCCATTACAGACTAAGTGATTTCCAGCTGGAGGCCCAAATGATTCTTCTCCTTATGTGGGTATCCCAAAGGCCTGACTAGGGGATCTTTTCTCCAGAACCTTCTGCTTGGATCCAGGATCCACAGGTAGACCTGGTGCTTATTTGGGCTCAGGGCGAGCCTGCCTTTCCTTAGCTTCCCACGCTGGCATGTTAGGCTGGGGAGGAGAGACGGAGTGAGGGGCAAGACCTTGGCTATCGGCTCATCCCTTAAGCCAGCAAAACATCTAAGACCATGGCTTTTTCCAAGTTAAGTTGTTGTATCATGGAACAGCCCTTCCATTGTCCAATCCACCACTCCTCAGGAGCAGATCTGCAGAAATTTCGTTTCCTGAGATCCTCCAGGGCAGGCAAGCTGGCCATGCTCGTTTGAGCCAGATGGATGAGGCACCTGAAAACCATCCTCACTCACCTGGAACGCAGCACCGCACAGGGAAGGGGCATGAACTTGGAATCCAGACACCTGGTTCAAGGCCTGCCTCTAGCACTCTCTGTGAACCTGGACATGACCCTGCAGCTTCACCACCACCTCTCCTCCACCACCACGGGCTCTCAGTCTGTCTGTAAAATGGGGGACCTAGTGAGGGGACCCGGGCTCTCTAGCTCTGACGGGAACCATCCCTGCCACTCCTCCAGCCTCTTTTCTAAAACATGCCTCAGAAGACCCTGCAGGCAAGCTCTGCCACAGAATGCCACATCCCGTTTCTCATCACAGACTCACCATCCTCCCAGTCTCTCCTGGTAAACATTTGGGCTGCCTGGGGGATGGAATGCAAGAAGCACAGCCCCCGAGGTGAGCAGTGTGGGTGTGAATCCCGCTGAAATCCCATCCGGGACAGGTCGGCAACCTCGAGGTCCTCCTGGCTGCCTCTGTCTCACTTGTCTCACACGCTTGCTAAGAGCATTCCTTCCTCAAAAGCTCTGATCCTGACGGGCTCCCGTTGAAGCCAAGACCACAGTCTCCTTCCTGGCAAACCTCAGGCCCCCCCCCGGCCCACATCCAAGAGAAGGGGTTTCCAGGCCCAGGTCTGAGGGTGACACTCCTGGACCCTCCTGGTTCTCCTTTCATCCAGAAACACGCTGCCCTCAAGACCAGGCATGGCCTCTGCCCTCCCTGCGTGCCGCCTGCCATTCCGTACCCTGGCTGGATGACGGAGCCTTACGGACAGCCATCTGCTGTCCTGGCCATGCTCCTGCCTGGCCTCTCGGCATCTGAGCGGCTCTTAGGAAACTGTCCTAGAGTGCAAAGGACACGCGTGCACTGTGGAGACACATGGACCAGGACTCGCCCATTCTGCCCCTAAGTTCTCGAGTCTCTGCTCCTCAGCCACAAAGCAGAGGTGGAGCCGGCTCTCCCTGCCCCTCACTGGCTGCAGTGATTACTGCCAAATCACCTTGGAGGCCTCTGCTGTCCATCCTGCAGGGAAGCCCCTGACACTCTCGACTGTGCAATCCCAGCTCTTTCAGTGCCCCATCCTGGCAGATTGCACGCCAAGCATCCGGTCTCACACTGCTCACCTTGGGGGCTGTGCTTCTTGCATTCCATCCCCCAGCATCCAGTCCCTTCCGTTTTAGTAACAAAATCCCCATTTGGGGCTGAAGCTGTGTTTCCCAGCTTCTAAGGCAACGAAATGTGGGCATCTAACTCCCAGTCAGTGGGCTGAGATGCAGGCAGAGATCTCCTTCAAGGGAGTATGTGTGACCTTCCTCCATTCCTTCCCTACACCCTGCTACCTGGAACACGAGTGTGACGGGGGGGAGTTCTGCAGCCATCCTGGGCCATGAGGGCCATGGCAGAGAAGGGAGCAAAAAGACAGCTGGACCTCTGAGGACTGTGGCCCTGCCTTGCCAGCTCCAGGTCACCGATGTCCGTGACACAGGAGCCATGACGCCTGTCCACTCTAAGACACACTATTCTCTGTTTCCTACCAAATGCAGTTATATCGATTTTTAACTGATACACAAAATAACTTTCATCAAATATGTATTGACGTGCTTAGTGTATGTTTTCTGTAGCACACGCTAAGCTCGGGAAGGAGAGGCCCCAAGTCTGACTTGGTTGCTTCTGTATCCTCAGCACTTAGTAAGGGCTCAGCCCAGAGGATACTCCCAGAAGATGCCTGGACTGACTAGGGTTAGGGCTGGGGCCAGAGCTTAGTGTGTAATTAGGATCAGGCTCAGTGTGTGATCAGAATCAGGGCCAGGTCTGTCACCAGGATCAGGGCTAAGTCAGTGACCAGCACCACTGCTCCATGTGTAACTGGGGTCAGGACATAGTCCAGGACCAGGATCAGGGCTCAGTGTGTGACCAGGGTCAAGGCTCAACATGCAACTGCAGTCAGGACACGGTGTGGGGTGAAGGTTGGGGCTCAGCTAGGACCAGAGTAGAGGCTGTATCCAGGTTAAGACTGTAACGCAAGACAGAAAATACACACGACCATACGAGGCCACCGTTAGCCGTGCTGGGTATCTTTATTGATTGAACTTTATTTTTTGTAGAAGCAAGGTTTTGCTGTTGCCCAGGCTGGTCTCGGACTCCTAGCCTCAAGCGATCTTCCTGCCTCGGCCTCCCGAAGTGCTGTGATTACAGGCGTAGCCGCTGTGCCCAGCCCATGGTGGGTATTTTTAGTGGACAGGAACCCAGAATGAAGATCTAGAGCGGCTTCTTGGAGGTGGAGGGACTGAGGTCAGCTGGTTTTGCAGGATAAAGCCAGCTTTCCCGAGTGGAACCATCAGAGTGGAGGCCCCGCCTAGAACCAACAGCAGAACCATGTGCACCTACAGAGGGGGTAGCCTGGAGGAAGGTCAGGTGTGCGCGGAAGGCAGCTGGACATGTGGCTACACCTCAGGTTCTTTCACAGACAAGAGTTACTGACACACTGCTGGCGCCACGGAAAAATGCGAAATGAGGAAAAGGCCCCTCTCCCTGCTCTCAGGGACGCCATAGTCTTGACTCCTGGCTGTGCCAGAGCTTCCCCAGAAGCTGCTGGGACCAGCATGCTTCCCACTCAGGCCAGTCAGCCAGCATCTTGCTCCTGGGACAGGCTTTGGGCCCTGGGAGCCAGGCAGGGGCCGCAGAGGACGCGGCTGGAGGCCCCAGACTAGTCAAGGCCCAGGCTGGTCCCACCTCCTGCTCCTGCTCGCTCCCAACAGCTGCCCAGGCTGGGGGGGCTGCAGACTGTGCCCTGCTGTGCAGGGACTGGAGATGGGGCAGCCCCGCCGAGGGATCTCCCAAGAGTCAAAGGAAGTAATGGAGGAAGAGGATCTGAAGATGCAGGGACGTGCCCAGACCCCCGCAGGGAGGCTGAAAGCAGCGGGGCCCGCCAGGCCCGAGGAGCAGGCTCCAACTCATGTACTCCTCGGCAGCCGCACTGCTGCTGCTTTGTTATTTCATGCTTATGTAAAAAAATACTTTTTGCAAGAAAAATCTACAAGTACAAAACATCATCCCAGCCCCATACAGTACCAAGTAATATATGGGCATAGACATATATATAGCTTTATGTATTTATAATAACATAGAAAATCGGAGAGAAATTATTCCAGGCTCATGGGATGTGGTTCCCCTGGGCCAGAATCAGGTAGGACACAGGAGCCCTGGCCTCCGAGTGTACACGCCCATGAAGGGGACAGGGGCTTTCAGGAATCACACCAGATCACAGTCGGGACCTTTTTAGGGCCTGGCCAAGCCACCCTTTCCAGAGCTCCAGTGAGCAGGGGGCCCGGAAGTGCATCTTCCCCACCTCCCCTGCCTCCAGCTGCCTCTGCTGGGGCGCTGGCTGCAGACTTCACAGCCACTGCCACACGGGGTTGGAGCCTCCAACAGCATCATCCCTGAGTAGACCTGGTCCACTGGGCCCCACAGGTCGGCTCTCTGCAGACTTTCCCTGCAGGTCACCACACTCCACAGGCAATGGCAAGGGCGCAGCACCACAGGTACACAGCCCACGTCCTCTCATCCTTCTGGTCTCCTGGACTCGAGCTGTCCCGGCACCCTGGAGACCCAGTCACTGCACCTCTCCCCTGCCTGGACTCAGCAGGGGAAAGACCGGAGGCCCTGCTCCTGCCCTCTGGCTCTGCTAGCACCCCCGACTAGCCCTATATCTCCTCCTCCACCTTCAAGATCATCCCTGAGAAGACCTCGAGCCCCGAGTGGGCACCCTGGGGGCTGTCCTGGGAGCCTCCAGCAGGCCCCTGGGCCACTCCACCGGCAGGACCAGCGTCCCGGAGTGAGGGTGAGACTTCCCTGGCGGGGCGTGCTTCCACCAGCCTCTCGAGGGTCCGGTTGAGGGCCTCCACACCATCGGCCAGACGCTGGCTCTGCTCAGCCAGCTGCTGCAGCAGCAGGTTCTGCTGGGCCATGAGTGTGCTCTGCTGCTGGGCCCAGGAGGAGAGCAGGGCACCCTGCCGCCGGTGGGAGTCCAGCAGTCGCTGCTCAAACACGGACGTTTCAGATGCTGCCACTGGGGTCCTCCTGGAGGGCAAGGGAGGTGCTGGCGCTGAAGAGGGCGGGGAAGGCTGGAAGGACCCCATGAGTATGGTTGCTGGTGGGGTGGAGGCTGGGGAAGCAGGTGGGGAGGGTGAGGAGGTGGGTGCATGGAAGACTCCTTGTAAGTCCAGGCGGTCAGGTTCAGGTGGGCTGGGCCCTTCCAGGGTCCGCAGGGGCAGCCACAAGCAGCTGGGGGTCTCGTCCTCCTCATCGGCTAACAGAGGGAGACAGGGAAATGTCAGCCTGCATGTCCAAAACCCAGTGATCTGGGGGGTGAGCACGGCGCAGGGACAGTGCCCATGTGAGGCCTCTGCACTCGGAGCTGTTTGGGTCTCACGATGCTCCATCTGCAGTGGGAGTTGCACCCGTTGTTTGAGAGATGAGGAAACAGACCCAGAGACGTGGGCACATTTACTCTAGTAGTGCTGGGACTGAAGCCACAGCCTGTCCAAGTGCAAAGCCTACGTGCCCACCCACCACAGCACCACTTGTATGCATCCGCCCACTGACTCCCTTGTGCTCCGTCCGCTCGTCTGCCTGCCCTCTGGTCTACCCGCCATCCTGCTACCCAGTGTCTATTCCTCCACAAGGACGGGCCTGCCTTGTCCACTCATCTATCTGTCCACCTATCTGTTCATCACTGTCCAGCCATCCCCCTCCAACCTCCTCTTCCTTCTATTCATCCATCCATCCGTCTACTCACCCATTTATCCATGCTGTCTGTCCATCCACCCAGCCACCTGCCCATCTGTACCTTCCTCCTTCCATCCACCTATCCACTCTCCCATCTACACCTTCCTCCTTCCATCTACCCATCCACCTGCCCGTCTACACCTTCCTCCTTCCACCTAGTCACCCGCCCATCTACACCTTCCTCCTTCCATCCACCCAGCCACTCGCCCATCTACACCTTCCTCTTTCCATCCATTCACCCGCCCATCTACACCTTCCTCCTTCCAACCACCTATCCACCCTCCCATCTACACCTTCCTCCGTCCATCCACCTATCCACCCTCCCATCTACACCTTCCTCCATCTACCTGCCCATCTACACCTTCCTCCTTCCACCCAGCCACCCACCCATCTACACCTTCCTCCTTCCATCCACCCAGCCACTCGCCCGTCTACACCTTCCTCTTTCCATCCATTCACCCACCCATCTACACCTTCCTCCTTCCATCCACCCAGCCACTCGCCTGTCTACACCTTCCTCTTTCCATCCATTCACCCGCCCGTCTACACCTTCCTCCTTCCACCCAGTCACCTGCCCATCTACACCTTCCTCCTTCCATCCACCTATCCACCCGTCTACACCTTCCTCCTTCCATCCACCCACCCAGCTACACCTTCCTCCTTCCATCCACCCACCCGTCTACACCTTCCTCCTTCCATCCACCTGCCCATCTACACCTTCCTCCTTCCATTCATCCACCCATCTACAACTTCCTCCTTCCATCCACCCGCCCATCTATACCTTCCCCTCCTTCCAATCCACCCGCCCATCTACACCTTCCTCCTTCCATCCACCCACCTGTCTACACCTTCCTCCTTCCATCCACCCGCCCATCTACACCTTCCTCCTTCCATCCATCCACACACGCATCCATTCTTCCAATCATCCGTCTGGCCATGCCCTTGTCCATCAGGTACCCATCCACCGAAGTGAATGTCCCCAGGAAGACAAGAGGGTCAAGCTTCCCTAGGGCAACATGAAGAGGCCTGAACGTGAGACACAGCAGACGTGGGCTCCAAGGCCAGCTCGGCTTGGTCTCAGTAGCTGTGCGACCCTAGAAAACACCGTCTCTTCTGCAGGCCTCAAATTCGCAGTCTGCAAATTAAAGGCCTGGCTTCACAGTCTCTCGGTTTGGGATCTCTGACCCTCCCAGTTCCCTGGGTGTGGAGAATGGGTGAACAAACGTCCCTCCCTGACAAACCGTGGGGAGGGCCCCTTGCAGGTGGGAGCAGGACACTCTATGCAGAGGCGACTTCACAGACACCTCGTCCCTCCCTGACACTCCCTGGTGAGTCCCCCTGGGGGCAGGAGCAGGACAGTCTACACAGGGGTGACTTCATGGCCGCCTCCTGGGCCTGAGCCCTGCCCACCTCCTCTGCAGTGTGGAGGGTGCCTGCTCTGCCAGGACCAAGCCCACAGGCTCACTGGGAATGCAGCAGGGCGTCCACGGCACAGGTGGCTGGTCCAGTTGCCACCGCCCTCCTTTCCTCCTCCTCCTTCTCCTCCTCCTCTTCCTCACTGTCCCATCGTCCTCCTGCCGTCCCAGGCATCAGCGCTGCTTCTGACCAGGTGGTCCCAAGGTGCTCAGGAGGGGTCATCTTGCTGGCTGGCTGCTTTCCTCTTGAAACGAGGCCCTCTGCGTGGTGTGGCCCTGAGTTTCTGGCGAGTCCGCCTAGCCCATCACCAGAGCCTCCACCTTCTGCCTCCTGGAGGCCCCTGGGCCTAGCTGCCCTCAACGGCTAGAGGTGGCGGGCCAAGGGCCAAGGTCAAACAGCCCAGAGCTGGCGCCAGGAGACCCAGCCCCAGCCCTGCCTCTGACACCATCCTGCAGATGACCTTGGCACAGCTTCTCCAGGTCTTGTCTCCCGGCCTGGCGTTCACCAGCTGTCACCAGGGGCCAACCCTTAGTGACCCCGACCTGAGTCTGATGGCCCCCGACAGAAACAGGGAGGCCCGAAGTAGGCCCAGCCTCGCCGTTACCACACACTCCCCTGGCGGCGGTGCCCGGACTGGGCCCCGTTAGGGAAGCTCAAGGCGGCCCTAGCCTTTCCCCTCATTCTCCACCCAGTCAGGCCCTTGCGTGGTTCCAGTCAGGACCTCTTTCCCTCTTGCACCCCGAGGCAACTGAGGACCCTCTGCGGGCACAGCCGTGATATCCCAGCATCCTGGGGATGTGGCTCCTCTCTCATCACACCTGCCTGTGATGTCCTGGGCTCGTCAGACTCTCCCGGACCCCGGCCTCACACACTCCACCGTCCCGTCTGCCAGTACTGCCCCTGCTTCGCCGTCAAGAGTATGTGCTCTCCTGGCCCCAGCTGGCCCAGGGCCTTCTGCGCTCCCATGGTGGCCCATGCCACCCTCACCTTGATGGACTTAATGTCCAGCCTGCCTGGCCCCTGGGACTCCTTGAGGAACAGGTTCTGGTCATCTCTGCCTGTCAGGGCCAGTGGGGAGCACCAGGCCACAATGGGGACAGAGACGGTGAGGGGAAGACAGTGGCTGGGCCTCCATCTCAGCTGGGCCACAGTCGCCAGCCAGCCTGATCTCTCAGGTCCTCCTGTGGTGACCACAAGTCAGCAACAAGGCCCAGTGAGTGGCTGGTCCTCAAGGCAGCTCCAAGTCCCACTTCAAGAAAATAAAGGCCTGAGCTTTCTTGTTCTCTCTGAGCCACTGACATGCCCCAACCACAAAGTCCCCTCCGCAGTCCCCGGCCCCAGGATGGACACTGAGCTGCATGCCAGCATCAGCACGGGAGGTGGAGCGGGAAGGCCCCAAAGGCCCTCCCCCCGGCTGCACTCGGGATTCATGGGAGAGGGCGGCGTGGTGCACACAAGAGAGGAGACGGTGCCGACTGCTGTGGGCACCACGCAGACCACTGCTGCCACAACCCCGCCACTCCCAGAGCCCCCAGGGCACGGGTAGTGGACTGGTTCAGAGGAGGCCTGTGGGCAGGCCTCTCCCAGGCACAGGGCAGGGCCTGGGCCCCTCCAGACAGACAGAGGGAGGGTTGGAGGACAGGGGACGGAGGCCGGGCCGGCCGGGCACTGTGGCCCTCACACGGACTTACTTGGTGCCGGCTGGCTCCAGCCAGGAGCTGGCGGGCTGCCTCCGCATGCGAGGACGCAGCCTCAAGGCTGGCTTCAATACTATCTGCAAATCAAGACAACAGAAGGCAATTACAGATGGAGGCCCAGCCGCCCCTGCCCTGAGGGCACCCCAGAAAGGCGAGCCGAGGGGAGCCTGAGCCCAGGGCCTCCAGAGGAGCGGAGGCTGCAGGGATGGGTGCTGGGCTGCCAGACATGCCCTGAGGGCTCTGCGTGGTGTGCGCAGTGAGTAGCAATGACATTAGAACGGAAACCTGGAGGTGGCCCAGGGAAGGGGACTCCTCAGTGCCCACACCGGGTGGGGCAGGAAGAGCCCACCCCCGGAAAGGGTGGGAGTGGCAAGGGGAGGTCAGGGCTGGGGTCAAGTCCTGCTCTGTCATGACCCTGACTGGGCAGGCCCCTCCACTGTGGCCACGGCCCTCTCTGAAGGGGCAGAGCCCCTGCCTTAATGTCTGTGGAGCTGTGACTGGGCTGATGGAGACTGGGTCTGCAAGCACAGGGCTCTGGTTGGCCACACACACTGGCCCTTGACTCAGCTCAGGGAGCTGATCAGAAAGTTGTGCCACCGTGCGGGGCTCACAGGAGCCGGCGCAAAGCCGAGCTAGGGCTGCAGCAGGGCCGCCCGGGGCAGCCACATTAGCAGGGCCCACAGGAGACACCAGACCAGGACCGGGGCAGCCCCAGGGATCCGGAAGATTCCACACCACCCCGCCAGCAGCAAAATGGCAGTACCAGGTGCTACACGCACCTAAGCCGTCCTTGCCCCACAAGGAATGCAGGGCTGGCTGTGGGCTCGCGGCAGTGAGCGGCGAAGGCATCGCCCCCCACAGGAGCAGGGCCTGAACACAGGTGCTCAACCTGGGCAGCCCCTGGTGCTCAGCATTCTCTTCCACCCAAGGGAAGGACACGTGCCACCTGGGCACCAGGACTGCGGGTGCAGCCCGGGTCTGCAACAGAGCCAGATGCAAACACAAGCACGGGCAAGCCTTCTTCCCGGAGGGAGGTTCCCTGCAAGGCCTGCCTCCAATGAGGCAACTGGAGAAGAGCCTGGGAGGCAGGACACCTAAAGAAACTGTGCACCTGCAATGCCCACCTGGGCACGGGCCTGAGCTGACTGAGCCTTAGGAGTCTTAAGGCCTGGGATAGAGGAGCCGTTACAACCACAGGAACTGCTGCCAGGCACAGCATCGCCTCCGGCCTGGCAGGACTGGTTCTGAGGGAGGAGGGTCCTCAGAAAGACAAGGCCACTGCCCACCGTCCCTACTTTCATCACGGAACTGTGGCTCCATCTCTGCAAGCCCCCCGGGCAGGAGGTAGAAGCCACGAGCCCTGCCTTCAGAAGCCCCCGCCCAGGCCTCACAGGGATCCTTGATCCCTTGGTCACCAGCTCCACCCCACCCTGGCCCCCAGCCCAGGACCCTAGTGGAGCTGCAGGCACTCACAGACATGCCCTGATCGCCGCATCTGGGGGCTCCTGCCCCAGCCAGGGAGGGGAGAGCCAGGCTCCTGCACAGGAGCCAAAGCCCGGAGAGGGCGGGTATGGGTGATGCCCTCAGCCACTCCTGGAGCAGAGCACCCCTTTGCTCACATGCAAACAGCCCCCAAATGAAATCGGCTCTCTATGTCCTGCCACATTAGGGTCACAACCCTCTCGGCCAATGGAGGAGGAGAGGGAAGGAAGATGGGGCCAGAGGTGGGACCGATCCCCCTACAACTGCCACCCAGGAGGGACCAGCCTGCCAGGGAGGAGGCGCTAGCCTGGGCCCGGGCAATGCCCTGCTCACATGCAAAGGATCCACTTTACACCTGCAGGGGCAACAGCCTGGCCTCGCTTCTGTCGCTGAGAGGTGAATGTGGACACTGGAGAGCATTTGCCAGCAGAGACAGGAAGGCCATGGTGGTCTGGGCTAACACAGCTGGTGCTGGACAGGCCACGTGCCCTGGCTGGACACTTTCTCTGCCCCGTGACCACAGGCAGCCTCAGCCAAGCCCTGGACCCCACCCTTGGACTCAGCCGGTGCCCAATCCTGCTCTACACCAAGCCCTGGCCCTGGGGACTCTGATCGTAGTATGTGACCTGGAGACCCACCCTCAGAACGCGGCTGACGTCCTGCTGCTCCAAGGCTGCATGTGCGGGCCACAGACCCAGGGCGGTCCAGGGAGCATTCTTAGCCAGCGTGGCACTGCCCACATTCAAGACACATCACACAACCACTGCCCAGCTCCGCAGCCAGCAAACATCTCCCTTAGTGCCCAGGCTGCCAGGTGGGCATGCCATGTCCCGCCCCAGGGTGGTGTGCAGAGATGCACAAGGGGAGGGAGGCTGCTCCTGTGCTCCTGGCGCTGTGCAGCCCTGTGTTGCTTGTGGGGTGAGGACAGGTTCGGTGCGTGGGCCCTGTGGTACTGAGCGACACTCCAATACTTCATCGGCCATCAGCCCTGGGCCCGGTGGCTTTGCCAGGTCTTGGGAGACTCCCGGTCTGTGGGGTCAGCCCTGCAGAGCCACAGGCCCTGGGCACCTGCCCCTCCCAACACAGGGGGTGCTCCACGGGGACCCCTTGCAGATCTCCGAGATCCAAAAGTCCAAGGGATACCCAAGCACTAGACCAGGCCTCCAGGGGCCAAAGAGAGCAGCCTTTGGTGCCGCCCTTCCCAGACGCTCGCAGAGCAGGACACACACCTCAAAGGAAACTGCCTGCCCAGCGGCCTCAGGGCACAGGGACCCCTGTGGAAGACCCCCATGCACTGTGTCAAATCGCTGCCCCCAGCCCCACAGCCGTGATCAGCCCTGCAGGCCTGGCCCTGCCCAAGCCCCGGGCAGTGCTGCTGCAGAGCGGAAAGCATGGCCAGCTCAGGACACCTGGGCCTGCAGCTGGGATGCCCCTATCCTGCCATCAGGCTTGGCAGCCACTTCCCTCTCCCTGCCTCGGCGCCCACAAGGGGAAGTCCAGCCCTGTCCCAAGCACTCTCTCGCTCAGGAATTCAACACATGTCAGTTGCTGTCAGCAGCAGGGCAGGTCACTCAGAGCAGCCCACAGGCACCAAAGACTCCCCTGATGGAGGTGAGCCCAGCGTCCAGCGGACCTGGAGTGGCTGATCCATCAGGGGTAACAGAAGTTGAGGCTGGGCCTCAGTCTAGGGCAGGGAACCACAGGGTGAGCAAACCTGAGTTCCTGCAGCCTCCAGGGCTGGGGACTTGCAGAAAAGAACTAAGCACCCGGGCCACACCAGTGCTACCCCTGCTAGGCCCTTCCTTCTCAGTCCCATACCACATGTCCACCCTTGCTGTGAAGCACCCCCAAACCAGGTCTGCCTCTGCCCATAGAATCCTGGGCTGCAAGAACCTGCCCTGCAGGACACAATGTGGCCTCCCTGGGGGTGGATGCAGCCACCCTTGGCCTGCACAGGCCTGAGAGGAGGACCCAGGTCCTCCTCCAGCCCCACCCCATCATGAGACTCACTGACCAGGCCCATCCCCCAAGCCCCATCACAAGGCCCACAGCCCAGGCCCCTTGTCCAAGGCCGGCCACAGGGTTGGTGGCACCCTGGGTCTACATGCATCTCCCAACCAGCCCGGCCCACTCTGCCCATGGGTGTCCCAACCTCAGGCACCGCTGTGAGCAGGAGCAGCTGAGATGCCCCAGAACTCCAAGTTCTACCATGGCTGCCAGTGGGGGCATTTGAGGCCAGCCCCTGCCTGTCCAGTGAGGCTGAGTCCTTCTGTCTACTCTGTGGCCCTCAAGAAGGAGCTGGTCCTGCTTCCAGGGCTTCGTCCCCCAAGTCCTTCCAGCAGCTCCCAGGAAGGGGAGAGTCCAGCGCGGCTCTGCTTTGAAGGCTGGGCCACCATATGCGGAGGACGGCGAAGGAACTCCTGGCGCGGTGTCTTGAGGAGGAGAGGAGGTGCGGCGGGAGGAGGCACGGAGGCGGCAGGAGGAGGCACAGAGCCAGCATCACCCTTGGAGCCAGCGTCACCCTCAGAGCCAGGGGCAGCTGGGGGCTGCAGACAAGGCCCAGCCAGACAGAAATGCCTGGCTTCCGGTGGTCCCTGGAGTGGGCCCGTGGGCTCGGAAGGGGGCACAGCGTGTCCTGAGAGGCTGAGAGTCACTGGATAGCACCGCACGTGGGGCTTCCATGTGGGCCCAGAGGTAAGGGCCTGCAGAAGGAGGGGGAGACCACTGCAGGCCAGAGCGAGGCACAGCATGGGGGAGAGGGTGGGGGAGAGTCAAGCTGGGGCCCAGGCTCCTCCCTGGCTCTGCCCAAACTCCTCAACAGTGACCAATGAATGGACAGGTCACCTCCTGCTCCCTGGGGGTTGTGGCAAGGGCCAATCGGCTGGAGGTGCATATGGGCAAACGATCCTCCTGCCTGCTGACTGACCTTGCCTTCTCATGGCAGCCATACCCTGGGGCTCCGGGGCTGGGGGAGAGTGGAGGGAAGCCCTTCTTCCCAGACACCCCTGTCTTCAGACCCTGGGGCCAGCCAGGCCCTGCTGCCCTGCACGGGAAAGTGGGGCCTTCTCCCTGCTGGGACCCACTGGTTTGGAAGACCTGGCTGCCTAAGGACAGCTGTGCCCACTGCTGGACTGCATTCGGGAGGGGAGGGCTGCCTGTGGAGAAGAAGGCCAGGCTGGGACCCAGGGCCAAACAGGCCTCCTGGCCACACGACATCAAGCAGGAATGGCAGAGGCCAAGATGGGGGCCTTGGAAGGCACCAGGGCACCCAGGGCTGCACCCGCTGCTGCTGCTCATCGGGGAGCTCCGCCCTCGTCTCTGTCCCCACCAGGCACTGGTCCCAGCGGCCACCTTGTGACCCCTCCCCATGGTAGTGCTCACCACTCAACAGTGACGTGGAACTAGGCCCCAGCGTCCCATCTGGACACCCGGTGGGCGTGGCTCGAGGTGGCGCCTATGGTTGAGCCCCTTGGCGGCACATGCTTGGCAATGCCGGGAGGACCCTGAGCTGGGACCCCAGGCGTGAGCCACAGCCCTTCCACTCCAGAGACAGGCAGAACTCCCCCGACCCCAGCCCTTGGTTTCCCCACCTAAAAGAAGAGAGGCCAGGAGGGTGGTGGGCCATCTCCATGGGCCTCCAGGTCTCCCTCAGAGGGTCTCCCTCTTGGAAGCTGGTGCAGAGAGCTCACAGCCCACTTGCCGGCCCTGCTTGCCCCAGGGCAGGGTGGTCCCGGGGAGGCGGGCTGTAGGGAGGGCCCACTTACTTGGCAGGGGCTCCGTGGCTTGGCCCTCGCCCTGGGGACCGTGGGCAGAAAACGTCTCGGCCACCATGTGCTCCACCGGCGTGAGGATGAGGCCGGGGGTGGGGCCCCCCTCTGCCAGCTTCTTGCGCACAGCGCCTCGCAGGTCCCGCCACTTGTGCTTGAGGTCACCCAGGTCGCGACGGCAGTAGCCCAGCGCGTTCACTGCCTGCAGGATGCGGCTCCACACGCGGTGCTTTCGGGCAGGCGTGCCCCGCAGTGCCCCAAACAGCAGCGGGTAGTGGCGCCTCACCCTCTGCACCAGCACCTCCGTCTCTTGGGGGCTGAAGTTGGGCTTGCGTGTCTTGGTGCGGGAGTGGGGGCCTGGCTGCAGGGGCGTGGAGCCCGGCCCGGCACCTGGCAGCAGGGCCACCGTGGCCGGCTCGGGGCTGCAGCTCTGCCGGCACATAGCTTTGCTGCTGCTGGACCCTGGAAAGGCACCAGAGGCTGAGCAGGGGGCAGAGACCTTGGGGAGAGCAGCCAGGTTCGGGGTCACAGGTCATCACAGGCCTTGCATCTGTGCACAGCGGCCAGGCCTTGCGTCGGCACCCAGCATAGGCAGCCTGCATCCACTGTACTGGGCCCCTTGTGTCTCAGCCACTCTCTAGGCCTCCCGCCTGTCCACCCGGCAGGTGCCCTCTGGCCTCCCTGGGGCCCTGACCACGTGTGGCGGGTCAGCCCTGGTTTGTCCCTCTCCCCACGACTGCTCCCTTCCCTGAACTGCTGGCATGAGTGCCCCCTCAATGAACCCGTCACTGGGACTGGGTGGGCACCTGGAGTGGACAAAGCACTCCACACGCTCAGCATATCCCAGCCTGCAACAGCTGGCCAGGGGCAGAAGCGGCTACAGCCACCTCGGGAAGCTGACAGTGGGGAGAAGGCAGGAGGGCAGGGAGACAGGAGGGTCCTGGGGAGAGGAAGCAGTAAGGGACTGATAGGGCAGCCCAGCAGGCGCCATATGGGGCCACGAAGCAGCTGGAAGCCCAGGCTCCGAGGGGATGGAGGGGCGAGCCTGGCCCAGCCCCATCCCAGGGAGCAGCAGGGTGCTTGAGCCTCAGTCCCTCTTTTCTTGGGGACACAGCACAGCACCCGGGAAGAGGACGCCAGCTGCATGAGGGTCTCCGGACACAGTGCCAGTTGTGAGAGCAGGAGGGACCGGGAGGCTGGTCTCGGCACAGGCCCCAAGGTGAGGCCACAGCTTGGCCAGGGCACAGAGGGAGAGTAGGTGGGTGGGGTGGAGCCCGAGAGTCCTGGTGGGCAGCCAAATGCTTTAACCAAAGGCCTGTGGGCACCAGGGGCGGCCTGTGGGCACCAGGGATAGCCTGGCTCTTCCTCAACTGAGGAAGAGAGATACCCAGCCAGAGCCGGGGGCCCCTGCCCTGCCAGCCTGGGAGCCAGGGCTCCTGGCAGGAGCAGGTCTGGACAGGGCGGGATCAATGGGTCAGAGCCCTCGAGTGGGAGCGGGGAAGACACCAAAACACAGCAGGGATGGGGTCCCTATGGGAGGGGGGCAAGGTCAGCATCCCCTCGAAGGCCCCTGCAAACCTCGAGCCCCACCATGGTTGGGGGCTGCACAGGCAGGCCAGGGCCACTGTGTGACTACAGCAGGAAGAGGACATGAGGGACCCTGGCTGTCCACAAGCAGAGGAGGCTAGAGCACACGGAGTCAGAACCGGATGCGGCCATCCCGGGGTTAGGGTCAGGGTTAGGGGGACCCAGGGCTTTTCGACCTCATGGTGAGGATCTCTCTAGGGAGGTCCATGGGCAACCCATGGAGACAGAGGGCAACCAAGGCAGGTGGGGGCGCTGGGGAGCTGGCGGCCGGGGCGGGGTCACTGGGCACTGTGACCTCTGTCCCTTCTGTCTGGGTGAGGGTTCCTGAATGGAGGCTCCAGCCTCCCTGGCTCCACGCTCAGCCCCTTCATCCCGACCTCTTGCCTGTCAGGTCCTCAGCTGGCGGCCTCCAGCGACAAACGGGTGGGGCTTCTCCGGGGACTCAGAGGCAAGGGACAAGGCTGTGGGCCTCCCACTTCATGCCCCACATAGAGCCCGGCGCTAAGGTAGGGCCTGACCCTGGGCACCCGGGAGGCCCTGCTGCTTCACTTCCTTTTCCAGAGGACGCAGGGCTGAGGGCCCACGGTTCTGGCCGGGAGGTGTCCTGGCTTGTGGTGCATCCCATCTTCTCGTAGATGCAGGGAGTTCAGGACACCGTGCCCTGGCCGGGCCTGCACGTTCCCACGCCGCTCTCCCCACACCCTTCCCAGCACGGGCACATCCACAGCAGAACCAGAGCTCTGGCCTCCACATCTCTGCAATCTCACAACCCTACCCACCCCAGAACAGCCTCACTGTGGGGAGTCTCTGGGCAGAGGCCCAGGACGAAGGCGTGGAGGCCAGTATCTGTTAATGAGCGGAGCAGGGGCCAGCGTCTGTCAATGATCACGATGGGGCCAGTGTCTGTCAATGAGCAAGGGGAGAGCTAGTGTCTATGAATGAGCGCAGCAGGGACCAGTGTCTGTCAATGAGCAGAGGCGGGACCAGTGTCTGTCAATGAGAAGAGGCGGGGTCAGTGTCTGTCAATGAGAAGAGGTGGGGTCAGTGTCTGTCAATGAGAAGAGGTGGGGCCAGTGTCTGTCAATAAGCAAAGCGGGGGCCAGTGTCTGTCAGTGAGCGGGGTGGGGGCCAGTGTCTGTCAGTGAGCAGAGATGGGGCCAGTGTCTGTCAATGAGCAGAGATCGGCCAGCGTCTGTCAATAAGAGAAGAGGCCAGTGTCTGTCAATAAGCAGAGGCGGGACCAGTGTCTGTCAATGAGCAGAGGGGAGGCCACTGTCTGTCAATAAGCAGAGGCGGGACCAGTGCCTGTCAACGAGCAGAGGCGGAGCCAATGTCTGTTAACGAGCAAAGGTGGGACTAGCGTCTGTCAATGAGCAGAGCCAGGGCTAGTGTCTGTCAACGAGCAGAGGCGGGGACAGTGTCAATGAGCAGAGGTGGGGCCAGTGTCTGTCAGTGAGGGGAGCAGGGACCAGTGTCTGTCAATGAGCCGGGCGGTGGGGGTGCAGTGTCTGTCAATAAGCAGAGTATGGAGCCAGTGTCTGTCGATGAGCAGGCTGAAGGCGAGTGTCTGTCAAAGAGTGGAGACCAGTGTCTGCCAATGAGCAGAGGCGGGGTCAGTGTCTGTCAATGAGCAGAGCAGGGCCAGTGTCTGTCAATCAGCAGAGGTGAGGCCAATGTCTGTCAATGAGCAGAGCAGGGCCAGTGTCTGTCAATGAGCAGAGTGGGTGGGCCACCCTGTGTGGGCCTCCCCCTACCCTTAGCCTTCCTGAGGGGCTGGAGGAGACAGGGCGGTTGGGGAGGGAGCAGAAGCTCAGACCTGGACTCCAACCTGGGCCTGGCTCCTCTTAGAGGCTGCTCCACCCACCCTTAGGTAAAGGGGTGAGGACTGGGGGCTGGCAGGCAGGCCCTTGGGGCAGCAGGTGGCCCGAGGCTGGGGCGGGTACCCACCGACAGCTTCTCCTTGCTCTGATACCATGGAGGCCAAGTCCTTGATGATCTGATTCACATCCAGCAAGTTGCTCTGTGGAAACAAGACAGCCACGTCAGGAGCAGGGCTGTGGGGCAGACACCAAGGGCACCTGAAAGTTCCCACGGAGCCTGGGGCGGACCCGGGCGGCACCTGCAGAACAAGGAACCAGAGAACAGCCGGGGACCAGCTGGTCTGTCCAATTCCTGTGAGAGAAGGCATGACTGGGCCCAGAAAGGGCAGGGGCAAGCCCAGGGTCACCCCAAAAGCCAGAGACAGGGCAGGGATCTGAGTGCTCCATCTCCTGACTCTTGAGGCCAAACCCCAAGCTCTCCAGGTGCCCCAGGGGCTGTGAGTTGCTTCCCTGGGTCTCAGGGCCTGTCTCCAGGATGTGCAGTCTAGCGAAGGATGGCATCCCAGCACCATAAAGGCCTGACCGCAGGAGAGCAGAGAATGTCTAGGGCAGATACGCCATCCCCACTTGCCTGAGGGCTCCTGGACAGAAGGTCTGCCTTTCCCTCTCTGTGTAGCAGCACTGAGCATGGGCCAGCACATAGGCACTGCTCAGCAAATCCTAAAGAAGTGGGATAGATGGACGAACAGGTTCAGAGAAGTGGACAAATGGGTGGATAGGTAGATGGAAGGATGACAGACAGATGGGTGAATAGGAGGGTGGACAAATGGAATGGTGGATGGGTGGGTGGATGAATAGATGGGTGGGTAGATGGATGGGTGGGTGGGTGGATGGATGGGTAGGTAGGTGGATAGGTGGTTGGACAGATGGGTGGGTGGGTGGGGGTGTGTGTGTGTATGGATGGATGGATGGATGGGTGGATGGATGGATGGGTAGATGGATGGGTGGGTGGGTGGGTGGACAGATGGGTGGATGGGTGCATGGGTGGGTAGATGGGTGGATAGGCGGGTGGGTGGGTAGATGATGGATGGATGGATGAGGGATAGATGGATGATGGTGGATAGATGAGTGGGCGAATGGATGGAAGAGTCAATGCACAATATGTGGACGGACGATGGACAGGTGGGTGGGTGGCTGAGTAGGTCAATGAGCTGCTAGGTGGATGGTTGCTCCACTGCTATCCAAGGACTGAGTGGCTCCACGAAACTAGTGAACAGAGTAAGGAACAGAAACTTGGGCCAGGAGGACTCTGGGGTATCCCTCCATCCCGGCATACTGTGCTGGCCTCTTCCATCTTCCATACTGTCTACCTTCACCCTAACTCCTTTTGCCCAGTAAAGTGGCCCTGATGATCCTAAGGGATGTGGTCACGCCACTCTCAGAGCACACACTGGGGCTGTGCTTCAGGCAGGGCACATACCATCCCTTCACACCTGGCACCCACCCAGGGGCATCCTAGCATCCATCTAACAGAGCAGGGAGTGGGGGCTCAAGTGGTCCCATGGCCTCCAGGGCCTCTCAGAAAGGGGAAGAGTTGGGACTCAGACCCCTGCTCACTGACCAGATGCCCACTCCTTCCCTGACTGCCACGCTGCACCTAGGATGGCTCCTCAGTTGGCCCGATGCATGGCCCTGGGCAAGCCTGGTCACCTCAAGCCAGGTTTGCTCACTTAACACCTGAACAAAACCAACCCTCCTCACACAGTGCCTGGCACATGGCTGGATTCCAGCCAAGTCCCGGGGAAGCTCCTTCAGGCCTGCTGTGACCCCTGCCCTGGCACACCCATCCAGTCAGCAGCTCATTCCAGAGCTGGGATTGATTTCCATGAGGGTCATTTCACCCCACTGCAAAATGTTACAAGGGAATTCATTTTCTCTTTAGGAGTATTCTGGGAAATGAAACCATTAGCATGATCTTAGTACTGACACATGGTATCAACCGCAATTCAATTTTGGGGCTTAAATGTGCTACAGAGGCAGGCGGTCACTCTGCAGGGACTGGGCAGTGGCTGCGAAGGTAGCGAGAAGGTGGGCCCAGGGGTCATGGCTTCGGTGTGCATCTGCGGCGGCAATGGGGGCAACAGCAAATGGAAGGATGGGCGTGGGTTGGCCCGAGCCGGTTTCTGTTCTCATCACCACCACCTTCTGCTGCAGTGAGGCCACCGGCTCTGGAGACCAAGCCTAGGCTCCGTCCTACGACGGGGACAGCAAGGTCATGAAGCATGGCTCAGCCAGGCGGGTCCCCATCTCCACAAGCTTCCCAGTTACAGACCTGACCCCGTCAGAAGCCAGGCATGACCCCACCACCACCAACTTCGACCCTGGCCACTGAGCATACCCAGGCCTGGTGCACCCTGAGTCTGGTCTTGGTGCCTCATGGCCTTAGGAACTTGCAGGGGTCTTCCCAAGGGCTTCACAGGCAGAAGCATCTCCCCACACGGCGTGTGACTCACTTGTTATTGCCCCATTTGACAGGGAAGACGGAAACTGAGTCACTGAGAGGGTTAGTGACTGCCCAATGACACGCAGCTGGAAAATGCTAGAATCCGCATCCAACCCACATTGAGACAGCCTCCAACCCAAGTCACTACCACCACCAACACGGGGCGGCAACCAAGGCCGCCCTCCAGGACGTGGAACCCAGGACCCCGGACAGATCTCAGGCACGGTGGGCCGCCTCCCGGACGTGGAACCCAGGACCCCGGCCAGATCTCAGGGACGGTGAGCTTCCCTTGAGGACCTCCCATGCTGCAGCCACCAGCATGGGATGGGCCTCAAATGTGTGCACCAATGAATCAGCTTCCCATGAGCAGGAGCAGAGAAGGGCTGCACTGGCACGATGCTGTGTCCCTGGGGGGAAGGACGGCTCCAAGCCCCTGCCCTGGCCTGTGGGGAGGCAGCTTTGGTAAGAGATACCAGGCAGGGGTGTGGCTGAGCAAGGCCGAGTCCAGTGCCTTTCAGGGGCCTGGGACACCCAGCTGCTGGGGCAGGGTGGAAGACAAGCAGCTGTGAGTCCCTGAGGCTCCGCCTCATCGTTCCAGGCACGCCTCTGTGCGTACATGGCCACTGCACTGGGCGTTCCCTGATGACATCAGAGTCAACTTCCATAACCCCGAAAGCACGGGCTGGGACATGGTGTTCCCAAGATAGGCAGAGACGCTGTGGCACTCACAGGGCACAGACGGCCTGCGTTCTAGATTTTGGGGGCGGCGCCCAGAGACGCAGTGGCCAAAGTGATTTTCTGTCCTGTTGCTGACACTCACTGCCGCTGCCTGGCTTCACAGGGGGCTTTTGCTCCTCCAGGGCCCCAGGTCATCCTGGGCAGAAGCGTTTTGTAGTCAGTGCTGGGGCTGAGGGTGGCTGACAGGAGCCGGCACTGGCAGGGCCACCTGCGATCCCCACCAACCTTACCAGAAACATGTCAGGCGCACAGACAGAGGAGATGGTGGGGGGCGTGTTCTCTGGGCTGGGGCTGCTGCCGGGGCTCCCGCCCACTCGTTGCTGGACTCAGGAGAGAAGCAGCAGGAACAGTGATAACTGTCCATTGGGATGAGCTAAGACACAGAATGTTAATCTGCACCACAGCCAGCTCGAGGGACACACAGACTCCAAGCCTTCAGTGCGGTGGCTGTGCCTCCTGTGAGAGGGGACCATGGCTGCTGGCACCACGGGCTCATGCAGCCCAGCTTCAAGAGGCTCGGCTGGCAGGGCTGGCAGGGCCTCAGGGCCGCATGCCGAAAGGTTCCCACTCCCTGACCTCTTAGGAGCAAACGCAGCATTTGTGTGAGGTCTGCTCTTTCTCATTTTACACGCCCCTCTCTTTAAGATGCCTGGCACTCAAACATCGACCCGGTCCCACTTCCCAGCAGACGGGTGAGGTGCCAGCCGGCCCAGCCCACTCGGAGGCACCCCGTGCCGAGGCGCTCAGTGATGAGTGAATGTCGTTCACCTCGAACAAAGCGGGAAGCAAAGCCTGAACATAAGCTCGGGCTCCAGGCACGCAGCCACAGTTAAGAAACCCCTGACCCTTGTTTCTGGAAAATGGCTCACCACAGAGAACCACTGCCCACAGGCCCTGGGAAGGGCCAGCCGGACCCAGTCCTTCACTGTATAGAAGGTAAAGGATGCTGAAGTCGGGTAGCGAGCCTGGGGCCCCTCCCTGCTCCCCAGCCTGAGGCTAGAGACCACAGCTCCGCTATCCCTCCTGGCAACCGGGCCAGGATCTCACAGAACCCGAGAGAGCTGCTCAGGGCCCAGGCAGCCCCAGAAACCCAGGTCCTGCCACATCAGCCACATGGGCTTCGGGCTACGCACACACACTGTGCTGTTTCAGGATGGGGCAGGGTGCATCCTGGCCCTGAGGCCTGCCCTACAGGCCCCGGATGTGAAGGGATGGGCCACTTCCAGCACTTCCACCAGGCAGCCCCAAGCCCTCTGCATAGGAGCTTCCTGAAGGAAGCAGGAAGCCTGAGGCACTGCCTGCCTTTGTGTCTCTTCCTCCGTCACCATCACCAGAGCAGCCGGGACTTACTGGGGATTCTCCTTCGTCCTGGCCCAGTGCTGGTCTCAGAACGAACAGAGGAATAAAGAGCTGAACACGCCCTGTGGCTGTGAGAGAGCCAGGCAGGCACAGTGGGGCTGGGACCTGCAGCTGGGCCTGTCGCTGACAGTGCAGACAGATCCCAAGGATGGGCCCAGAGAGGGCCCACCGTAAGAGCCAGAGGAGGGCCTCTCAGGCAGGCAGCTAGCATGGGTGGGACCCCCCAGGCACTGTGGGCCCTGGGCAGGCCCCAGCTGCTGAGAAGGAAGCTTGGGGCAGGCGCAGCTCCACTCCCAGGCACACCTGGGAGACTTGCCAGAGATCTGGGCTCCCCCATGGGCCTAGGTGGGAGCCAAGTTCCAGGCAGAAGCCCAGTCCTCAGTCCTGGGGTGACAGAGAGGCCAAGGCCAGGCCTGAGGAGGGTGGGGCCGGCACGAGGGGCTGGGGCTGCCCGGGATGCAGCCCTCCAGGGCAGCGGCAGTCCTGGTGCTCTTCTCTGGGGACAGGCAAGCTATGCCCTGGCACGGCAGCCGGAGAGCGGGAGAGCGGGGGAGAGACCCAGAACTTAGTAGATGGTTAAATCATGCAATTATTTTTCAGACTGCTTCTAAAACTAGAACTCATTAAAAGCTCTCATGGAATTTTCTTTCTCTTCTTTCACTGGCACAGTGGAAAAAGTCCCTTGCACGAGACATAATAAAACCTTGGTGTGTGTATGCCTGTGTGTTCCCTTCACTTTCCAGAACGAGAAGTCAAAACATCACTGCATTTTTCTCTATCACACCATCTCTTCTTATAATCAGGATCTTGGCAACCATCCACCTACAAAGACGACTATTCCAGTTAATGGAGTCACCAAACCGTATGCATCTATTTGTCCACTCTCTCATTTACAGCTAGAGATCAGCTAGGTCAGTCACCTTCAGGCTGTGCAATGCCAACCGCAGGGCAGGTCTGCTGGGCTCTGCCTGGAGCCTTGGAGCCCCGCCTGGGCCATCTCCGCATCCCATCCTCCGCCCTCCTAGGCCTGCCAGGTAGCCATGGCAACAGAGCAGCTGGCGTATTCTGAGCTCTGTACCTGGGTCAGGTGATGCCCGCTCAGAAGCTCCAGCAGGTGAGATGGGCTTGGCGAGGGAAGCCCAGTGCAGACATGGAGGGGCAGGTAGGCAGAGCTGGCGGGAAGCAGACGCCAGCTCTGGACCAGTGCCCCGGTGAGCTTGCTGTACGCTGGCAGTGGACTGAAGGGCACGCGCCTGTTCCCTCCGACCTCTCCAGTCCAGGGAGACAAATCACTGCCCACCGCCCGCTGCTCAGGACTGGTGTCCTCAACTGGGGATTAAGTCACTGGCTCCTGGGGTGCTGGCTCTTTCCATGCCTGGCTCTGGACCAGCGGGTGGCCTCGGAGACAAATCCCACCATCCTCATCTCAGAAAGGCCAAGCAAGAGTCGGCTCTCGAGCATCGCGGTGAGGCCAGCCTTGTGCTGGACTTGGGCACCTGGGCTCGAACCCCAGCTCCGTGGTGTGTGAGCTGCGTGACCCTGGGCAAGCGACGGGCCTGCTCCAAGCCACCGTCATCTCTGACAGAATCAGAACGTAGGAGTGTTCACTCTCACAGAGCTCTGGTGTGGGCTGAGACGTATATAAATAATGGCAGCAGGACCCTGTCGTTAAACACGGAGCCTCCACGGAGTCCCAGGAAAGAAACACACTCACCCAGCCCCCGACCCAGCCCTCCTCCACCCACCCCACCCAGCACCGCCACCCACCCATTTGTTCATTCAGCAGCCACTGGGTGCCAGGCAGCGTCAGGCCGGTGAGCTGCTGCAAACACAGACGTGACCAGAACAGGATCTGCCTCCACGGGCTTACGTTCGAGTGGCGAGAGATGAATCCTAACAAGAGAACCCCACAGTGTGTGGGGCGAGCGCAGGAGCAGCGGAGGTTAGAGGGCGCCCCTGGAGTCAGGGCCTGCAAGTGAAAGGGAGCCAGCGGCTCAGGCGTTGGGCGTCGGGTTCTCTGGGTCTTGGGCAACAGGAACCAGGAACAGGGGTGGCTGGGCCTGCCCAGGGAACTGTGAGACACGCGGTGAGGAGAGAGGGAAAGGACAGTCCGTTGGGAGTACAGGGTCAGCTGCCTTTCCTTCGGACGGTCACAGCAATGCACGTCCCCCCCTCCCGCCCCCTCACCCCCTTCAAGCAGAACACGACAGAAGGGACACCAGAGGGTTTCTGAGGCTCGGCTTCCTTCTGGCTCTGCCGGGGTCCTGGCAGCATCCTCCAGGGCCCAGCCTCCATGCCGGGAGGAAACCAGGCCATGGAAAAGGCCAAGCGTGGAGCTCCGGCCCAGAGCCCAGCCCGCGTCCCAGCCAATAGCCAGACCACCAACACGAGACGGGCACATGAGCCTTCCCGAGAGACTCCACCCTCAGCTCTCCAGGCTGGTGGACAGGGAAAGCGTCTCAGCTCTGCCCCGCTGGAAGTTCTGACCCACAGAACCCCCAACTTCCCCGTGGAAGTGACGCGAGGGGCGGAGAGGAACGGAGGAGTGTGAGAACCAGTGGCGGGCGGGCAGTTGTGGCCCCCTTTTTCATGGGAGCTTTTGAAGATGGGCATGACTGCAACATGCTTGCTGATGGTCTGTGTCAGAATCGGAAGAGGGAGACGTGAGGGCCCAAGATGGGCGTGTGGAGGCGGCGGCGGGGGGAGGGCACAGCCAGGGCGGGAGCCACAGGCTAGCTGTGGAGCAAGCAGCTCACCCACCGCCCTGGAGAGGAGGCAGCCAGGCCCCAGGAGGCTGTCGGCGTGCTCTTCTAAGGGCTTGTTTCTCCGTGGAATGAGAAGCAAGGTCAAGGTCATCAGTGGGGTGAGGACAGGGAAAGAGAGCAGACGTGAAACAAACCACGGGAAGGCTGTTCCAGGCCCCCAGGATGCCACCTAAGCCCCAAAGCACATTGAGCATGGAGCCCTACTCCCGGCTGCACCAGACCCACCGAGGGCCCTTCAGAGCCCCAAAAGAGCCAGTTCCCAGCTCTATCCCAGACCAACGCGGGCAGAACACATTTCACCGGGTGCCCCGCCACAGTGGATCCACAGCCCCACACCACCACAGAAACACAGCCCTGTTGGTCGGGCTCTTCACGGGGTGCAAGCTCCACCTCCCCCACGCTCAGCACACAGCATGTGGGGGGCCACGGCTCGTCTTTCCTGCCCCAGAAAGCCCCAGGACCCCACATGAAGAAATCCCAGGACTCCAGCACTTCCTAGGCTTGAGTGCTTTCCATCCTCAGAAGTCCCCAAGAAAATGCAGACCCCTCCCTTGAGCAGCCGCGCTGCAGGCCATCAGCAGCATCTGCTGCTGATCTCAGTGGCACCAACACCCCGGCTGGCAGCAATGTGAGGCTAACCCCTCAGTGGACAGTGAGCTGCTGAGCCAACAGCAAAGCCCAGGGTTCACCTGCTCACCCTAGAGCTCGGCTGCATTCCCGAGGGAGAGGGCTGGGATGCTTGAAGGAGGGAGGTGCAGGTGAAGACCCCAGCACGGCAGGAGGGTGGGTGTGAGGCACATGGACAGCCACGGCCACACCTCCCGGCCCAGGTTCTTCCCAGGCCTGAGTTCTCACCAGGCAGTTCCACTCCACCGTGGCACTTTCACCCTGAGGCCAGCAAAGGCTGGTGTCATTGTGTCCATTTTACAGATAGGTAAACCGAGGCTCCAGGAGAGACCCGCCCAGGGTCATGTGGCCCAGTGGTATGGCTGTGCCTGAGCCTGGGATCCTGGACCACCTTGTATTTCTCCTTGGCTAGAAGACGCCTCAGGCCTGCCGGCTCCCCTCCCCAGGGGACAAGGAAGCTTCCTGGAGACCTGGCTGTCATCCCTGCCACCAGTCTGCCAGTCACACAGCTCTGGCCACCTCGGATCGAGGGTCATCTCCTGCTAACTGGGTGCTATTGGTGTTCAGACGCCACCTGTTGGCTCTGCCCTGGAGCATCTGCCCACACACTGCAGGGATGCATTTCAGCCCCATGGGGTCCTCAGCAAGCAGGAAGTGGGGCTGCAGTGGGGGCAGCAAGCAGGAAGTGGGGCTGCAGTGGGGGCAGCAAGCAGGAAGTGGGGCTGCAGTGGGGGTAGGAGAGCAGGGGCCACACTGGATTAGCCTTAGCACTAAGCTTCCCCTGGCCACTGTGGCCACCCTATTCTCCATCTTGGCCAAATAAAAAAGGCCTAGGCCCCACCTGGAGGGGCAGGGACAGGGGTAGTGGCAGGGGCAGCCCACCCAGAGCGCAATGAGGAGAGGGAGTAAGGGAGGCTGGGGCGAGGAGGAAAGAGCGAACTGTTTCAGGGTCTGCAGAGGGCCAGGACCCCCTGGGGACCTCAGAGGATGCAGAGTGGCCAGAGGGAAGGTGGAGGGCGGTGTGAGGAAGGGCACTGGAGGTGAGAAACAGCGAAGGCCAACAGGGTGCCCAGGGCCCCTGGGAGAATCGAAGGGCCCCAGTTTGCAGGGACAAGGAAGAATCAACCACCTCGCTAACACCTGGGGCAACAGCAAGGGCCCAAATACCACGCTGAGGGCTGCCCTTGGTCCTTCACGCCCTCACTCACAGGGTCACATGGACTCCTGGTTTGCAAAGCACCTTGTAGCCACTACCTCAAGGGCCTTCTCATTCCCAACCATCTGGCAGGAGTCGGAGACCAGGGCTCAGAGAGTGACCTGGGAGGCACCGGGCATGGTTCTGGCCTGGGCTCCTGGCGGCAGCTGGCAGTCTTGCTGTGTGGACATGGGCACCCTGCCTCCTCTGGGAGTCCCACAGCTCAGTGCAGAGGGTGGAGGCAGCTGTCCTGGAAGCCAGCTCTCTCCTGGCCAAGGCCAAGAGGAGGTGGGGCTGGTCAGCAGGGTCCATACAGGGTGGGCACAGCTGCAGGCACTCAGAGGGCCTGGCTGGACAGGCAGACAGCTGAGGGCCAGCAGACAGCCCTACGGAGGAGCTGCTGCTGTGGGAACAGGCAATGGCTCCTGGACACGACCTAATTGGATGCCCAGACACCTCCTCGCCCACGCCTGGGCTCGCACTGCTGCTCAGACACAATTAAAGCTCACACTCCCAGTGATGAGATGGGAATGGCCTCTCCATCTTCTCCCCCATCCAGACAGGGTCGCTGGCCAGGAGGCTGCCAGCCGCCAGCACTCGCCTCCGCGGCACGTGGATACCCAACACCCAGAGTCCTGGGAGGCTTTGGGGCTCCAGGCTGGGACCAGCACCAGGGCTGCCCAAGGCTGGAAGGCCAGAGCCGGGCTTCCTCAGCTCAGGCAGGGAGGGGAGCCCCAGGGAAGGGAGTACACAGTGGAGACAGGCAATGCTCTGGGACCCCTTGAGCCTTCTCCCATCCGAGCAACCCATATGCAGACTCAGCTCCCACATGTGACTGGCACGACCCCTCCTCACTACGACCCTCAGCTGGGAGATGGTGGGCAGCCCCAGGTGAAAGGTTCAAATGCCAGGGCTGCCAGGCCCTGCACCCTCCAGAGACAGATGGCACTTGGGTCAGAGTCAGACTGCCTGGGTTCCAGCCATGTGGCCTCCCCCACTGGGAAGTGGGCATAGCGTCCTCCCTGGAGGGAGCTTGTGCACTGAGCTGGCCCCAGGTCCTGCTCACTCTCGGGTGGCCGCTCTGCCCCTCTAACACCCCTGTGTATGCAGTTGGAGCAGGGCCTGTCTGGCGGAGACTCCCGGCACCATGGAGAGGGCCAGGGTCCCATGGAGGCCAAGGACGGCTGCACTGCAGCCAGTGAACAGGCCATGGAACACATAGGGGACAGGCCCCCCTCACTGGCAACCCTCAGCCTCCACCGGCCCCTGGGGGGCTCCACTTCTGCTCTCGGATGAACTTCACTGTATTTATCAACTCCATTCTCACACAGGAGAGAAAAAGGAAGATGCCGAACATAAACCAGCAAAGAGAAACATGGCCTGGTGTGCTTCTGGCTGGGCCATCCATCGCCCAGACTCGGGCTGGGAATGTTCTGGGGCTGGCCTAGCCTCTCCCTGCACCTCCAACCCCCTGAACTCACCACACAGCCCTGCAGCATGGCTCTGCAGGACACCCTGTGTGCAGGGCTGAGATGCTACCTGTGGGACCTGAGTCCATCCTGGAGGCCAGCAGTGAGGGCTCAGGACAGGCCTAGCACTGGGGGCTGGCATGCTATCATCAGGGAGGGTCCGGCCACTGTTGTGGGAGGGGGGAGGTCACTCATGGGAGAGAGGTGGTGACTGCCATGGGGGAGGGGTGGTCATTGTGGGGGAGGGGGTGGTGACTGTCATGGGGTGGGAGGTGAGTCATGGGGGAGGGGGATGGTCATTGTGGGGGGGGTGGTGACTCTCATGGGAGAAGGGGGTGGTCATCGGGGAGGGGGTGGTCACTGTCGTAGGGGAGGAGTGGTGACTGTCATGGGGGAGGGGTGGTGACTGTCGTGGGGGGGGGG